>NC_091843.1:62428142-62731172 GCF_037783145.1 Equus przewalskii
CAGCAGCTCCTCTGTTCTGGCTGATTGCTGCCGTCAGAGAAAGTAAGCCCAGGGTTGCGAGCACTCCCATTTTTTCCAAAGAAACTAGCAATGCAGATTTTAATGTGGAATCTCTCCATTTGTAAATGTAAGAACGTATGTAAAACATAGAACCTAATTCACAATTTGCTGAACCCTATTTGTGCCAAATAATACACAAGCAGCCAGAGTGGTCTACAGGCTACAGTTTGCAATCTCTGGATTAAAAAAAAATATTAACTAGCAAGACTCAGCTGGACTCTATTTAGCATTCAAAGGTGAGTGAGACCCAGTCCCTGATTGCAAAGGTCTGATAAGGGAGAGAAGGAGAGTGCCAAAGTTGGGTAACATTAGGCAAAATATAGTAAACTTCCTTAGAAGCATAAAGCATGAAGTACCATTTAGCCAGGAAGCAGAGCAAACAGAGTTGGGATTGCTCATGTCTTATCCCAATGTTTGTCTGCGACTTAGGCTTCTGACAGGGGCCAAGGAAAGTCTGACACCTGAGCCCTCCCACAGCAGAGAAACATCCTCTAACAGATCCACCTCCACACGATCTTTGGGAGCAGACACAGGACTTCTTAATCAGGGCCACCATTAGCCTATTAGGTGACTTGTGGACATAGCCTCATAAACACAAGTGTTACAAGTGGATGATATATTTTCACAGAGTAGGAAAGAAGTCCTCTTCTTCTAGGCACTTGTAACTCCATAACAGGATGCTCAGCTTGGCCAACAGATTATGGGATGGATTTCATCCACAAGCCATGTCCTTGGCTGGGCACCATTTTGCAAGACACAAAATGTAGGGCACATTCACCAATCAGCCCAGCTTCTTACCAACCTAGGTATGCATCTCCAGATGTGCTTTTCTTGAGCCTGGTGAAGTATAGACTGTGTTTAAAATTATTTGTCTGCAGCCTTCCTACCTGCCGTGTGGATGGAAATCAGGAGCCCTTGGGATGTGGAGCTATTTAAAAATAAATGTGGCATATGTAACCATAGCAAGTGATTATATCAATTCTAAATGGACTTTGCCCTAAGAAAAATAAAAAGCCAAGCTTTGGGGTTTTATTTCATTTACCAGAACCCAAGTGAATCGAGCATGATTGAAGTGCCTGTGTTTGGCTGGGCTCCTCTATGTAATGCTGGCTTGTTGGACTGGTTTGAGTGGACCCAGCTGTAAAACTAAGAAGCCCCTCTGGACACAATCTCTTCCCAGATGCCAAAAATACCTCCTCTTTGAGAAGCTGAAGGAATAATTCTGCTCCAACAATAGGACATTCTTTCTTCTTGAAGGTTTTATTTTTTCAGGGAATAGGAATAGAGCAGGAGGTTATTCTCCACCACAAGGCAATGCCCAGAGGAGGGACAAAGTCCTAACCTAGTTAGGAGACTGGGAATTTGATCCAGCATCCCAAAGAGAATACTGTTCTATGTTTCTCTTTAGACACAGCACCCTTGTCCCTATGGCACATCTACTGTGTGTATGCGTGTGTGTGTGTGTGAGTGAATGCATGCACGCACGTGTGTCAGTGTTACCAGATGGGGACGAGAATTGCTAAGATTCCTGGAACTCGACTTTGTTTTTATTTCTGAGGGCATCTCACTCACAGAGTTCTTTCAAAAACCCCAGTGCTGAACTATTTCACCAAGCCATGTTACAGCAACGTGGATGATGCTGCAGGAGGTATGTACATTCTCTTCCTACACATTGCTTTGAGGATTGCTGTGTAACCCTAGCCTCTTACAGGAACCTTACCCCTCCTTTATTTTTCTCTCAGGGTCTACTCAGCAGTTCTCCCACACAACCTTGGAAACTGGATGTCTCCCCGTTTTATTTTAGCTCACCACTTAGTTTGAAACTCTTACTTCTTGATTCAATTCGAACAACCGTGAGAGTTCAGATTGAAACAAAACAAAAAAGCATTACCTCTCTGTCTGATGTTGACTTTCAAATTGGCTAGAGGGCTCCTGGGATTAAACAGAAGATGTGTGGCATCTTCTTGCAAGGATCATTTTTTTTTCTTTCTTTTTAATAGAAAATTTCTGACTGAGACAAAGAGGCCAAAAGAGTCTGTTGAAAAATCAGAACATCTCATGTGGCTATTCCAATGGAAAATAAAAAAGACACACAAATCTTGTGCAGCACCTCAGTCCCTATGCAGGAGCCGTGAATTTATGAAGTTAGGAGTGGTAATTCACCTCACTGGGGATCTAAAATAATTAAACGGGTGCTGCAAAACCAAACTCTGAATGGATTTAAGCGTCACTAGGGATGTGCAGTCCCTTTCTTGGGAAGAAGGTGCAAATATGCATTCTGATAGCAAACCAGAAATCTTTCCATTTGATTCAGTACTTCTTTATAGCATTTGCTACTTTCTGTCTGTCATATTTGAGCTTATCTTTCTTATTCTGGCAATAAGGAAGCAATGTTATAGCTTGTTATGCTGAAGTTGTGAAGGAAGTATATACCTAGCTGAAGAAAGCATGTCGTTATTTTTCTTAATTATTTCAGAAACGTCATCTCCGATACCATCCAGTCTTTCGTAACTAGGAGGAGAAAATTGAATAACCACCCATTTCCCGAGAACTACTATAAAAAGTTTGCAGTCAATTTTTTCGGATGGCCATGAAACAATTCAATGATATGGGTAAGCTTGCAGGATGATAGGAGAGCCATTACATGTAATCAGGAAAAAATATTATGGTGTATACAGGCAGACTGTTTCACATAGTTCAGTTAGTTTAGGTTAAGAAATGTTTTCTCTCAGGAAATGCCTTTAAACCAGGGCTACATTTTATTTAATGATGTGGAAAAATTCCACAAAATATCCTTATGAGAAATGTATTTAATTTTCTCTTTTTAAGCCAGTCAGCAAGTAAAGTGAGCTGCATATTGCTCGCATTACTAACACCGCCTGGCAAAGCACGTTGAAATATGCCTGGTCATGCACATTCAGAGGTAATGTTAGTTGGGAGCGCTTGGTATGGTTGCTTAGCACTTTCCAGAAACTGATTGACTTCAGCTGCTGAAAATTTCTGCTGGATATTGACAGATGTTGAAACTCGGAGTAAACTCCCCTTGCCTTTTTCTGTCCCTAAGTACAAAGGAATAAACAGAAGTGCAACTTGGCATCACTAAACAAGATCCTCACCTTCTCCCGGCTTTAATGACTGCACTGAAGAAAGAGCATTTATGCCCTGATCTAAAAGAGCAGTTATCAACCTTGGCATCATCAGGGTAGGCGGGGGAATAAAAAGGCTCAGGAAATATGACTGTGCTCTAAGTGTGCATCTTGCTTCCCTCCCACTCTGGCTACTATCCTAATTCAATTGATCTTTCTCAGAGTTTAATCACAAACAGGTTACACTCTGTCCTTCCCTGGGTCGTTCGGTGTCTCTCTCTGACCTTTGGTGGAGATGAGCTTGCTCCACTCTGCTCTATAAACACTGCAAGGCAGTAATGACATTCTCAAAATACGTGGGATTCAGTTATGAAAACCACTGGGTCGACAGTGATAAAACAGTGTGCTAAATTATCTTTCCCCCTTATATTTACAATTTGCAAACTCTAATTTTGACTCCAGGTAAAAGTAAACTGTAAAGATAGGCTGATTTTTGATAGAGGTAAATGTGATAGAAAATTCTTGGTGCAAAATGAAATGTATCTGATTTATTTAAGATTTCCTCTCTTTCTTTGACCTTCACTCTTGCTTCCAGCTCAAGGCTACTTGCTTGAACACTACAAAGAGAATATGTGTTTTTCAGAAGTCGGATATGCAAAGGAAGAATGTATCGGCAGGGATGCTTAGGCATTTTAATTCTATTAATGCTGTCACAGGATAGTGTTTTTTTATAGAATCAACTTCTTCTACAAATTTTAAGTACGTACACTGAGCCTGAAGTCCATACAGGATCAACAAATTAATAGAAAATCTATGTACTAACTGAGGGTTTGAGCACAATAAAATAGTAGCCCTTGACCCTGGTAAAAACATTAATCGTAATTATTTATTTTTCCCCCAAGGTTAATTGTTGGGAGTTTTCAATATGCTCATAGCTCTTAAGAAGTATGTCAGCTATCCATTAAAAATGAAGTATTGTTGTTACATAGAAAGAGCTTCTGTCCTCCAGACTGTTGATTGACATTAGGCCATGGGTAAACTTTGTGCTATAAGACTGGCTCAGACAGTCACTTGAAGCCAAATGTCTGACTTTATCTTAATCCAATGGGAACAAAAAGGAACTGGTGTCCTGCAGCACAGTATATCATCTCTTTGACCTGGAGACAGATGTTATCTCTTGCTTAATAGAGGTTATTTTACGCAGAGCTTTCAGTTCCCTGGGAAATATGCTGGTCTTCCTGACCAAAGACCAGGAGCTTCTCTTAGAGAAAAATCTTGCAAAAGAAGTAAATATCTCCATGATGATCAAATATTTGGTCCCCCTCACCAGGTGTCCTCTTTCATTAGTAGCCGGTATCTGATAATTCCAAAATAAGTTGGCTGTTGGCCTCATAATGTGATAACCAATGGGTATGGGTGATTGCTAAGCAAAGGAAATAAGCGCAATCTCTCTTGTAGGTAATCAGCTAATGTCCTACTGCTTTTGATAGCTTCAGATTACGACAAGAGATACTGATAGAATAATTCTTTTATATTTGTGGAGACAAATATAATTAATGATTATAAAATATATACCTCCATAATTTTCCTACTATAATCGTTGACACGATATTCTATACTTTAGCTCTATACAAAGTGAAATATTAGCTCATATTTTTACTAATTTTCCTGGTTATTAATTTCATACAGGGTCCCTTTTTCCCTCTTAGTATAGACAGGTTAAAATGTGGAGTTGCTCAGATTTCATTGAGAGCTTAAATAGCTCAATCAAGTCTCTAATAATTTTTCTCTATTCTAGAATAAAATAATGCTAAGCTGTGCAATTTCATACCACATATTGGACCATCCATCTTACAGTCTCTATTTGGAGTCTTAATCCAGAGTGATCACCTTAACTCTTATTAAGCTTGGCTGTCTTAAATCTTTTTGAGTAAAGCAACCACAATTAATTGTATTCTTTAAGATAAATACTTTAACAAATGTTTTAATATTGGTATATTATAGTTCTTTGTTTCAACCATCTTTCCAGATTATAGATATAATACATATTCGTGATAGAAAATTTGGAAAAAAACCAAAAATATAAATCATTTTTAAAAAGTAATGTTGGATTAGTTGTTTTCTCTGCATTTTGTTGTCTTTCCTCAGAAAGAATTTAAATTGAATATTGATTTTATTTTTCACTTCAGAATATATCAAGATTATAAGTGCATATCGATTCAATTAGTCTTTGAAGCAAATGTTTTAGAATTCAAGAGGCTCCGAGTTTTTTAATTTCTTGTATCTCCTGAGGACAGAACACCTTTCTAATTTCCAGAAATAATTCCTCTGCACTAATAGATTACGAGACCCAATTCTCAAATCTTTATTCAAGAAAAAACTCCCAGTGGAGCCTGATGTTTAGGTAAGAGCGTAGCACTGAGGCTGTATTTTATGTCTTGAGCAATACTACGGCCATTCACATGTGAGTCCTCCTGAGACTCCACAATGAATACCATCTGGCTTTGGAGAGTTGAAACGCTTACATGTCTTAAGTGCTACGTAATGACTTCCTGGAAGACTTTATTCTCCATCAACGTTATACTAAAAATGATTGCAGGAGAAATTTTGGTTTTACCTTAAACTTCTTTTGTTGAAACTACATCTCTTAAATTCTCAGCTTTGTATCAAATTCTTTATAAAAATTTATCTTTAGCAACAGAATTTTTCATCCAGCTACTAAACTACAACGTGTAGTTTTCATAAAGCTTCTCAACAACCTGTCTTTTGTATCATCTATCTGTCCCATCACATCTGAATTTAATATATGAATTTAATATTTCAATGACTATAATTATAGCCAGGTAGGTTTTTATTTTCTGCATTATATTTTATTTTAAAGAATTTCTGTTTTCTTTCTGAAGAAGTTATTTCTCTGCTTCATCGCACAGAGAATGCTCTTTCTTGCCCTTATGCTTTACTTTTCAAAAGTACAGTGACCTTCGGTGCCTTTAACTCAGCATGCTTATACAACCTCAAGGCTATTCAAGGCTGCTAGGTCTTTTTTTATTTGTCTGTTTTTGTTTTTGTCTCTTCTCTGTGCTAAATTTGTCCACTGGGCTGTTGCTGCTTACCATGCCAAGGATTGTACAATTGTAGACTCACTCAGTATTGAAAGGATTCTCTTAGGTTCATTTCACATAGTGGTTCTTAACTTTTGTATTCTATGTCCAACCAATGTGACTAAATTGCAAACTCCTTGAAGGCAGAGACTGTAGCTTATTAATATCAATCTAAATATCCCTAGCCATGATGATCTAGTGGTTAAGATTCAGCCATCTCACTGCCGTGGCCTGAATTTGTTCCCCTGTCAAGGAACCAGGCTACCCATCTGTTGATTGTCATACTGTGGTGGCTGCATGTTACTGTGATGCTGAAAGCTATGCCACTGATATTTCAAATACCAGCAGGGTCACCCATGGTGGACAGGTTTCAGTGGAGCTTTCAGACGAAGACAGATTAGGACAAAGGAGCTGGCCACACACTTCCAAAAAAACTAGCCATGAAAACACAATGAATAGCAGCAGAATATTGTCTGATATGGTGCCAGAAGGTGAGAGCATGGTGCAGAAAGACGAAGCAGTGTTCTGCTCTGCTGTACACAGGGTCACTAGGAGTCAGAATTGGCAAGGCAGCACTAACAACAAAAAAATATCCCTCTAATGCCTGGAGCAGTGCCTGAGGTATGAATTCCTCAGTAAGTTTTGAAAAAAGAATTAATGTGTGTCCCTGGGTCTTGTCATGATTCAAAATGCTCACTTTCTGTAGAGGCTGACTTTTGTTAGTTTATGATAATATATGTATCATCTATAGACAGTTGTAAAGATATTAAAGTTGCAGAAATATTTTTGGGAGTGAGGTTTAGTGCTTTTGCTAAGGCAAAAACACAAGTATTTCCATTTGGAATATAGTAGTCACGATGCTGCTGCAAGTGGAAATAGAACGTGTGAAGAATAAATCCTTCATGGTTGTTCTGAAGTCCTGTGTCCACCTGTACTACTTGTCCAGCCCATGGGTAGCACGCAGCCCACTAGCTGAAAGCCATCAGTCTGGTGCCAGCGCCGTCCTACCACTGCTTACTCTCTCCATGATTTCCTGCCTAGTGTCTGCAGATCTCTGCTGGGACCACTCCTTGGAGGGTACATACATCCCTCAAAGCCATCCTTCCATCATTAGCTCTATCAATAACAATAATACCAACTATAACTGCTGGTATTTATTGTGCCCTTAGCATGTGCCAGACAATGTCAAATCATTTTAGAACAATTAACTCATTTCATCTCAGACAACACTATTAGAAGATACTATTCTTAATGCCATTTTGCTGATTAGAAAACTGAAGCACCAAGAGGGTAAATAATTTGTCTAAGGTCACAACAGGATTGGGAGAACTGGGACTCAAACCCAGGTAGCTTTGCTTCAAACCCCATGCTCTTAATCCTCATGCTGTTCTACTTTCTAGAAAGTTCCTTTTTATATTGCTTGTTCTAAAATCTGTTTCCTGTAACATTCACCCATCCACACAAGTTTAATCCCCTTTCACATGACAGACTTTTGAGTATTCAGTGATGAGTATCCCATCCCCCTGAATTGTCTCTTCTCGCAGCTTAGCATCATTGATTTTCCTACCAGATCACAACAGCATAAGATAAGGCCCTTTGAGCCTCTGAATTATCCCCCACTCCGTTTAATATCTTTGTCATAAACTGGACCTAGTTTGGCAGAGGAATGCGTTAGAGTACAGGAGCCTTGTGTTTTGGTGATCATCTCTCTCTTAGTGTATCCTGGAACTGGGTCATTTCATTCCTTTGGCTCATTTTGAGTTGAATGTCTTTTAAAACTCTTGTAAGTGTATTCTAGTTTGATCCTGTCTCTGCCATTGTGTTTAACTCTCCCTATTTAAACTTTCTTAGCTGGTGTAATCGCCTCTCTGGATTATGATGTGTCATCTAATAAATTCAGTTTCCTTCTTACCATGGCCTGCGTCATGGGCCCCCACAGGTCACACTATGTCCTCCTTGCTACAGACTAATCTGATCCTCTGTTCTTCACTCATCCCTTCTGAGTTCCTCCTATGGGCACAGGGACAGCCCAGCTCTTCTCTTGCACAAATCTCAGGGAGGCTTGGGGTAGTATGTTGTCACTCACCTTGCAGACATGTCAACTACGCTATTTCCATGCCATGGTGGGACTGGAGACATTTCCAAGACCTCTGCAATCTCAAGCTTTGGGGAGGAGGAGAGTTAAAAGCAGCTCCTTCTCTCAAAGTAATAGGCATCCTAAATTCAGCTGCCATACAGTCTTGGGGGGGGGGGGACTAAAATTCCGGACTAATTTTGGAATATTTGCATTAGACTGTCTTGTTGATATGTTGCAGACCTGTAGAAGAGAGAAATTTGAAATTAACAGAAACTGTCCCCAGTTTCTAGGAGAGGCTGCGGTGCCACTGAGGTCACCACTAGACCAGGAACTATCGTGGAGACTTTGACACATCACCATCTTTTTGTACTTGTTTATTTTTATCTATCAATTAAAATAGCACTGGCTTATCAGGAAGGTAAAATGATGAACTGACATAAACGTACTTTAAAATGTACAAAACACCCAACAAATATTGTATCAGGTAGCCTCCGTATGGTAATCTCATCCAGCCGTCAGTTCCATGAGGTGGCCAAGGATGGGGAGAAATGCGCGGCCATCATTTTCTCTTATACGCGTCACCAGGGTGTGTGGACAGAGGAAGCCCAGGGAGTCAGCATGAGTATGAGTCTATTTCGTTGAAGAGAGCTCAGCCTCAAAAATTTTCAAAATTCCTATGAGCTGAAGATTAAATAAGAAGGATCTGTCTACCAAGAAAATGAGAAAGATGTGAAGACCATGTGGTGGGAACTGTCCCTCATCCCCAGTATAACCAGTCCCTTCTGACAGGGAAGGCCTACCCTGGGAAGCTGATTCTGGGGGATTGTGTGGCACCTCTTCTTCCTAGCATCCTCAGTGGTTCTCAAAGTGTGGTCTGGACCAGCAGCAGTGACATCATCTGGGATCTTATTAGAAATTCAAATTATCAGGCCCACCCACATCTATTGTATCAGAAACTCTGGGGATGGGGCCCGGCAACCTGTGTTTTAACAAGTCCTCCAGAGGATTCTAATGTGCGCTACAGTTAGAAAAAGTGGTTTATATCAGGGAGAACTACAGAGGCCATCCTTCCATAACCCCATGATTATACTCCAACAGTCCCATATTCGGTAAAAATGCCACAGTGCGATCCCCCACCCAGAGTCAAAAAGGCATGGCCCAAAGTTCCCCGAATACTCTTTGAAGCTTCTAGCCTACCATTTTGTTCTTTCTGCATTCTTTTTATCTCCTATGTTTGCATGGAAGACTCCTATTCACCTTTAAGATCCTAAATGACATTTCCTTTGTGAAAACTTTCCTCACTCCTCTCCTTTCCACCCCAAATACCCTGATAGAGTTATTTGTACCCTCCTCTATATGAATTTTGTTATTAGTACTTTTGAGAACTACAAACATTGCTATATATCATTCCTCCTCTGCCTCATTTGCTTGCTCCTCTTCCTCAGCCAACCTGAAGTGTCGGTAACCTCAGGGCTCTCTCATTTATGTTCTCTCCCTACACCATCTCATCTATTTTCATGGCTTCAACTACCATCACTTAGCCGATGATTTTAAAATTCGTATTTCCAACCTCTCCTCTGAGCTCTAGACCCATATTGTTAATGCCACCTGGACACCTTCACCTTCAGAGAACCACAGTGAATCTCAAAGTCAACATGTTTAATATGGAATGAGATGTCTTTTCTCACTCTCCCACCCGCACCTTCTCATTTGCTTCATCTCTCTTTCCTCTCAGAGGTTGTCACTGCCATTCACTCTGTGAACAATGCCAGGAACCTGGGAGACCTGTTGGACTCCTTCCTGGGCGTCTCCCCCAATATCTAACCATTACCTACTGTAATTCTATAGACCTTACCCTGTTAAATCTCTCACATTGACCACTGGAATAGTTTCCTAACTAGTCTCTAGCCTGAAGTTAGTTCCTGCTCCTATGCCTACAATTCACCCCGTACACTTCAGGCAGAGATAACATTCTAAAATGTAAATCTCATGGTAACGCTGCCCTGCTTAAAATGTTCAGGCTTCGCCTACTCTATACTCAACAGGAGAAAGAAGAAACTCACTCATCTGGGTCTTGTCTACCCATTCAGCGTTAACTTCTTAGTTCAACAGTTTATTATGAAAATGTTCAAACATACAGAAAAGTTGAAAGACTTTTACAGTGAACACCCACATACTCTCTACCTAGATTATGCCATTAGCATTTTGCTATACCTACTTTATCACATAACAGTCCATCTATCCATCCCTCAATGCATCTATCAATCCATCTTACTTTTTGACACAATTTCAAAGCCAGTTAAGACATCAGTACACTTCCTCCCAAACATTTTGGCATGCATATCTTTAACTAGGTTTCAATAGTCATTTACAGGGTTCTTTTTTATTTGTGGTAAAATTTATAGACAATGAAATGCCCAAATCTTAAGTAAACATTCCCTGAGTCTTGACAAATACAAGTACACAGTTGTGTAACCCAAACCACTACCCAAATATAGAACATTGCCAACACTCCAGAAAGTTCCCACATGCCCCTTCTCAGTCAATTGTTGCCTCCCCGAAACACCCACCGTTCTGACATTTTCCACCTTAAATTAGTTTTGCCTGTTATAAAACTTCTGTAAGTGGAATCTTTGTGTAAGGATTCTTTTCCTAAGCGTTGTTTTTGAGATTCATCCATATTGTTGTTGGTGATCAGTATAGTTTTTTTCCTTTTTATTGCTGAGTAATACTCCTTTGTATGAATAGAGCAGAGTTTATTTCTACATTATCCTATTTCTAGTTTTTAGCTATTATGAACAAATCTGCTGTGAACACTATTGTTTAAACCTTTGCGGACATGTTTTAATTTATTTTGGGCAATACCTAGGCGTAGTATTTCCGGGTCATAAAGTAGGTGGTACCTACTCCAGGTTGTACTATCTTTCACTCCTACCAATAACATTTGAGAGTTCTAATCACTCTACATCTTTGTCAACTTTTGGTGTTGTCAGTCTTTTTTATTTTGGCCTTCCTCTTGGATACATAATTGTATTTCATTGTAGTTTTAATTTGCATTTCCCTGATGACAAATGATGTTAAGTATCTTTTCATTTACTTATTAGCCATTCATGTATCTTCTTTTGTGTGTGTGTGTGTGTGAGGAAGATTGGCCCTGAGCTAACATTTTCTGTAAATCTTCCTCTTTTTGCCTGAGGAAGATTGTTGTTGAGCTAATATCTGTGCCAGTCTTCCTCTATTTTATATGTGGGATGCCACCACAGCATGGCTTAAGGAGCTATGTGTAGGTCTGTGCCCCAGATCCAAACCCATGAACTCTGGCCCTCCAAAGCAAAGTGCATGAACTTAACCACTATACCACTGGGCAGGCCTCGCATATATCTTCTTTTTAAAAATGTCTGTTCAAAATCTTTTGCCCCTTTCTTATTGAGTTATTTAACTTTAGAATACTAAGTTGTAGAAGTTCTTTCTATCCTAGATACTCATCTTTTGTCAGATATATGTTTTGCAAATATTTTCTTCCAGTCTCAGTTTGGCTATTCATTTTCTTAGCAGAGTCTTTTGATGAGAGAAACTTTTCATTTGATGAAGTTTAATTTGTCAATTTTTTTTCTTTGATGGCTAGTATTTCTTTGTCTTCTCACAAAGAAACCTTAGCGTATCCTCAAATCATGAAGATATTCTCCTGTGTTTTCTTCTAAAAGTTTATGGTGTTAGCTTTTATGTTTATGTCTATTATTCATCTTGAATTAATTTATGTGTATAATGTGACGTAGGGTCAAGGTTCACTTTTTTCCATATGGATGTCCAATTTATTGATATTTATTTACTTTTATTTATCCTACCATTTATTGATAAAAATTTCCTTCTCCTAATCCACCAAAAAATTTATTAGAAATAATAAACAAATACAGTAAAGGTGCAGGGTACAAAATCAACATACAAAAATCAATTGAGTTTCTAGACACTAGTTAACAAAATAAAGAGAAATCAAGAATACAATTCCGTTTACAATCATAACAAAAAGAATAAAATACTTAAGAATAAATTTAGCCAAGGAGGCGAAAGACCTGTACACTAAAAAGTATAAAACATTATTGAAAGAAATCAAAGAATACACACAAAAAATGGAAGGATAGTTAGTGCTTATGGATTAGAAGAATTAACATAGTTAAAATGTCCATACTACCTAAAGCAATGTACAGATTCAATGCAATCCCTACCAAAATCCCAAAGACATTTTTCACAGAAATAGGACAATGCATCCTAAAATTTATATGGAACCACAAAAGACCCAAAATAGCCAAAGAGAGCCTGAGAAAAAGAGAACAAAGCTGGAGGCATCACACTCCCTGATTTCAAAGTATACTGCAAAGCTATAGTAATCAAAACAGCATGATACTGGCAGAAAAACCAACACCCCAATCAATGGAACAGAATTGAAAGCCCAGACATAAACCCACATATCTGTGGAGCTAATTTTCAACCAGGGTGCCAAGAACATGCAATGGAGAAAGAAATTCTTTCGGATAAGTGGTGTTGGGAAAACTGGACAGTCACGTGCAAAAGAATAAAAGTAGACTACTATCTTATACTACGTACAAAAATTAACTCAAAATGTATTGAAGATTTGAATGTAAGACCTGAAACCATAAACCTCCTAGGAGAAAACATAGGCAGCATGCTCTTTGACATTGTTCTTAGCAGTATCTTTTTGAATATATTTTCTAAAACAAAAGAGACAAAAGAAAAAATAAGCAAATAGGACCACATCAAACTAAAAAGCTTCTGCACAGCAAAAGAAACTATCAACAACAAAATGAAAAGACAACCTACCAATTGGGAGAAGATATTTGCAAATCATATATCTGATAAGGGGTTAATATCCAAAATATATAAAGAACTCATACAACACAATAACAAAAAACCAAAGAGCCCAAATGAAAAATGGGCAGAGGATCTGAACAGACATTTTTCCAAGGAAGATATATAGATCCAACAGGCACATGAAAAAGTGTTCAACATCACTAATTATTAGGGAAATGCAAATCAAAATCACAATGAGATATCACCTCACACTCATATTAAAAAGACAAGAAACAGCAAGTATTGGAAAGGATGTGAAGAAAAGGGAATGCTCATACACTGCTGGTGGGAATGCACACTGGTGCAGCCACTATGAAAAATGGTACGGAGAGTCCTCAAGAAATAAAAAATAGGACTACCATATGATCCAGCTATTTTACTTCTGGGTGTCTATCCAAACACCAAAATACCAATTTAAAACGAAATATTCACTGCTATGTTCATTGCAGTATTATTCACAATAGCCAAAACTTGGAAACAACTAAAGTGCCTATTGATGGATGAATGGATAAAGAAGATGTGGTCTATATATACAATGGAATACTACTCAGCCATTTAAAAAAAAAAAGAAATCTTGCCATTTGAAACAACATGGATAGACCTTGAAGGTATTATGCTAAGCAAAATAAGTCAGATGAAGAAATCCAAATACCGTATGATTTCACTCGTATGTGGAAGATAAAACAACAACAACAATAAACCAACACACAGATACAGACAATAGATAGGTGGTTACCAGAGGGGCAGGAGGTAGGGAGGAGGGTGAAAGGGGCAAAAGGGTACATTTGTATGGTGATGGATGGAAACTAGAGTTTTGGTGGTGAACATGACATAATCTCTACAGAAGTGAAAATATAATAATGTACACCTGAAATTTATATAATGTTATAAACCAATGTTACCTCAACAACAACAAAAAAAGAATTTCCTTTTCCTATTGGATTACTTTGGCACCTTTGTCAGAAGTCAAATGACTGCCTAAGTAGGAATGTGTTACTGTGCTCTCTATTCTGTTCCAGTGCTCTGTCAATCTTTATGCCAGTATCACACTGTCTTGATTACTGTAGCTTCCCAGAAAATTGAAATCAAGTAGTGTGAGTCCTCCAACTTTGTTCTTCTTTTTCAAGATTGCTCTGAATATTTGAAGTCTTTTGCATTTCCATATAAATTTTAGGATCAGCTTGTCAATTTCAAGAACACCTGCTCATCCAACCTTAACTTTTGATGTGCCACACTCCATCTCCACTGTCCCTGCAGACTAGGGAGAGTGAAGAAACCGCTGTCTTTAATAAACTTTTAGCTAAATAGGGGTTTAGCCAAAGGACAAAACTTTTTAATAGCGTATTTAAGGTTTGTTCTTAATTCTAGGTAAAAAAAGAAAAAAATCCTCTTTCCATTCTTTCAAAAGGAATATGACCCCATTTCAATTTTACTATGAATATTCTTCTACAAGGACAGATAAAGGAATGCACATAAAGGCTTCACTATAATATATTTTTCTCTTAGAAGGAGAAGATTTTCCCATTCTTTCACCAGGCTATTGTTTCCTCTCAGGAGTCACTTTTAACAAGGATTATAAATATCAAGACTCACTGATTTTCTTCTTCATCTTTTCCTCCTCCTCTTCTTCATCATTTTCACCCTCATCATGATCAATACCATAGCTGACATTTATTGAGCCCTTACTCTGTGCCCCCGACCCTAGGTTAAGGGCTTTATTCGTATCTCATTTAAACCTCACATCAGCCCCAAGTAGATGGCCTTGTTATTGTGTTCACTTTACAGACAAGGAAACTAAAACTCAGTGAGGTGAAGGACTTTCTCAAGGTCCAATAGAGAGGGTAAGTGGTGGTGCTGGAGTTCGAACTCAAGTGTTTCTTACTCCAAAGGCAGACATTTTAGGCATGTTCTATAAAAGAATGCTTTACCAGATCTATGCAATAGTATTTCCTTTGTCCATTCTAGGATCATTTAAAACTTTTATTGTTGCTATTTCTATAGCAAAGCACCAAGCACATCCTAAAACCATCTTCCTATACTCCTCCAACTTCTGTAATTATGTAGTTCTGAAGACATCTGGAAAACAAAGTTGGCTCGGTTGGTTTTTGCACTACATGGGGTTTTATAGCCAAAGTAATTTAACCTTCCCCTTTTCTCTTCACAGTAGTAAACTATTTTCATAGTATCTAAGGATTCCTTTATACATCATGCATGTCTCATTCCAGTCCTAAGCTATCTTTATGTATAACTCAAAGTAAAGATTGTCATGCCCCACTGATTTCTATCATCCAAACATGTTGCCAAAATTCCAATTATGATGACTCTTTCTGACTCAGCCACATAAATTCAACCCTACTGTTTGGATTTTGAAATTTCATTATTAGCATAGAGATAGTCATTAATATATTTTGGCATTAAGCTATATATAACATTTTGTACTGAACTCTTTGTTGGAGCATATGCCTCATTATCCTTGCTCCTGAGAATCCAAACTTTCCTTTAAAAAGGAAATAAATATGTAAATACACACACACACACACACACACACACACACACACACACACTCCGATACAACTACATGGGTAACTTTACCATTCTGTGCTTTTTAACTGACTCTCAAACGGGAGATTGAAACCTTACCAGGTGTCTATATTGATATACAGTAACTACTGCCAAGATCAGAATGATGATCTCTTTACTTGATATAAACAGAGAAGAGTTAAAAGATTCACACCCTGAGATCTTTGAGAAAATGGCTTTTTCTGAAGATAAATGGTAGAGGAAGAAAGAAGCAATGACTCAGAGGAAAATATACTTTGTCTATTAGCCACTGGCTACATATAGACCCTCTATCACAAGCTCATCAGATGGTGAGAAACACATTATAGCTCAAACTGAACATGAATACATTAGTGGGTATAAATATTATTTTGAAGATGTGAAATTAAATACAGGAATTTTCTTTCATTCTATTAAAAAGACACCATATTTGTAAGCTTCATGGCTTTGGTTGAAAGCATAATGAAAAAAAGTTGGTACATTCACAGTTTAATTTTATAAAGATCACATAATAACGATGACAGGTGGAGCCACATGGGGGTGGAGGCAAATTGGTCTTCTGTCCCAGACGTCAAAGACGTGCTGCAGACATCAGGGAAATGTCTCATGGTTGGGAAAGGTAAGGAAACTCAGCAGGCTGGTCTTTGATACCTAGGGCTTTCATTTTTAATTAAAGAACATAATTCTGGTGAAAAGTCATCATATCATCCTATTTTATATAGGGCTTGGATGATTGCTCTGTAAAGGAGATTGTGATTGGTAATATACCAAACATAGTACCTAGAAGGTGCTACATATCTAATAAAATAATAAAAATGAACACTTATTGAGCATCATCTCAGGGACTACTCACGTCTCTCTGAATAAGGCACAATTGTTATCCCCACATTTAAGATGAGAAAACGGATTTTTAGAGTAGTTGAACAACTTTTCCAGGGTCACAAAACTAGGAAGTCAGTGATCCAGGAGGAGTAACCAGAATGTTATTTTGAAGACTGTACATCTACTCATAATGTCATATTGCCTGAACCTTCCTTCCTTCCTTAAGTATAGATTCATAACTTATGCTTTCTGAAAGAACTTTCTCATATACTGTGTAATAGAATCATTTCTTTCTCTGCATGTATGACCTCATTGGAACAAAAACCCTGACAGAGCCTTATCTCCAGTATCTTTTCTTCTCGCCAAGGTCACACCCTTATTCCAGTGTAGAAAGATGTCTCTCTCCACTTTCTTTGACAACATGTTATCAGACTCCACAATTTTAGTGTCTGGAGACTCTTCCTAATATCTCTTTGTAATCTCTCTTGCAATAGCCCAAAGTATTTGTCCTCCTCTGAGGAGGGACGTGAAACAGCTGCTCACTATCACTCATATAACAGTTTTTTAGACACTCAGAAACTAATTGCTAACATTTCCTGCCCTTACCTTTTCTTTTCTCAGTCAGATAATTCGCCCTCCTCCTTCTCCTCCTTCTTTGTATATAAATTACTTCCACATAGGGCCTATTTCCAAAATTGCTGATCATTTTAGTTCCTGTCCTCCAGACTCTTTCAGCATCTGGATGTTCAGTGGGTGTCATGAAGACATTGCCATACAGTACTGAAATTATGGCATCTGGGAAAAATTTTAAACATGTCCACAGAAATATTTTCTGTTGTTTTACAAATTACAGGCAAAACATTAAAGAAAATTATGGTTTCCCTACTTCTCAGATGGTGTTTTGTCTAAACTAATGCAAGACAAGGGAGGAGGAGTAGTTTATATTGTTTTCCTTCTGTGGCAAAGATGTAGTCATTTCGGGAAGATGTTATGCTCTCTAAATTTAGTAATTATTGACACTTGTGTATTTGAATGTATAACACAAGAGATGCCAATAGGCTATAGGAATTCAGAGAAAGAAGTCACTCATTTAAAGGAATCAGGCAAGTCTTCACAGAAGAGGTAGCATTTGTGGTAGATCTTAAAGAATAAATAGTACCATGACATAAAGAACTTGGAAGGAAGAAAAGTTCAAAGTGGAAAGACAGCATAATCAAAACCTTGAAATGAAAAAAATTTTGTTTGGAGACGAGGAAAATAGTTCCATTTTTATCATTCACTTTGGTTGGTGTGTCAAGAAACATCAGGCAATAAGGCTGAAAATGGACTTTGGGCCTAGATTATTTAAGACATTTAGGCAAAGTTGAATTTCCTTTAGGAAAGTAATTCTGGTAATGGAACATACAATGAATAGAGAGATTATCAGTAGGAAGATCAGTTTTGAAACTGATGCAATTATGATAACCAGGATAGATGTATGTTGAGGACTTGTCATGTGCCCAGGGGAGAGTCAGGAGTATAAAGTATAACATGAAAAGGCTAGGGTTCCAAGAAGATGAAAAATAAGAAGGGGCCTTTTCAGCTGATGACTAGGAGATCGTTGACCAACTTTGAACAGAACGTTATCGGGAAAACTGAGAAAAGGCAGCCAAGATGGGTCAACAGGAGTGAAGCAAAAGAAAGCTACATGATGGCAACTTGAGAGTCAAGGGATATTTTCTCGTGGGTTGATTTGTAGGTTATGAAACTTAAACTTTTTTGGGCTAATGTCAGGGGGCTAGAGGAGCGAGACACATTAAAGAAGCAAAAGAAATGAAAGTCCCAAAGGGAATGAGAAAAGAAGACAAAGATGGAGGCATGGTCTTGGCAAGCATAAGAGGGTTGTCTTCAGAGATAATAACAAAGAGAGAGAAAAGAGTCAAATTATGGAGAAATTTTGAGTTCAAGAAGAGGGAAGGTGAGAGAGCTCATGTTGTCTGATGTTAATTCTGTTAGGGAAAACGGATAGGGAGTCATTTGTGGGGAGTGATGGGAATAAATAGTGCCAGGATTTTAAGGGGTAGAGAAGATTTAATGTAAGCTCTATGGAGAAGCAATAAAGAGCAGTTAAGAAATCAATTGCCAAGCAGCAAGTGGCCAACCAGGAAAGGTGAACAGCACATATGCATAATGAACATCTGTGGGATATTAAATGCAATGACAGCAGAACATCTGACAAATTCTTCGTTTGCCTTGATGGTAGTTTCATCTCTCAGATGTAGAGGACTTGACCAGGGAATTAGTAATCTCCTCTTAATTCTGATCAACAAGAAGGAAAAATGTGAGGAATAATGGGAACAGTGATTATTTCACCTGGAAGTGTGTAGCATAGTTGGACAGAAAGTCTAGATGTTAGGCAAGTCAATGTCTGGAAAGTTCCCTGAGCTCAACAACGTATGAATACGAGAAGCCAGGAATGGCACATAACCATGGTAAATGTAGAAGAGAAGCATAAATCTATTTTAAAACTGACACAAAGACCTAGCTAAGAATAAATTTGGGGAGATATGACTTAACAGGAGCTTAAGTGAAAATGATTTAAGGGAATTGACAGTATATCCCTTATATATCAGTGATGTGATGAGGCCAATGAGACCTTGGACTGCATTACTAAAAGTAGCATGCAAAAGAAAGCACAACCACTCTATTGGCTTGGGTTTTGGTTGCCAGGTCCAAAAAGATGCTAAATATAACTCTTCTGTTATCTTGGATTTTTGCAACAGGCCCCAAAGGCCATTAATAATACAAGAGGTATCAAGCCCTCCCATATCCCAAAGGGGCATGCTAGATCGCTTTTGTGGAACATGTTAACAGACTGTAAGTCCAGTTTGGTCAGCACAAGCCCATCACACACCTGAAGAGGAGATAAAAGAGAGGAGCATACTCCCCTCCTTAAGCTAAGCCAGGGAGCCTTCAAGCAGACTCCTTGAGAGCTTGGCATGTATCTCCTGAAGTTTGGGGCACAGGGACACTCACATCCTCATCCCCCCATATGTCTGAGATGGACAGTCTAGCTGCAGGGACCTCTGAGGGACAGCAATGAAAAGATATTGTTGGGAGGGAACTGTACTGCCACTGGCTGTAGGGAAAGTGTAGCATCCTAGAGTTCCTTTGTGGGCTCAGCTCAGTGAGAGACGAGAGAACACAGGCCCGGAGATGCAATGTGCCCAGAAACCCAGGGCCTGACCAAGGTTGTAAGTGACCACCAGAGGAGAGGAACCACTGTGTCGATCCGTGCTTCTCAGACTTTAGTTCCATTAGAATCACCTGGAGGGTTTACTAAAACACAGATTCCTGGGCCATACTTCTAGAGATTCTGATTCCTTATGCTGGATGGGCCCCAAAATGTGTATTTCTAGCAAGCTCCAAGGTGATGATAATTTTGTGATTTGTGGACCACACTTGGAGAATCATTGGTTTAGATGTCACTGATAGGGCATCTCAGAGGAACATGCAAAATTGCCACAAAAGAGAAAGAACCATGTTTGCATATCCATTATGCCTAGAAGGCATAATGAACTGGTACAGTTAAATCTGGTCTCTTCTCTTGCAGCCTAGCCCTGGAGGGGTTAGAAGCAGCAGCTAGTGAGAAGAGGAAGAACTATGAAACAGTGCAGCAGCCAACCATTCTCTGTCCCCCAACTCCAGACTTCGAAGACTGGGTCAGACCTGAGCAAGAGAAGGGGATGAGCCCTAAACTGGACATGTATTTGGAATTTTGACTAAACTAGGGTAGACCGGACTGGCGTTACAGAGTTATTTGATTTTTAGTGCCCAAACAAAGGGACTAATAGTTTTTCTCATAGTGGAAAAGCTATGGGGTCTGTTTCGAATTTTGTTTACAGATGGAAAAAGAGCTAGTTTGAAAAGGATGGATACAAGAATAAATTTGATTGAGCCCAGCTTGTTTAATCAGCCGATTACACGTGTCTTAAGAATGGTATTTTTCACTCTTAGCAAGTCCAGAGAAGTGTAGCCAAGACAACAGGGCACTGGAAACCTCACTGGAGAAGCGCCCATGCAAGGAAATAGGGAGCTTCAGCCTGGAGAAAATTGAGGAGACATAATGACACACTTCAAGTACTAAAGGGCCATCTTGTTACTGAAGGATTAGCCTCCTGTGTGGTGGCAGAAGCCACAATTAGCTTAAGCTAGTGGAAGTTAAGGGAGGAGTCTGCTTGGGCTCCATACAAGGAAGATATAACAATTAAAGCTGTGTTATTGACACCAAATGATGGCCGCTTGCCTGGAATGTTGAAGAGAGTTTTACACATGGTGGAGAGGAGGTTTTGGTTGCCCTCTAAACACATCAGCTCTACAGCAACATTTCACAGCATGTGCGCTGGAAGGTGGGTTCTCCCGGCTGGGGTCATCAGGGCCTGCCTGGCTCCCTGTCCCGCTTCCCTCCATGCACTCCAGCTGCAGCTATGCTGTATGGCTCACCTATGCTGCAGCTCAGCCCTCCTCAGGCTCCAGGACTACTCCTAAAGTAACCTGGGGGGGCCCTGGGTTCTGATGGGGGCAATTGCTCACTCTTGGTTTTAGTCCTGCTTAGTCGAACTTTGGTAAATGGGCCTTTGCAATCAGGCCTTTCTAAGACAAAGTGACAAATTAGTCAGGATGACTGGATCTTGCCTGGTACCCAAGGCTCTGCCTTGCTCTTGCCAGTTCTTTCCCTGCGCTCCCCGATCAGACACCACAGCGTGAGCACTGTGCAAACAACTGACTGGGAGGTCCAGGTATGATGAGAAACCAGGGAGGTCAGAGACAGGGTGAGACTGACACACGGAGAGTCAGAGTGCAGACAGGGAAACTAGAAAGATGGCGAGCCTGTGCAGCACCAGAGGTGGGAGGAGGAGAGGGATATGGCATTGTTCCTGACTAAAATGCAGAAGTTTGTTTGCTAGGCCTTGTTTGTACTATCACCCACAAGAACAGTGATTAGTTGTGCCAATCAGAATTTTGAGCAGACAGAGGGGCATTGTGTCTCTAGCCCAAATGTTGACATAATCATATAATAATCTGGGATCAAGAAATTCTTAATCCTCCACCTAAAATAGCTTCCAAATGTCCACAGGGGTACAGAAAAATATTAGTGGGGTCAGGTGACCACAGCAAAGTGATTGTGACAGCTGCAGGCTGTAGCATTTACCAAGTGAAACAATGGCTTTTAGACAATGTCTTTCCAATTTGTTTCCAACACTGCAGCCAGAGCGCTCTTTTCAATACACGAATCTGATCATGTCACCAACCTGCTTAAAACACTTGAATGGCTTCCCACTGTTCTTGGAATAAAGACCAGATCCTTAACTAGGAGCTGCAGTGCTAGGCCCCTGTGGGGGTTGAGCGTGGGGGTGGGGTCCACCTCTGCGCATGCTCTTCTCTGGGTTCTTGAATGCCACCCCTTCCTCCCGCACACCCCGCCGCCGCCCCCCTTTCTTGGTTTGCTTTAACTCAACCTTGTTCTCTAGATCTCAGGGAAAATAGCTCTTTCTCAGGGAAGCCTTCCCTGGTCTGCACCCCCTACCTGGAGTCCTTTGTTCTTTGCTTTTTATCAGGCTCCATTCTTTTCTACTAAAGCACTTATCTCAGTCTGTAATTATACATCCATCAGTGCCATTATTTGTTTACCACTCTCCCCACCCCCACCAGCCTCTCAGCTCCAGGAGTGAGAAAGGTCTCCTTTTGTTCACCATCTTGTCCTAGAGCCTAACATTGTGCCTGGCTCAAGGGAGGCCCTCAATGACTTTTTTGTTGAATGAGTGAAAGGACTGCCTAAATGGTGCTTTCCTTCCCAAATGTTGAATTCTACAAAGGGAGGAAAGTGTTAAGCAGACATCAGAACAAAATTCTTAGTAATATTTCCTCTGCTTCCATGCAGTGATTTATTTTAAAATGCAGAACCCTATGAGCTCTAATCTTCCTTCATATTATATAGAAATCAGTTCATCAAAATAGCCCTCTAACTCTACCTGGTATCCTCATTTATTCCCCCTTTTCTCTGGAATGAATTTAAGTGGTCCTTCTTAGGGTTCATCTTCTTTTGGGAACTCGTATAGAGAACATTTTATTTTAGGTTAATTCAGCTGAGATTTTATTTAAAGGCACCCTAAGTTACAGACACTGACAGGTAAATGTTTATGAAAAGATAATATATATACACTCTAGATGTGTGTATGTCTATCAATCCATCTAAAAATATGTGTTTTCATGACTTGAAATAGAAAAGGTTGGATTTAGGTAAGGAAATCATTACAGTGTCGAAGTTTCCACCCCCAGCCTCTTACCCTCTTCAGCTAAATTCTGCAGGATTTGGTAGAATAAGCAGGCAGTCGTGATTTCCTGATGACTGGCTGAAGGACACGTTCTTCCCCTCCTAATGAAATCCTCAAATAGTGAGTCATAATGCTAGAGGCACTGTTCTCCAAGACTCTATCTCTGCCTATTTCTAATCCAAATTCTGAAAAGAGCACAAGTCTAGATCCAGCCTTTAGATCTCTGTGTGGGACTGAAGTATACATTTCCTTTCCAACTTCTCGTTCTCTTTCTTGTATCCTCTGCAGCATACTGACAGCCACAGGGCAGGAGTGGTCAACTTTAGTGACCATCATGGCAACAGAGAATAAAGAATCCATTCTCATTTGCTGACTGTGCCATGGTGGTGAATGTCTCTTTCAGAAAGTCACAAAAATGGACATTTAATCATTTACTGAGTCGTGGTAGGGCCCAAGCCAAATAATCTAGATAAACAACTTCCTCTCTATCTACAAATGGCAAAATGTTATAGAAATCTTATTTCCTTTAAAAGTGTCAACCTGATACTTCTGCCCCTCGGAAAAGATATTTTCTTGAGGGACATGGAAAGAGAAGACAATCCTTCGTATTACTCTTCAACATGCTCTAGTTACTGTCAGATTTCTCACCATCTTTTCACTGCCACATTTCTTGAAAGAATGGGTCTACAGGCCCTGTCTCCTTTTCTTCATCACCTATTTTTTCCTGAACTCCTTGTTTGTCTTCCCATTAAATGACTAAATCTGTTCTCAAAAAGATTCTAGTAACCTAATCCAGTTAACTTTTTAATATTAGTTTCCTAATTTGATCTCAGGGAGTTGGCCATTCTCATTCTTTCTGTCTTCCCTAAAGCTTCTCCAACCTCAACTTGACCCTGAGGCTTCAGGGAGAAAGCTCTGAAGAGAGTCTCTTCTTCTTCTTCACGAGACAGCTTTCTGGATTTTAGCTGCCTGTGCCCAAACACCACCCAGCTCCAAGGCCCAGCCTGTCTTGATTTCCTCTCTTTCTTTTTCAGAGTTCTCACTCATCTTCGCATTTTCAATTATTACCTTCTTCAAGTGAGTCCCAAATTTTTCCTCCCTAGCACTTAACTCTTTTTCAGAGCTTCAACCTCACAACTTAGTCATCTAGTTGGATATCTCCATATCAATGCCCATCTTGCTAACATTTTCATATCGTCAAGTGCCGTTTCTCCTTCCCATCCCTCCAAGTCAAAGTCTGCCATTCACTGAGACTTGAAAGCTCATGTTTGTCTTCGACTCCTCCTTCTCATACAATCTCTGTATCTAATCAGTTACTAAAGTTTTCTTTATATGTCTCTAATGTTTGCCCTGCTCCCCACGTCCACTGCCACCACTAAGGTCCAGGATCCTTTGCATTTTGTCTAGATTTTTATAATAAGCATCTAACCGGTTTCCCAATAATGGCTTTCCCTCCCCAGTCCATCCTGCACCCTGCTCTCAGAAGAATCATTTCTCCACTTGAAAGTATCATTGTCCATAAGAAAAATTGCAAATATTCAGGTGTGGCAGGAAAACACCTTGAGATATAACTTATAGGAGATCCCTCTGCCTCTGTTTTCCCCTACCCTCTTCCACAAAGGTGGCCCTTTTTTCTGGGATCCAGGTGAGCTTCCCAGATTCTGGTGTGATTTTGGAATAGGAGATACAAAATAATGACTGAAATGGTCTTTCCCACCAGCTTGGTGGAAGTGTGCTTAGAGTTGGACCTAATTTGAAACAAGATTCATAACCTCTACTCAGCATCCAAGGCTCTCTGAAATCTGCCTGCCTTCTTTCTGTGGGGGACAGGAATTGGCCACCCCAAGATGTGTCTCTTTGGCATGAGGATTATTTTAGGCTGGTTACTTTTAAAAACTGCAGACGGGAAGGAGGCTCTGAGGAGTAGAATTTACTTACCCTTTGTTAAGAGACATTTACATTGTAACGGAAATCTCCATCTGTAAAGGTGTCTCCCTCTCTGTAAGAGGAAGAAGGGGGGATGACCTTATCTCTAGAAACTCTTAATCAATGCCAAAGGCAAGGACTTAAATCTGCATTTGTTTACTGTACTTGTGTGGTAATCTCCCATGATCGACTCCCCCCCCCCACCCCCAACATCCTCCTTTGTCTTTGCCTGAAGATGATATTTAAGGTGGTGGCTTCAGCCATTTTGGCGAGTTGCTTAGGTTGCCTGAGCCATGTATACATATTAGAAAGCTTTGTTTAATTTTCTTCTGTTACTCTGTCTCATGTGAATTTAATTTGTTCTCTGGCCAGAAGAACCCACAGTGGGTAGAGGAAATGTCTTTCTTCCCTACAATTCATTCACTCAACAAAAATGTACTTTGTGTTCTATTTTGCTTCCTGGGATCACAAAGGCAAAATGCAACACTTTCTGCCCTCAAGTCATCATAGTGGGAAACATAGGCAAATTCCCTCTTCTCTTCTCTTCTTCAAGGAAGCCGTCCCATGACTTCCCTGATCTTAGTCAAATCCCCTTACACACATTTTTAATATCATGTGTTAAGTGTGTTAAGTGCTCCAAGGAGAGGTAGTTTTATGTTTATTCAAGTGATCATTTAATTAATTCTGTCACCTCCAATAGTCTGTAATTTCCATGAGGGCAGAGACCACATCAGTTTTTGAGCAATAAATACTTGGAGGAGACAATGTCTATGGTGAACACTTCCTTTTCCCACATTAATACCTTCTGCGCTGCTCTTCACAGCCTCTGCCATAGTCTCATAGATCTCCTTGATATCTTGAGATCATGTCTATGCATTTTTGCCTCTATACGTTTCATTTACCATTCTCAACCAACTGCGTGCCAGCCTCAATGGCAGCACCCTTACCGTTACTCTTGAGGCACAGGTTATGTAGAGTCTTACATTTTCAGTTATCTCTTTCTCTTTAATTGTCTTGTCTCTCCAACTGGTTACTAAGCACCGCAGTGGACAGGACCATGTTTTATACTAGCCAAAAGTAAGGCACACTTAGTTGGTGCTCAACAAGAAAGCCTCTGCTTTGCATACCTCAGGAGGAGGTAGAGATTGTATTCTCTGTGAGAGGCATCTCTGTGGGCTGTTCAGTGGACAGATTGTGAGTCTATATGAATACATGGCAACCCTAATTAATCCACACTCATTGGATGCACAGTCCAAAGCAGGGCAATTGAAATACAGAACTTTCATACCTTTGTGACGTTCATTGCCCTATAACTAATAGTAATGGATTCATGTCAACAAATGTTTATTGAGCTTCTAATACATGCCAGGAACTCTTCTAGGCAATTAGGATACATCCATGAATAAAACAAAGACTCTTCTCTCCCTGGGGCTTACAATCTACTGGGAGAAACATATAGTAAACCATAAACACCATAAACATGAAAATTAGAAGGTAGAAAATTCTATAGGAAAAAAAGAAAAGCAAAGAATAAATGTTTAGTAAAAGTTAACCTCTTGCCTGCAGGTCTGGTCCAGTTCTCATCATTCCAAAAATCAAGGTCAACCTGGGGTAGGTCCTTGAAAGTCAAGTTGGGGTCTTAATCAATGCTCCTTTAAAAGACTCAGAAAAGACCTGAAACACTTGGGAAGCTCACCTGGAATTAGTTGTTGACTACAACTAGGGCAATCAGGTCGGGAAGTATTCAATGCTGACATTAGGAAATTGCAGCTGTGGCACAAAAATGTTAACTTTGTAACCATGTTAAGGTTAATATGATTATTTTTATTTTAGTGTTAATAATAGCAAATTCTTTTAACAGCCTCCTGTAGACTAGGCATTGTGCTTAGCTTTTCTTACATTATCACTGCTATGTTCACAACCATGCATGAGGCAGTGTCTATTACTACTTCCATTTTACAGATAGGGAACCAAAGAGACAGAGACTTTATATAAGTTGCCTAAGGTAACATGAATGATAAATGATAGGGTTGTGATTTGGAGACAGCAGCCTGACTCCAAAGTCATTCTGCCAACCACCTACTCTATAGCCAGATGCTACTAAGAGACTAGAGAGTCAACCATGGTGGGGTTTAAGTACTGAAAGAGTCAACATGCATGAAGTGATGAATAACTAAGGAAATTCTATGGATGTATGCAACTACAATATAGAGCTATAGTTTCCATCAGGCAGTGAAGGATGTGGGAGAAAAGAAATGATCAAAAACAAAGACATTCACTATAGCAAAACCAGAGCAGTAAAGCAAATTCAAGATTCTTCATTCAATTGTTTCACAACATGGATTGCATGTCTCTCATTCAGATGCACCCAGAAGGTCTGACAGTGACCCGTAAGAATGGTTGTTAATCTTATCTATTTTTATTATTTTAATTAGTTTAATTGAAACCTTACTCCTGTAGTTGTGTTTCATTCAAAACACCCTTTGGAATTTCTCAGGACACTCACTTTCCATCTTCTAAATACAGTATGTGTTTTCATTTTTATTAGGTTGTCTAATTTTCCAATATGTTTCATTCTCCAAGTAATCTTTGTTACATGAGGGAATTATCTTATTCCGCTGCTGTTTCTGTTGGACAGACTGTACTGCCCTCCAGTCACGGGTTATCGAGTTAGAGGTCATCTGGAAGTTGTATGGAACATCTCCTTGGCCATCCTCTGAGCAGTGCTCTGCTGGGCTCTCTGGAAAAATACACACTCAGGCTCAGAAAACACATCTTTTTAACTTACCAAGAGCATTTCCCAGGGGTTTTCTTCATCCAAAGACAACTCCTATCACATATAGGAATCAAGACACTCTTTCAGTGATTTCATAGGTGAATGCGTGCTAGCTGAGGCCAAAAGATGACCTTGTCATTTTCCTTACAGTTCAATTCAAAGATCCAAGAAATCTTCCTTTGTTGACTCCACCCACTTAGCATCTCTGCATGTAGCTTGATAAATATTATCATCACATATTGATCTTGACTATTTAGCTCATGTGTGTGTTCTTTGAATATCTCCTAGATGATGTGCGTCTTGAGAACTGGAATCACATCTTCTGCACCTTTTCTAGCTGCAGCTTTCTCATTACACCTCTGTACTTAGGTGCTCAATGGAAACTTGTTGAGCTGAAGTGAAGGGATCTTATCCCTTGAATTGACAACCATGCATCTGGATGGTTTTATGTAGCTCTGATGCAGATGGTCATCTCAAGGCCTTATTTGTGTTAGAACTCTATAGTCTCCACTTCGTCCATGTATCTAGAGCACAGAGAATGTCAATAGCCTCAAAGTGTTCAGAAAGCAGCAGGAATAGAAACTGCACAGCCAACCAGATCTTACTTTTATTCCTGAGTGGGCCCTATTGATTATTTGGCCTCACATAAAATACAGGTTTTAAGGCAGTTCCCTGCTAGGTTTTGTTCATTTTTATTTGTGCCAAATGAAAGCTTTTCAAAAATGTTCATTTAGAATCTGGGAAGATTTATTAGGTATGTATGTTTTAGTGTCAGAAAAATTAAATTCCAAAGAAAATCATATGTTATGTAATATGGAAAAAGAACAACTCTAAAGACAAAAGTCAACTGTATTTGAATGAATTACCCATTCATGTTGGGCTCTGTCTCCCTACTCTTCATTAAGAATTTATCAATTTCTTAGAAGGAAAATCTACTATACAGTGACTCCATATCAATATTTAATGTAATAGTGCCTGGAGCACTGGATTGACTTTCTTATTGAGAAAATGGAAAAGGAAATTAAGACTCTACCTTACTTTCTAATGGTAGGACCCTCAGATAAATTACAATTTTGTTGTTGTTCTTTACATCCTAGGAGTGATAATGATCAGGTTCTTTGTGTTCATCGATATGTTCTTGCTGGTTTCATTTTGTCAGACTTAACTGCAGTGTTTAATGTTATCGATCAGTCTGGAAAGTGCTAGGATGCCATAACACTCCCTGGTTATATGGCTTGGCTATACCTTGTCCAAAAAAAGTGGCTTATTGATCTTCTCCATTGGGTTCCTGAAATATCTACTGTTTTCCTTACATTCTCTGAGGGTGGTCCCTCATGTTCTAATATGCACAACATATTAGCAAAATTCCTAACAGATTTTTGCTCTCATTTTTACTTCTAGTACATTCAGGAAAAGCTTAATATATTCCTGACAATTGACATTCCTCTTTTTCTTTCTCTGCTGCCTGCCTATCTACCTTTCAGTGTAAGATAAGGTGATTCTGCTGCTGCCAAGATATTGACTCTGATGTAACATAGAAAGTTCACCTAACACAAAAGATAAGACATTCTGTAAAATAAGAACAGGAAAGGGACAGACACTACCCAATATGTATAGACGTATATAGTTCAGGCCAAGGCCATATTGTATCATTCAGGGTGGCCAAGCAGCAGGAGTGCAGTCCCACCTTTGTTGATATTGGCTTTCCTTCTGGGATGTCCGACAGCATAGACATGAGAAAGCTGTTCTCATCAGGCAGACAGAACTGAAGTGTCCTCAGTTAGCCATTGAGTCTGGTTAAAAATGATTCTAGATCAACTCCGTGATATAAAAGTTCCAAAGATTTTCTCCTCCAAAAGCATCCCAGTAAAAGTGTTCCCTAAGAGCATTTTCTCCAGTGTTCACCACGGACTCTCTCATTAGCAGGTTTGTACAAGGTGAGTGAGACTTCTCCATGGATTTGAATGTGGTTGAAACAGATAAAATTAAGTGCCTGGAAGAGTCCCTTGGTGACAAACCAATTAGACCATTAAGCACATGTGGAGAATGCATCTCTCAAAAAGCAGTTCAGTCCCAGAGTCTAATAGTTATATTAAAGCCAAAATAGAGCTCTTATTCTTATAGCTTTCAACCCTGGCATTTCCTGTTGCTTTAAGACCACTATATTCTGGATCATGTTTTATCATTGTCATCCAAATGAATCAGGACCAAGAAATTATCTCTTCACAGCAGGACAGCTCACCACAAAATGCATAGATGATACCCTCGCTCTTCAACTGTAGACTCTCTTGCCCAGATTTCTGTGGTAAGTGGGTTTGAAGTCAGTTGGCCAGCTGCCGAATGGAGAACACTCATTAGTCATCCTTATAGAAATAAACTTCTGATGATACATTGTTTATCCAAGCAGAGCATTGCCTTCAACTGCATAATAATTGGAGAGATATATATCTATCTCAACCAATATATACATATATAATTGGTTACATATAAATAAAATAATTAGTTATATAAATGTTGATACAATGTGGATAATCCTTAAGTTGTGAATAATATGTTCAGGAGATACTTTGGAATCTACTTTGAGAGGTAAGACATTTTGCTTAGGTATGGAAAATATCCTTTCATTCTTCTGCCTTTGATAGCACTGTTATCTTTGAGGTTTTCTCAGTTCACGTAATTTGGGTGGAGTGGAGTCCAGCTCCAGCTTCAAGGGTGTGGATGTGACCCAGGGCTGGCCACCCAGATCATCCCATCTCCCTGGGTTTGGTTCAGAGATGGGCTTATGATCCTGTCAAAGACAATGAGGCTCAGTTCCAGGATGTTAGAGGAACTGTTGGGGAAAAAACTCTCTCGCCACTGGTAGCCATCTTGATTCCAGGAGTGGAGAGATGGCCTAAGAGTGGAACCAACACTGAGGATGGTGGAGCTGAGAGGTGGAGAGAACCAGTGCTCGTATGGTATGGAATGTACATTAATTGAACTTATAAATGGTCTCTTTTACTTAATCTAGTTTAAATAGAAATTCTGTCATTTGAAACTGAAGTAGAACTGAATAATATCTGGGTTTACTAATCAGGTAGGTCAAGGGAATGCTGCACACACAGTTTGTTAGTATTTCAACAGGGAATCTGACAGTGTTTCTCATGAAATCCTTATGGATAATGTGAAAAAATGTGGTGTGGATGCAAGTACAGTCAGGTGACTTCATCAATAATTGAAGAGTCGTGTCCAGGAATGCTAATTCCATGTCAACCTGAAGGAAATTTTATAGTGGTGTGCCTCGAGGTTCTTTTCTGGCCCTGTCCTTTTTGACATATTTATCAAAGGTTTGGATGAGCACACTGATGGCCTTCCTACCAAATTCTACAGATGACAAGATGATTGGAGCACTGGGTAGTATGTCGGATAACAGAGACATGTTTCTAAAACTCTTCATAAGCTAGAGCATCAGCATGGAATTTTAAGAAAAACAAACATAAAATCTTTGAATTAAAACCAAAAACTAATTATACAAATAACTGGGTCATACTAGAAGCTTAGTGAAGTGTAATTTCAAAATGGATCAGCAATACGATATAGCTGCCTCGATAAATAAATAAAGCCACATTAGATTGCATAAACAGGGCACACAGTGATGGAGGCACATGTCATATTGAACAAATCATGGTTAGGCTGGTAGGGAAGAAGAGTATAGAGCCAAAGGAACTAAAGTTTTCAAATATTTCTATTTGAAATCTTTGAATATCTATTGATTTCTATTTGAAATCCAGAATATCTAATGATCTGCCTCAGTGTGCCAAATCATGTTTGCAGAAAGGATAAAAATTATCAGTGAGAATGTTCACAGCCCTCTCTCCACTCTCACTTGCTATTTGGATATTCTATGCCCCTTCCTGAAGAGGAAGGGTTCTTTTTCTCTGGGAGAGAAGTTAAGTAATGCTACATAATGAAGTGGGAAAGCGGGGCAGGTGAAGGAAGAGATAGAAAAGCTAGTGGGCATGTGTCAAGAAAGAGTTTGGGGGTGTTTAAAGACAGAGGGGCTCCAGAGCACTTTCAAGGTGTGAGAGAATAGAGAGAAAATAAAGGAAGGGGATTTAATTTGGACTATAGAAACCACTCGAGTATAAACCCAAAATGCATGTTTACCATGATTACTCGGCTTTTGGTATACCATGTCCCTGGCTTTGTAAGTGATATCTAAGACTTTTCATATATTTCCTTTTCAGCCAGGTTCTGTACCCCCTCCCCTTCCACACCACAGGCAGATAAAAGCCTTATGAGAAAACCTACCACATTGCTAACCAAGAAGATATGATAGTGAGTTTCATAACCACAATATGATTGGGTCTGGAAGTAGACAAGGCTAATTTCTTTGAATGCTTCTGATCAACATAGTACTGGAGGTTTTGACCAATACAGTCAGACAATAAATTGAAATAAGAGGAATAAAATTTGGAAGGGAGAAAAAATTCCCATTGTTTATAGATTATATAATAATTTACGTAAAAATACAAGGGAACTACAGACTATGAAAAGTAACAAGGGAGTTCAAAGTCAGCAAGGTTGAGAAATAAAATATCATTAAACAAAGACAAATAGCATTCTTTTATATCAGCAAGAACCAATTAGAAAATGCAATTGAAAATGAAACAGCTACAATAACACAAAAGCTGAAGATTATCTAGGAGCTGACCTAATGGAGATATTTAGAGAGGAAGTTTTAAAATTCTTTTAAAATTAAAATGCAAGAAGATTTTGACAAATGCAAAATTGTACCATGTAAATGGATATGACATCTTTACAATGTAAAGATATAGATTTTCACAAATTTTCCTCCAAATTTGATACATTTTCAATAAGTATCCAGCAGCATACTTTGGGAGAGCTGGATAAACTGCTACTACGACTAATATGGAACCATAAAGGTTCATGAACAGCTAAGACAATTTTGAAAAGGAAGAACAAAGAAAGAGCTTGACACGGCAGATATTAAGAAATACTACAGATATTAAGAAAAACTATAATAGTTGAAAGAATATGTTACTAGTGAAAGAACAAATGGCAAATAAATAATAGAGTTATGAAATAGATCCTGCAGGAGAACAGGGTAAAGGATGTCTTAAAATAGAGCTTCAAAGTACAATCTCTAAAAAGAGTGAGGATGGAGTTTGACTACATCAAAATAATTCAAGGTTCCTATGGAATAAGAGACTATACACACAGTACTAAAAAATGACTCAGAGACTGGAAGATCTTCACAACATCTATAACAGGCAGAACATTAGTTTCTAGAATATGTAAGGAATTCTCAAAAATCTACAAGGAAAAGACAGAAACCCAACAGAAAAATGGACAAAGGGTATGAATAGGAAAACCACTGAAAACCTAATGAGGAAAAACCATTTGAAGAGATGTCTAATCTCACTAACAATCAGAGAAATGTCAATTAAGACTGTCAGGAGACAGCACTTGATATTATTTATATTGGCAAAATTCAAGCACTGAATATATCACCTGCTTGCAAGAATTTGGGGAATAGGAACCCTCTTACAAACCAGGGAGGAGCATAACATGGTGTGATCATTTTGGATTGCAATTGGTGAGATACAGTCATGTTAAATATGTGTATGCCATGTGATTCAGGGACTCCACTCCTGGTACAATGATGTACAAGGGAACATGCAAGGAGGAACATTGCACCATTGTTTTTGGCAGGGGGAGTTGGAGGCAACATGTGTGTCTCTCTCTAGGGAAATAAGTAAGTATGATAGAATACTTGCCTGAGATGGAATAAGATGCAGTCGTCAAAAGAAATGAAGTAGATCTTTATGTAATAGTATGACCAGATCTCACAATGGTATATACATACATTGAAATACTATTCAGCCTTTAAAAAAAAGGAAATTCTGCAATATTCAACAACATGGATGAACCTTGAAGACATAATGTTAAGTGAAATAAGCCAGTCATAGAAAGACAAATACTGCATGATTCCACTTATATGAGGTATCTAAAATAGTCAAATTCATAGAATCAAAGAGTAGAATGGTTGCCAGGGAGTAGGGTAAGAGGGAAGTGGGGAGTTATTAATCAACGGGCATAAAGCTTTAGTGAAGCAAGATGAACAGCTCTAGAGGTCTACTGTACAACATTGTGCCTATAGTCAACGATAATGTATTGTACACTTAAATTGCTAAAAAGGTAGGTCTCATATAAGTGTTCTGACCAAAATAAAATAAAATAAAAACATACTGCTAAGTGAAATAACAAATGAAATTCATAGCACAAAAATAATTGTGTAAATGTCACACATGCCAAACAATATTTTTACAGATACACATAAATACAGATAAACAAATGTACAGAAGGTAGATTGGAAGAATTCACATTGCAAACATAAGAATGAGGACTTATGGAAAGATAGGAAATGGGATCAGAGATGGGGCTGAAGGAGGAGAATAAAATAAATGGAGGGGCCTTACATGGACCAATTAAGTGCTATGAACTGAAGAGCATAATCAACCCAATTCTGTACAGGCAAAGACCAAAAAAACGGAGTGGGGGCAGGGAAAGTGAAAAAAAGAACGACTACTTAAAGGATACCAACTTAGGATATCCTTCTCCCTAAACCATTTAGATGAAGTCTCATTATCCAGATTTCAAGCAATAGCTGCTTTTAAATGATCTATAGAGGAAGTATCCTCTTGCTCCTGAGGTCCTAAGATTCAAACTGTCTACACATCAAAAGAAATCAACTTAATTTATAAATTATGTATTCTTTCTTCCTTTCATATGTCTATCCATCTAGTTATATCCTAAGGCATAATCATTTATATGGTGCCGTAGTTTATAAAGCATTTTCACATGAATACCATTTGATCTTCACAAAAATATCTAAAAGTATGATTAAAGGTCAGGTATTATTATTACTATTGGTTTTCCCTTTGATAGATCATAAATGCTCACATTTTGCCCAAGTTACATCTGCAGAAATAGCCAGAGCCAGGGACCAAATTTAGATCATGTGACACAAAATCTCACGATCTTTCCACCGAATCCACTCCACAGAGGAGAATGAGCCCAATACACTATGCTCCTTAATAATGGTAACAGCTCTGGGAGGAAGGGATTGTTTCAAAGTGAGGAAACTGTAGCTCAGGTTTTACCAAATCAGGCAACTAGCAATTGCTGAAGCCGGGACTCAAACCCTGCTTCAGTGCCTTAGTCAACAAAAGGCCAACACTGAAGTAACACCGGACCAACCGTTCTAAGAAGTGGGCTTCTTAAAACTACATAAGCAAAGGTTTAAAAATTTACTAGCAGCCCTGAGTCCTATTAAAGGCCCATGGAGCCCTCCAGAGGCTCCCGTAGTCTCTCAAACTCGGCTTTGATTTGCAGAGAAATGCTGCCGGCAGTGGAGCCAGGCTCACCATCAGAGTCACCTCCAGATCCATCTGTTAAAGGCCACCCAGCTCTCTGCTTTGACAGCCAGAAATCAAAGATGATGTTTCCCCTATATTGTGATTGACCAAACTTAATAAACAGGCAGAAATTTTCACAGAGAATGTGTGCTAGTTCCTCTGTGCTTACAACATGCCTGCCAGGGTCAATGAAAGCTCCTGAATGGGTCTAAACTCCTGAAACAGTCTTGGAAGGTCTGTAAACAAACTCAGGAACTGCGGTCCTCATCCCTAGCTGGACATTAGAATTACCTAAGGAGCTTACAAAAACACTGATGCCTTTGCCCGGTAGACCAGTTAAATCAGAATCTCTGAGAGTAAAACCCACGTCGGTAGTTTCTTTAAAATCTCCCTACATAGTGATGAAAACGTTCTGGAGTTAAATAGTAGTGATGGTTGTACAATTCTGTGAATAAATAAGAACCACTAATGTGTCCACTTTAAAAGTGTAGTTTATATGGTATGTCAATTATATCACAATTAAAAAAAAAACTTTCCCAGGATGTTCTAATGTATAGCCTGGGCTAAGAACCACTATGAGACTGGACAGTGTTTCCCAACCTGGGCTGTACACTGGAATCTACCAGGGAACTGTAAAAAATACACAAGCCTAGTCATGACCACCATAGATTCTGACTTTATTGGTCTGAGTAATAATCTGGGCATCAGGAGTTTTAAAATCTCCCTAGACGATCGTAATGTGCAGTCAGGGTTAAGAACGCTGGTCCAGAACAGTGGACCTCTACGTGTGTTTTCTAGATGAGCAGCATCAGCATCATCTGGGAACTTGTTAGAAACGTAGGATCTTAGTCCCACCCCCGACCTACTGAATCAGACCCTCTGGGGTGGGACCAGCAATCTGAGTTTTAACAAGTGCTCCAGGTGATTCTGATGCAGGCTACAGTTTGCGAACCACTGTTCTAACACTCAAGGAAATTGCATTCCAATCCAGTCATTATCCTCAAATTTCCCTAATCCCTAAGTATTTGTGGAAAGCCTGTTCCAGACGTAGAAAATCTTTTACTACCTAGCACCATGCTAGACAAGAGTGACTGAGGGTCTAGCTGGAGAGTGATCCACGTGGAACCAATTAGTGAGGAGGAAACTATGCAGGTTGCTGGGTTATAAATGTTTCTCCTATATAAACGAGTTAATTTTAGTTCTCACCCCAGATCCCTGAAAGTATAATTACAAAAGACTACCTATGTGGTCTTTTATTCCTTTACTTCCTGCATTTTCAAACTAAAAATACATTTTGTAACCTCAAATCTTTCCTTAACCTTAGCCTTTTGAGTCAGTGGTTCTTTTTCTCTCGGTTTTGATCAATAAATGATTCTTCCTTCTCTTTTCTGCAGCCATTTGAGAACGTTATTGGAATGTTTATGACATTTTAGAAAATACGTTGTTTTAGAGTTTTGCTTTCTAAAAGTTTGTAATGAAAAACTAGATTTAAATCTGTCCTGAAGATTTTAAGGGAATTTTTCTCTATATGCCAGCCCACACTTGTGAAATGGTTACTGCATCATTAATTATGGACTCTTAATGAGGTGGGTTTCCCTAGATTTTCAGCATTTGTGGGGACATTTCTTAACAATATTGATTTAAAATCAGGCTGTGAAGAAATGGCTGGTTTATTTGTCCTATGTTAGGACACTTTGATATAATGAGGTTGCTAATAATTATTCCCCCTAACACTAATTACTCCCAAACTACCTCTGCAAGTAGAAGACTCAGAAACTAATGTTCAAGCTAGTTTATGTGAGAGCCTTACACTGTCACACGGGCACACGCTCCAGGCTCATTATCACAGAGATGACACAGCAGTATTTCTGGGGCCTGAATTTTGACTATCCTTTCATTTGAATAGAGAGAAGCTGCAAAACCAAGTTTTATTTCCTTGAAATAGTGAATTAAATTTGGCTTTCAAGATCTGTCAGCCTCAGAATGTAGTTTTATGTACCTTTGTCTACCTCTTACTGTCTTCCAACTAGGAGGACTTAAACTCATTCTCACCCCTTGAGCCCTCTCCCGTTTCCCAGTAGGGCCTCGCCATGGTACCCTACCACCATAGTGACATTCAGACATCCTTCAAGAGGCCTGAGCTGGTGAGTCAAAGCTCATTATCCCTACAAAGTCAGAAGAGAGGGTAATGCATAGAAGAGTAGTTGGAAATCATGGAACATAGGTAAAAGATAGTTATTAGGACCATTTTTAGGAATTCTTTAGAGGACAGATGATTAAGTAAAATCAGAGAAGAATGAAGTAAAAAATAATTGGAAGTAAGGTCAGTAAGTTTGGTATGAAGGAAATACTCTCTAGTGGAGAAGGAAGTCTTGAAACATCAGGTGGTCATTTCTATTTACATGTTGGGAGTTACTTTTTAAAAAAACATATGTGAAAAAATTCTCAGTGAGTCAATAGAAACTTTCTGCCTTGGGGACCTTGGGATGTCCTTCTGAATATGTCTGCAGCTGGTTCTCAGGACTCCTTAAGTCCTGAAAATCGATTTCTGCTCATTCTTCATTGAGTTCATTGTCCAAATTATATTGGTAACATTTTTTAAAATTACAGTCATGCATAGTGACTGATCCATTATCTGTCACTCATAACATATCAATAATCTCCCAAAGTAGATAATTATATCATTATACGCAACCTGATCTCTGAATATAACAGGTGCAGTTAGAAGGGGGCACAGACTAGCATGACAGCAGAAGATCTGCTCAGGGATGAACACTTTGGTTTAAAAAAATTGCCTAGTTCTTCATAAACATTACCACCTGCAGATAATCAGGAAATATACCTGATAGCACATACTTGGCTTTGTTTTTCTTTTGGTACTTGAATTACTCCTTCTGCAATTAAAAAAGAATACATCACATTGAAAAAATTTTCCTTTTGTTACATAACCAATCTAAACACAATGTGTTATGTATTAGGATTAAAGTGAAATTACATATAGTTTTATATTCATGCTAGTCTAAATAAAAGAGATTAATAAAATAATTGATAGCATATATTCTTTTTAGAGCCTCAGTAGAACTACTAAGAAGCTATTTTCAATATAGTTAATAAAATATTTTTCTCTCTAAAAATCTGAAAATCATAGAGGATTATATAAAAATATGAAACGAAAATCTTCAGTATTATAATGGAAAAGAATGTATATTAACTCTCAAGTAGCATGAGAAGAGAGTTTCTCTATATTTCTGCCATTAAAAAAAGTATTGCCTCAAGGCTCAAAAAATGAGACCTAAGCAGTGTTAATGATTCTAAAAGGAATTGAATAAAACCATCCCTCTCCAGTTTTCACAGACAGTTCAGTGTGTAGGAAAGTTCTAAATGTGAGTATGAAAATTGGTGTAAGTTTTCTGAACCTAATTTTTTTAAATTAATAAATTTTATTTTTTTAGAGCAATTGTAGGTTCACAGCAAAAGTAAGCAAAAAGTACAAAGTTCCAATATACTCCCCACCGCCCCCCAACATGTACAACCTCCCCTAGTATTGACACATTCCACCAAAGTGGAACGTTTGTTACAATTGATGAAGCTACAGTGACACATCGTTGTCACCTAAAGTCCATAGCTTACGTTAGGGTTCACTCTTGGTGTGGTACATTCTATGGGTTTGGACAAATGTATAACGACATGTGTCCATTGTAGTATCACTCAGAGTTGTTTCACTGCCATAAAAATCCTCTGTGCTTGGCCTATTCATTCCTCCTTCCTCCCTAATGCCTGGAATCACTGATCTTTTTACTATCTCTATAGTTTTGCCTTTTCCAGAATGTCAGTCATATAGTTGGAATCATACAGTATGTAGCCCTTTCAGATTGGCTTCTTTCACTAAGTAATAAACTTTTAAGTTTCCTCCATGTCTTTTCATGGCTTGATAGCTCATTTCTTTTTAGTGCTGAATAATATTCAATTGTCTGGATGTACCACAGTTTATTTATTCACCTACTGAAGGACATCATGGATGCTTCCAGGTTTTGACAATTCTAAATAAAGCTGCTATAAACATCCATGTCCAAGTTTTTGTGTGAATGTAAGTTTTCCGTTCATTTGGGTAAATACCAAGGACAGCAATTGCTGGATTGTATGGTAAAGTATGTTTAGTATTGTAAGAAACCATCAAACTGTCTTCCAAAGTGGCTGTACCATTTTGCATTCCCAGGAGCAATGAATAAGAGTTCCAATTGCTCCACATCCTTGCCAGCGTTTGGTATTGTCAGTGTTCCAGATTTTGGCCATTCTGTTAAGTATGTAGTGGTATCTCCTTGTTTTAATTTGAATTATTCCTGATCTTAGTAGGAAAGCTTGAGTTTCTCACCATTCAGTATGATGTTAGCTGTAGGATTTTTGTAGGTATTTCTTATGAAGTTGAGGAAGTTCCCCCTCTATTCCTAGTTTGCTGAGAGTTTTAGTTTCAAAGGGGTGTTGGATTTTGTCAAATGCTTTTTCAGTATCTATTGATATGATTATGTGATTTTTCTTCTTTAGCTTGTTCATGTGATGGATTATATCAATTGATTTTTGAATGTTGAACCAACTTTGAATACGTGGTATAAATCCCACTTAGTCATGGTGTATAATTCTTTTTAGATGTTGTTGGATTTGATTTGCTAATATTTTGTTGGGGATTATTGCATCTATGTTCATGAAAGATGTTGGTCTGTAGTTTTCTTTTCTTGTGATGTCTTTGTCTGGCTCTTGTATTAGGGTAGTGCTAGCCTCATAGAATGAGTTAGGAAGTATTCTCTCTGCTTTTACCTTCTGGAAGAAATTGTAGAGAATTAGTATAATTTCTTCCTAACGTGTCTGATACAATTTACCAGCAAACTCATCTGGTCCTCGTGCTTTCTGCTTTGGAAGGCTAATTATTAATTAATTTATTTAATAGATATAGGCCTATTCAGATTGTCTATTTCTTCTTGTGTGGGTTTTGGTAGATTGTGTCTTTTAAGGAATGGGCCCATTTCATCCAGGTTATTAAATTTGTGGGCATAGAGCTGTTCATAGTATTCCCTTACTATCCTTTTAATGTCCATGGGGTCTGCAGTGATGTCTCCTCTTTCATTTATGATATTAGTTATTTGTGTCTTCTGTCTTTTTTTCTTGGTTAGTGTGGCTAGATGCTTATTGATTTTATTGATCTTTTTTAAGAACCTGCTTTTGGTTTTGTTGATTTTCTATACTGATTTTCTGTTTTCAATTTCACTGATTTCTACTCTAATTTTTATTATTTCTTTTCTTCTGAGTACTTTGGATTCAATTCGCTCTTTGTTTTCTAGTTTCCTAAAATGGAAGCTTAGATTATAGGTTTTAAATTTTTCTTCTTTTCTAATGCTTGCATCCAGGCTATAAATTCCCCCTCTTAGCACTGCCTTCTCTGTATCCCACAAATTTTGATAAGTTGTATTTTTACTTTCATTTAGATCAAAGTATTTTTAAATTTTATCTTGAGATTCCTTTTTGACCTATGTGTTATTTAGATGTATGTTGTTTAATCTCCTAGTACTTTGGAATTTTCCAGTTATCTTTCTGTTATTGATTTCTAGTTTAATTTTACTGTGGTCTGAGAGAAGACATTATGTGATTTCTATTCTTTTAAATTTGTTAAGGTATGTTTTATGGCCCAGAATGTAGTTTACCTTAGTGAACAGTCCACGTGAACTTCAGAAGAACATGTAATCATCTGTTGTTGGGTAAAGTAGCTATAAATATCAATTATATCCAGTTGATTATTGGTGCTGTTGAGTTCAACTATATCCTTACTGATTTCTGCCTGCTGGATCTGTCCATTTATGACAGAAAGGTATTAAAGTCTCCAACTATAATAGTGGATTCCTCTATTTCTCCTCACAGTTCTTTGAGTCTTTCCCTCATGTATTTTCTTTTTTCCTTTTTCTCCCCAAAGTCCCCTGGTACATAGCTGTATATTCTTCGTTGTGGGTCCTTCTAGTTGTGGCATGTGGGACGCTGCCTCAGAGTGGTTTGATGAGCAGTGCCATGTCCACACCCAGGATTTGAACCAACGAAACACTGGGCTGCCTGCAGTGGAGCGCGTGAACTTAACCACTCGGTCATGGGGCCAGCCCCTCCCTCACATATTTTGATGCTCTGTTGTTAGGTGCATATGCATTATGAATTGCGATGTCTTATTGTAATTATTAATACCATATCATTATGTAGTGCCCCCTTTATCCCTAGCAACATAAGCATATATGTAGATATATATACATTTATGATTATATGATATATAATTATGTATTATTTATATATATCCAAATATATTGTTGCTATTATTATTTTGAATAAACCATTATCTATTAGATCAATTAAGAATAAGAAAAATGAAAGTTTTTATTTTACTTTCACTTATTCTTTTTCCAGTGCTCTTCCTTTCTTTATGTAGATCCAAGTTTCTAACCTATATCATTTTCCTTCTCCCTGAAGAACTTCTTTTAACTTTTCTTGCAAGGTAGGTCTACTGGCAAAAAATTTCTTTAATTTTTTTGTCTGAGAAGGTCTTTATTTCTCCTTCAGTTTTGAAGGATAAGTTTGCAGGGTACAAAATTCTAGGGTGGTGGGTTTTTTCTCTCAATGCTTTAAATATTTTACTCCACTCTCTTCTTGCTAGCAAGGTTTTTGAGGAGAAGTTGGATGTAATTCTTATCTTTACTCCTCTATAGGTAAGGTGTTTCTTTTCTTCTGCTTCTTTAAGACTTTTTTCTTTATCTTTGATTTTCTGAAGTTGAAATATGATATGCCTAGGTGTAGGTCTTTTGGTATTTATCATCCTTTGTATCTCTGAGTTTCCTGTATCTGTGGTTTGGTTGATGCCTGACATTAATTCAAGGATATTCTGAATCATTATTGCTTCTTTTCCTCTTTCTGTTTCTTCTTCCTCTGATAGCCCCTGTTATGCATGTTACATCTTTTTTAGTTGTCCTACAGTCTTGGATATTCTGTTCTATTTTTTTCAGTCTTTTTTCTCTTTGCTTTTCAGTTTTAGAAGTTTCTATTGTCATATCCTCAAGCTCAAAGATTCTTTCCTCAGCCATGTCCAATCTACTAACAAGCCCATCAAAGACATTCTTCTTCACTGTTACAGCGTTTTTATATCTAGTATTTTTACATTTCTTCTTAGAATTTTTATCTCTTGGCTTACATTATCCATCTGTTTTTGCTTGTTGTCTACTTTTTCCATTAAGGCCCTTAGCTTATTACTCATAGTTTTTTAATATTTCTGTCTCATACATGATCTTATATATAGAAAATCCCAAAGAATCCATTGGAAAACTATTAGAAATAATCAACAACTACAGCAAAGTTGCAGGGTATAAAATCAACATACATAAATCAGTAACATTTCTATACTGTAAAATGAACTAGCAGAAAAAGAACTCAAGAACACAATCCCATTCACAATTGCAACAAAAAGAATAAACCATGTTTCCTTGGACAGGGGAAGCAATAGAGAGAATAAACAAGGGGACTTCATCAGACTAAGGAGCTTCTACAAAGCAAGGGAAAACAAGAATGAAACAAAAAGACAACCCACCAACCGGGAAAAAATATTTGCAAATCATATATCTGATAAAGAACTCACACAACTCAACAACAAAATATCAAATGACCCAATCAAAAAACAGGAAGGGGATATGAGCAGAATTTCTCCAAAGACGATATACGGATGGCCCATAGGCACATGAAAAGATGCTCATCATCACTGATCGTCAGGGAAATGCAAATCAAAACTACACTAAGATTTCACCTTACACCCATTAGAATGGCTAAAATAACCAAGACAAAAGATAACAAGTGTTGGGGAGGTTGTGGAGAAAAAGGAACCCTCACATGCTGCCGGTGGGAATGCAAACTGATATAGTATGGAAAACAGTACGAGGATTTCTCAAAAAGTTAAAAATAGAAATACCATGTGACCCAGCCATCCCACTACTGGGTATCTATCCAAAGAACTTGAAATCAGCAATTCAAAGAGACTCATGTACACCTATGTTCATCAAAAGTAGGTGAGAAATCTTTTTTAGGCCTAATACAAAACATGTATTGTCAAAACTGCTAAATTTTGCACATATCTTTTCAGCCTGTTGGATGTGACAGGTGATAACCCACCAATCTAACTCTTCCTTTAATTCGCAGATATGATATACTGATAGGGACTTATTACTATGACAAGAGAACTTTTTAAATGTATATTTTCTCTTCCCATTTGATGTGCAGTTGGATTCATTTCATTAACATGCAAATCATACAGCATTTCAGTGCATTTTCGCTACTATGTACCTAATAATTTATGTAAAATTTTAATTGTAATTTAACCTACATAGAAAAAAGTACACAGATCATGACTGTACAGCTGGATGAATTTTCACAGAGTAAATATATCAATTTAAGCAGCCCCCAGATCAAGAAACAAAACATTACCAGAAACCAGAAGCCCTCTTGTGTGTCCTCTTCCCATCATTGTCCTATCCTCCCTGCAATGGACTGAATATTTATGTCCCCCGAACATTCATATGTTGAAATCCTAATCCCCAATGTGAAGTTTTAGGTGGCAGAGCCTTTGGGAGATAATTAGGTATTGAGGATGGAGCCTCCATGAATGGGATTAGTGCCCTTATAGAGGAGACTCTAGACAGTTCCATTCTCCCTTGCACTGTGTGAGGACACAGCAAAAAGACAGCTGTCTATAAACCAGGAAGCAGGATCTCACCAGACTCCGAATCTTCTAGTGCCTTGGTCTTGGACTTCCTAGCCTCCAGAACTATGGGAAATAGATGTTTGTTGTTAAAACCACCCCATCTAAAGTATTTTTGTCATAGCAGCCTGAGCAGACTAAGATATCTCCCTTACAAAAGTAACCATTTCTTTGTCTTCTAATCGTTTTGGACTTGATATAATAGAACATACAATATTTACTCTTTTGTCTGGCTTCTTTTTCTCAATAGTATGTTTATGAGTTGCATCTATGTTGTTACACGTAGTTGTTGTTCAGTCATTTTCATTGCTATATAGAATTCCATTGTATAACTACACCAAGATTTATTTATCCATTATCCAAATGACATTTGAGTCGTTTCAAGTTTGAACTATTACAGTTAGTGTTGCCATGGATATTCATTTCCATGTATTTTGGAAACGTATGTTTGTATTTTCATTGGGTATATATCCAGGAGTAGGAGTGCTATGTTGTAGTATATGCTTTATATGCTATGTTTAGTTTAGTAGATATGGCAATGGAGTTTTTTAATCTCCCAAAAATTCCACCTGAAAGAGAACAAACTAATCAGGATCATAGGGGAAAAAATTATGGATGACATATTTTAAAAACTAGGGAAAAGAATCCCCAGAAATTCTGAATAGAGACGGGTATGAACAAAGCACCAAGATCAATCATTGTGTGGTAGGAATGGTAGGGAAATAAAAAGATGTCTACTGAGCCAGCCCTGATGGCCTAGTGGTTAAAGTTCAGCACTCTCACAGCTTTGGCAGCCCAGGTTCGTTTCCCAGTCACAGAACCACATCACCCAACTGTCAGTTGCCGTGCTGTGGTGGCAGCTCACATAGAAGAACTAGAAGAACTTATCGATAAGATATACAACCATGTACTGGGGCTTTGGGGAGAAAAAATAAAAAGAGGAAGATTGGCAACAGATGTCAGCTCAGGGCGAATCCTTCCCTGCAGGGGGAAAACAAAGATGTCTACCAACACATCTTACAAGCCAGGAAAACAAAAAAGTCATCAACACATACTCCCCCAAAGAGAGGTACTACCCTTCCTGGGAGAAGAATCTGATAACAACCAGCAAAAGTGGTGAAAGTCCTCAGAGGATCAAAGTTGGAAGTAAGTGCAAAAATCGTACACAGCTTGGGGAAGATCCAACAGTGCTGTGTCGTGCTGACTCCTTCAGAATCTCAGGAATATCCCACAAGTCTCCCTGCATGCAAAATACATTTATTCCATCCCCAAAGCCCAAAAGGTCTTAATTCATTCCAGCATCAACTCTGAAGTCTAAATTACAAAGTTTCGTCTAAGTATCACCTAAATCACATATAGGTGAACCTTGAGGTATGATTCATCCTGAGACAAAATTCCTTTCCAACTGTGAACCTGTGAAACCGGACAAGTTATGTACTTCTGAAATATGATGGTGGGAAAGGCATAGGACAGACATTCCCATTCCAAATAGGAGAAATAGGAAAGAAGAAAAGGGTGATGGATCCCAAGCAAGTCCAAAATCTAGCAAGGCAAATTCCATTAGATATTTGGGATCAAGAATAGTCCTTTTCGGCTAGATGTGCCACCTTCCAGGGCCACAAAGGTGGCTTTCTGCAAGGGCCCTGCTGTCTGAAACCAAGGAGGAAATAGCCTTGCCCCCTGGGCCTGTGGTAAGAGTAGCAGCATGGATGATTTCTGAATTTCCTTCAGGGTCATTCTTACCTTTACTTGAAGAATAGTGCACATTCACAGCTGAATAGCTCTATGGTCACATCCTGTCGAATCTAAGAAGTTTAACAGCTTTCCTTCATTTTTGTCCCACTTTCTCTGTCCCCTTTAGTTCAAACTGGCAGTGTCTCTCCTGGTATATTCCATCTCTATCCCTGGCTTCTGGTGAGGTGACTGATTAAGTAAGTCCCTGAGTGACATCCGTGATCTCTTTTATCAAATGGTAGTTCGGCCACACCCTTAGTGTTCTCTACAGAGCAAGCCTTCTCATTATTGCAATAGGGATAGGCTGAGATTTTTCCAAATCTTCAAGTTCTGGTTCCTTTTTGCTTAATAGTTCTCTCTTTAATTCATCTCTTTCCTTTCTCATTTTACTATAAGCAGTCAGGAGGAACCAAGCCATTACCTCAAAACTTTGTTTAGAAATCTCCATAGCTATCTAATTTCTCCACTCACAAGTTCTACCTTCCATAAAACACCAGAATACAATTCAGCCAAGTACTTTACCACTTTATAAGAAGAATCATCATTCCTCCAGTTTCCAATAACCTGGTCCTCATTTCTGTCTGAGATCTCACTTAGTGCCATCAAGTTGATTCCTGCTCCAAGCCATAAGCTCCTTGGGAGGCAGAAATTGTGTAATTCATCAGGACATCAGGCATATCACATTACTTGGCACAATCAGCAAAATATTGTGAATGAATAAATGTAAATCAATGAATAAATGACTGGTGATGAAATGAATCTATCTGCTGTAGTTGTGGAAGCCAGATTACTGAGTACATTAGAAATGTATTTGAAGTAAAAGCAAAGAGGCACAACAGGAGAGCCTGAGGAATTCTCCAATAAGTAAAATGAATTATTGTTAGTGCATGGTTTTGTGACGTATAATTTGACTGCTCAGAGTTCTAATCTGCTTCCTTTCTGACAATTGTCTATATGAGGTTAATAGTTTGGATGAATTGAACTATATTTTTTCAAACTTTTATTTTTAAATAATTAGACTCACAGGAAGTCACAAAATTAATACATAGAGTCCCATGAACCTTCGATGACTTTCCCTCAATAACGACATCTTATATAGCTGAAGTACAATATTGAAACCAAGAAACTGACAGTCCAATATGGTCCAATAGAATGCAGACTTTGCTAGTTTTCACCAGTTTTTACATGTACTTATTTGTGTGTGTGTGTGTGTATTGTTCTATGCAATTTTATCCTGTGCATAGCTTTCTGTAACTACTACTACAATCAAGATACAGAACTGTTCCACTAACACAAAGGAATTCCCTTATGTTATCCCTTTATTAGTCACACCCACCTCCACCCCATCCCCTGACAACCACCAATCTCTTCTTCATCTCTATAATTTGTCATTTCAAGGATGTTATATAAATAGAATCATAAAGTATATAACCTTTTGAGACTGGCTTTTTTCACTCAGCATAGTACTCTTGAGATCCATCCAAATAGTTGCATGTAATACTATGTTTTTTAAACCAGAAAATGCAAGAGATGCAAATTGAGTTCTAAAATTTGGAAGAAACTTCTTTTATCTGAAATATATTGATTTGGATCTTTTAAAAGGCATCTGGGTTTATTCATCCTAATTAATGATTAAAAGTGTATTTCATAATTCAGGTGAGATTAATTTTTACATTCTTGGAGAAATATGAATAAAGGTGCATGCTATCATTTGGAAAGAAATATATACTCAGATTGTACAATTTTGAAATTATGCTCTGCAACTTGATACATGTTTTCAATGTAAAAATTCACAAGGTAAACTCAATTTTCCATTGCTACAGACTACCAACAGCCAATAAGCAGTTTATTGACTGTTATGTCTGGTGGAAATACAACTCTGGTGAGACTGATTTGGGAGCTTATTTAATCTGGAGAAAGTTTTCTTGATTTCTCTATTCCTGAGAATCTTTCTTGTCTGCCATAACCTCTTATTATTGTCACCTCTTTACAAAATGCTATTATGGTTTCCTTATTCAAATGCATTTTCAATTTTATTCATATTTTTTAGCTACTGACAGCTATCAGTCTTTTGACAGGTAGCATTTATGATAATACACTCACAAATTGTTTGAAAGAAAAGAAAAGTGAGTGATTTATGTCTTGGGTTTAAGAGGTTAAATTTGATTTTACTGTAATAAAACACTTTGAGACAGACAGTTTTGCTGCTGTGAGCCTACTGAAGTTATCAGTCCATGTTGAGCAAAAGATTTTATCCATGTTTAGCCCAAAGACTTATCATTCTGCAAAAGAAAGATTTCTATTATTGTTCAAAGAGTTAACTTCTGAGTAGCTTTTTGAGAGAGCCTTTATCCTGCTAACGTCCTGCTTATGTAATACAAATATACCGGAAACTCCTTCAAATGCATCTTATCCATGAGAACCATTTTCTTCCAGCCTTCTTCCCCTTCTTGATTTCCTGACGCCATCTTCAGCGAGGTTTTTCAAAGGTACCCATGCTTAAGGTAGCATAAGCTTTCTGTCAATTCCTTTGACCCTGCTCTTCCACTTTTCTCCCCATTCACAAACATTCCTTCATGTAGATGTCAGGGAGGAAGACATTTCCTCTACTCTCTCTGGGTTCATCTGGCCGGAATATGAATTAAATTCACATGAGACAGAACAGCAGGAGAAAATTAAACAAAGTTTTATAACATGTATATGTGGGAGAGGCTCAGGCAAGGTGAGCAACTTGCCAAAATGGCTGAGGCCCCCACCTTACATATCATATTCAGCTAAAGACAAAGGAGGATGTTGGGGGTGGGGGGAGTCAGTTGCAGGAGGTTACCAGACAAGCACAATAAACAGGAATAAGATTATTATGCAGATTTAAGTCCTTGCATTCTGTATTGATAGGAGTTTCTAGAGATAAGGTCATCCCCCCTTCTTCCTGGCACAGAGAGGGGGACAACTTTACAGATGGAGATTTCCGTTACAATGTAAATGTCTCCTAACAAAGGGCAAGCAAGTTCCACTCCTCAGAGCCTCCTTCCCGTCTACAGTTTATTAAAAGTAACCAGCCCCAAATAATCCTCATGCCAAAGAGACGTATCTTGGGGTGGCCAATGCCAGTCCCCCACATAGACACGCACAATCTGTCAAACAAACAACCACCACTGCAAAAGAGAAAAAGCACTTCAAAATTATTTGTCTCAATAGCCTTAATTTATTAAAGCTCTTGCACATTAATAAGGAAAAGAAGAAAACTCCAATCAAAACTTGGAGAAAATATCATGAGTGGATAATTCATAAAAGAAGGGGAAAAATGCAAACAATCATATGAAGAAATGTTCAATGATATTAGAAACATAGAAATTCAAATTTAAAAAACAATGTTACCTTTTTTTCCCTTTTGATTGTTGAGGATTTTATCAAAATGCCTATTTCCAGACTTGCCTAGGGCTCCATGAAACAGGCACTTCATTCAGTGCCTGATGTGAATGTGACTTGAGACAACATTTCTAAAGGCAATTTGGCAATAAGAATCAGATACCTTAAAAACTTATAAATATTTTATATCATAATTTATATCATTTATGATATTTTTAAATCTAAACAAACTAAACATCCGACAATAAGATAATGGTAAATAAATGATGGACATCCATATTATGAAATATTATGAATTAAAAATGATTATATTTATAGGAAGATGATCACAATATGCTATTAAGTGGAAAAAAAGGTTCAACTTTGTATCTATAGTGTGATCTCCATTTTGTACCCCAAAATGTATTTTTGGTGAGAGAGAAATATAGAAGACATAAGAATTCTTAACTAAATATCAATAGTGATTATCTCTGTACAGAATAATCATGGTTGGTTTTTCTATGTTTGTCTTCTACAATGTACATGATTAATCTAAGAAAATGGAAAAGCAAAAATGATTTTGAAATTATAACATGCAATATTCTAAAATGGATAAATACAGAAAGTTAAAATGATAAAAAGTTCTGTGATATATCAAAAGGCCTGTGTTGAACTATTCCCACCTCTCCTACTGCTTGTTGTTTTTTAACCACCAGGGACCATATTTGTTATTCTCTCCCTCCCACATAGACCTCATGTTTTGAAATGTTTCACCTACCACACCAAATTAAGTAAAGGTTAATTAATGTGTTTTCTCAATTTTCTTCAAAAAATTATTGTTACCAATCATAGCTGAGGAAATAGCTGTTACCAAGCTGAGTTGATATAATCTCACAAAAAATAAAAAATTCAGTGTTGCAGTCACTGAGCAGCCTTGTGACAGGAAAACATGCTCAGGTCCTTGCCAGGGTCAGAGTGAAATCACGAATGGCCAGGACCACTGTGGTCTGCAATGAGCATGTTTGCCTGGAGTGACTAAGTTGTTTAAAATCTTTTCACTTTTATTGACTATTTCCCAATTCTTTGTTCTGCTTTCTAGATAATTTCCTTAACTTTATTTTCTATGGAATTTTTACATTTTATCTATCTTTTTTTTTTTTCCAAAACTATTTCTTGTTCTCTATTCTTTGGTTTTTGTTTTTAATTCCTGTTTTCTATTTCATGGACATATATATCCTCTTGACTCTCTGGGAAAAATGGTGTCTGTTTTAGAGATTTTCTTCAAATGTGTCGTGATCCTAGCTGAGCCTTTTTTTAAAACATTCAGAATTTTTCATTGAGAATAATGTATACTCAGCAATGTGCATTGATACTAAATATACAACTTGATGAATTTTTACACATGTATGAACTCATTTAACCATAACACGATCAAGATATAGAACATTTCCAGCATCACAGATACGATGGATCATTCCCATAGAGTAATCACTATTCTAACTTCTAATACCATAGATAGTTTGGCCTGTACTTAAATTTCATATAAATTGAATCATGTAGTGTATTATAATTGCTTACTATTCCACCATATAAATATACTACACTTTCTCTATGCATTTTCCTGCTGGTGGATGTTTCAATTATTTCCAATTTGAGGCTATTATGAATAAAGTTACTATGAATATTTTTTTACATGTATTTTTGTAGACACATAAACTGATTTCTCTTGGTTATACACCTAGGAGTAGAATGGCTGACTTGCGGGATAGGTGTGTATTTAGATTTAGTACATACCCCCAAACAGTTTTCCCAAGTGGTTGCATCAATTTATAATCATATCAACTGGCAATGTAGGAGAGTTCAAATTGCTCATAATCCTCACCAAAACTTTATATCGTCAGTTTTTAAAATTTTAGCCATACTGGTGATTTTACAGTGATATCCTATGGTCGTTTTAAATTACATATCCCTGATGAATAGTGATGTTAACTATTTTTTCCTATGTATATTGGATATTTGGATATACTCTTTTGTGATGTTTGTTTTCAAGTTTTTGCTTGATTTTTACAAATTAGGTTGCCTTTTCTCTTATTTATTTGAAGGAGTTCTTTGTATGTTCTCATACTACTTTGTCAGATATCTGTATTACAGATTTATTCTTCCTGTTTGTGTCTTTATCTTTCACTCTCTTAATGGTATCTTTTGACGAACCAAGTTCCTTAACTTTAATGAAGTTCAATATATCAACATGCTCTTTTACGATTAATGCCTTTTGTGCCCTTTAAGAAATCTGTGCTACTGTAGGTCGTAGATACATTTTCCAATGAGTTCTTCTAAAAACTTAATTGTTTTATATTTAGGTCTATGATTCATCTTTAATTAATTTTATGTATGGTGTGAGGAAAGGTTCAAGGTTCATTTTTTTTCATACGGATATTCAAACAAAATTTTCCTCAGTCTCCGTTAGTTTTCTGCACACACTGGCATTCAGTCAAAAACAAGATATAAAAAGATAAAAAAGCAAGGGAAAAACAAACTATTAGCAAGAGATAAAGCAGTCAACAGAAACAGATGTCAAGAGTGATGCAGTAAAATCTGATTGTAAGCTCTCCATAAATAAGTGGGACTTGTAGACAGTTAGGCACCATTGTGTGGTTATTGGCTGGCCATCTGGATTTCTGATGGGAAGCCCCAATGTCAGCTACTGTAAGTATTTTTTCAAGGAGATTCAGTTTCTGCTGTAAAGAACCCTCCAATCTTCTGACCCACTTGGATGCTTAAAACCTCCTTTCATTTGGTATGGTAAAGGGGAGCTAATGGTCTAAGTTTTTTCTCTACTGTCTTTCAACCAATCATTCAGCCCTACCCCTTGGTCCTTCCACTGCGAAGGTGCCTTCAATTACTTAGCCTTCTCTGGGTCTGGTGAGGCAATTTGTCTTGCTTGTCATTGATATTCCCCTGTGCACAGATGTGGGAGTTAGACCCTCTGGGTTTACATACAAGTTTATACCATTTAACATCTTCCTTACTAACCCACTCTGCCTCAGAATCATCACCCATTAAATGGAGATAATAATACTACTCACCTCACAGTGTTGTTGTGAGGGTTAACTGAGTTAAATTATGTGAAGCTTTTGTAATAATGCTTAACAAATAATAAGTGCTCAAAAATCATTAGCTGTTATTAGCTTTCTTCATTCTACTCATTTAGTTACCACTTCATTTGCTTTCATTTTCCAAAAAATGGGTAGACATTCTCCTTGGCTATGTCTTCTCTCACATTCTTCATTCTTTTACATTTCTTTGTTGTAATTTTTACAAGATTTATGAAGGAATTTTATGTAAAAACATGTTGAATCCACATATTTAACTAAAACTCACCTGACAAATTTAAAAGTTTAAATTGCTACACAGACTCTATTTTATAATTTTTCCAGACCATGACTGTGTAATCACCGAGCTAGGGGATTCTAGCTCAAAGACTCCTACCTCTAAGATGCCTTCTAGCTCAAAAACTTTATGAATTGATAACATAAAAAATCATGTACATGAACATGGTGAATTCCATCCTTTTAAAGAAAACTCAAACCATTTGTTTATATTTTTTTCTCCTTTTTCCAGAGACTCATCTTCCTACCTGATTGGATAATGGTTGACTGATTGACAGGTGTGAAAAACACTTTAGGGCAGCTCTTCGGAAAGGACATGGAAAGCTATATAAATTCCTTGATCAAATTTAAATACCCTTAAGCAACCTCCATTAACCTTGAACACCCCAAGCTGTTCCCCCAGGCTCTACAATTTACTCAAAGCTTAAACCAAATTTATTGTAGGAAGGAGTCCATCCACAAAGAAAAAATGAACACTATTGTTTCAATGGATGCAAAAAAAGTTTGACTAAAATGATTCCTGTAAATATATTTTTGGCATTAGCACCATATTGAATATCTATATTACTTATACCAAATAAGCTATAGGAAACACTATATTAAAAGATCATATTATGTTACTTATGCACAATAACTATAATATTCACAAAGTGGAATAACATTTAGGTTTATTGCTTTTTGCCCCTTTATCAGTTTAAAAGTAATAGGTTATTGATTTTTTATGATTGTTTTATCAACGAATGACCTAAAACTTAGGAGTCTTTATTAATTTTTCTCCTAAACACATGTGGCTGTGTAATATTTTCTAATTGTGTGTGTATAGGTGAGTACATGTGTGAAGTTTGTATGTTTGTGTATGTATATACACATATAGTTAAATGAGTGTGTGTGTGTGTGTATGAGAGAGAGAAATTAACATATTCAAAAAGATGCAGACTCAGCTGGGTTTAATCATTTCAACGTAGATTGTAGCCATTTAAAATTAAATTCAAATAGTTTTAAGGTGGATTGGGGAAATACAAAACAGAATAATGGAAATGAGGCAAAAAAACACAGGAGGGCTCCCCTAGTAGTTAGCTATTTTAGACTGTGAAGTGATATCCCAAGAGAAGCGAAGGAGGCTCCATCACTTGAATCATTTAAAATTGGACTAGACTAAGCTCAGGAGAATATACCATTGGGAGTAATCATGCTTTGACAGAGAAAGACTGAGAGATCTTTTCCAATTCTAATTGCCATGATCCTGTGTAATTCAATTTGAAATGGCCTTGCTATTCTAATTCACAAAGATCCTATTTTTACTAACTCTTTCTTTTTCATAATCCTGCTTTTGATATCTCTACTCCTCTAAAAGGAAAAAGAAACCCTCAAGCTTGGTTTCCAAGAATTCATTGAATTACGCTCCTTATTTCCTTTTTTTCCTCCACAAGGACTGTTCTGCAGACTCAGGCACTGCACTCAGGGCTGGGCAGACAGCGATTATCATCACCCCCTGCTTTCCTCCATTAGAGCTGGGCGTTAGCAGGTCAGGGTGAGGGCTGACAAAGAGGTTTTCAAAACTGGTCAGCATAAATGCTTCCAGGAGGCCAATTCAGGATAATCTATTAAAATATGGATCAGAAATTTTGCCAGCCGAGGCTGAATACCTCTATCTGTTGCATTTAAGCCAAAGCAATAGAACACTTTCATGGGGGAAAAAAATAACAAAAGCCATAATTACATGTGGAGAATTGTCTGTTCACATCATTTGGGGGTTAATTGTGTGAAATGGTTGCCATTCTGTTTGGGTCCAGCGTCTGTCTGAGCCACTTTATTTGTTTTGAGATGCTTCAGGGGTAACGTCCCTGCAGACTTGAGTCCGGGAGGCCTTCTGGTTTCCAGGAGCCAATTTGTGACAAGATCAAAGGGTCTATAGTCCCAAGATCCTGAATTACACTTTGGAATTCACAGGTGTACCTCATTTTACACAGTACTTCCATGTTTGGAACGCACTGGAAAGTAAGTATTAGTGAATTGACTTTCACTATCCCATTAATACTTTCAATTGATAGTAGCCCCTGATCATTTAATTAATGATCCAAGCTGAAGCGGAGACATGTAATAAATCTCTTCATAAGTTAACAATTCTTTTGTGAAATAACTAGCAATGTTTTATGGCAGGTTTTCTTTCCCATGTAATTTTTATTCAACAATTTGGGACATGGAGAACCAAAACCAAAAAAAAAAAATTATACTGAAAATTTGAAGTAAAATTTTTAAACACTCCCCAAATAGTAATTATAGTGCCTTAAAATTCAAACAGTTATGCCTAGGTAATATTTAAATTATTAGAGTGATAAAAAGTTTTCCCACTGTACCTTATTAACACTAATTCTTTCTTTTAAAATATTTCAAACATACAGAAAAATATAAACAGTAATATAATAAACAGTCACTACCCACCATTCAGAATTTTAAAATACTAACAGATTTTCTTTATTGTTTAAAAATACAGGGGGCTGGCCCGGCAGTGTAGTGGTTAAGTTCACACGCTCCGCTTCAGTGGCCCAGGGTTCGCGGGTTTGGATCTGGGGCGCTGACCTAGCACTGCTCATCAAGCCATGCTGTGATGGCATGCCATGTAAAATAGAGGAAGATTGGCACAGATGTTAGCTCAGGCCAATCTTCCTCACAAACAAAATATAAATTAATTAATTAATTAATTAAAAATATAAACATAGGTACATACAATTGAAGGAATGTTTAAACTCCTCCCTGGTGTTATTTTCCTTCCTCCCTCTCCAAAATAATGCCTATCCTAAAGTAGTACACGCTGCCCATCTACACTTTTACTACATGTATATGAATCCATATTTGGTTAATAGTATTTTCGTGAGTTCTTAAAATGTCCAGAAATGGTATTATCCTTCACTCTTGCTTTTTCCATTCAACGTTTTGTTTTCATGTTCTATCAATATCTATACATATAGATCAAGGTTTAAATAAATATAACAGGTATGGGATTCTCCATCATTACGTACTTACCCATTCCTCTGATGATATGTATTTAGGTAGCTTCCAACTTTTTGCTTCTACAGACTATGCAGCATGTCTCCTTATGTATAAATGTTCAAATCTCTTTAAAGTCCAAAACAACAATTGGACTTTCCGGGTCTAGAATATATGCATCTTCAGCTTTCCTAGATACTACCAGACTGCTCTCCAAAATTATGCTCTCATCAACAATGATACAGTCAAATTAATCAATCTTTTCTGTTATGATTTTAACTTTCTGAGCTTGGTTGAAGAATTTCTTCCCTCTCCAAATTATAAAAAGATATTTGTTCTGTGTTCACATTTATGTCTCTAATTCACTTGGAATTTTTTTCAAATATGACATGAGGTAGGATTCTAATTATATTGTTTTCCATGTGCATAGTGAAGCCACTTACAATGCCTGCTGGTTTTTAAGGTCACCTCTGCGTGCACAGAGGTCTGATGTAAGACTAGGCATTTCCATTCATTGACAGGTCTGGCTTCTTTTCCATTCACTGGTCTGTGTTGACCTTCCTCTAACACCACATTATTTTAGTTGATACAGTGGTACACTAATTCATGACCTCTAATGCAGCAAATGCTTTCTTCTTATTTTCCTTCTTCAAATTTGTCTGGCTATCCTTGGACCTTTATGCTCTTATATGTATTTTATAATCAGTTTTTAGAAAATCTTTAATATGATAAAGTTGTAATAAAAATAGGCAAGATAATTTATTGTACGTATATCAAATTACCAAATCTAATTTATTGCTCATTAGTCAATATTAAAGATATCCTGCCATGTCCTGATACTTAACTTCTTTGAAAAATAAGCTTATCGTATGCCCTTTCTTCTACAAATAATGACTCTCTCAATTTCAGTAATTTTCATGTCCTTCCCATTCTCCTAATTCATGGGCCTCTTAGTATCCATTTCTGCCGCGAGTTAACAGATTCAATCCTTCCTGTTGCCCTGTTAGGAGAGTACTTTGTAAATGTAACCCTTGCTCTCTCTGGTCCTCCGCTGTCTATTTCCCACTCCAATCAATTCTACAAAGAGCCTGCAGAGCAACTGTTTTCCCATTTTAATCATGCCGCTTTTATGCCAACAACTTAAACTCTTATTTGCCACAGGTTTTGAGTGACCCTCAGAGATCACACAACCAATTTCACAGGTTAACAACTTAAGTCTCGGAGAGGATTTGCCCTGCCCAGAGTCACACAGCTAATCAGGAGAGGAATTCAGACTCTGAAGGTAAAATCTAGCCTGCAACCTAGGTCTTCTGACTACTGAAACAGTTCTCTTTCTACCTTTTGCACTCTTCCACCAAAACTTCAGATGTTATTCCCGAAATAATATCAATACTACATTGATTTTACTTCATATAAATCCCCCAAAGGAACTTCCTTTTTCAGTCTTACCTCAGAATGTGACTTGTTCCTTCCTACTGCTTTGGAAATACTAACTTTCACCTTGAAATCCATTCTCCTTACTTTCCACTGAGCTATGTCTTACCTTCTTGGAAACATGCACCTTTTCCGGGATTTGTAATTATGGCTACTAGTATTCCTCCTCTTAACAGTAACGATAAAACCACCACTTATTGCACTCTTACCAGGAATCTAGTTCTTGAAAGACATGACCTCACCTTGCTTTGCTCCACAGATGCAGTATGTGAAACCCGGAGAGGTGAAATAACTTCCTAGGGTTCCACAAACTGGAGTAGAACCCGAGTCTCCAGGACTCCAGAGCCCCTGAGTTAACCGCTTTATTCTGTGCCTCCCAACTCAAGTATTTGGCACTTTTCAGCACTAGCTTACCCTTGAACTCAGTTGCACTTACTCTTAGCTGATTTGGGTGTATTCTTAACGTTTGTCATAAGCATAGGCTCAAGCCTTCCAGCTACACTGTATATATCTGAATATAGGATTGTTTAAAACTTTCTTTAGACGCCCTCTCCCCTCAGAGCATCTAGTAGGAAGCCTGCTTCGAGTCCTCCCAGGACTGATGAAGCTCTCATTAGTTTGCAGAGTCTCTGACAACCATCCAAGACGCTTCTATGGTGAAAAATCTCCCATTGTGGCAGAGATGAAAACTGGAACCAATAGTTTATATGACAGAGTGACTAGAATGCCACTGAGAAAACAAACTTACTATATTTCTGCAGGATGACTTGTTTGCTGTTGCATAGATAAAGTTCAAGAAAAAGCTCTCTGATTCATCATAACTTACTGTTTTTCTGGCAAATATTATATTGCTGTTAATTAGAAACAAATGCAGCCTATCATGTAAAATGGATTATGAACAATTCTGAGTGAATTTTACTTCACAAGTTTACTTTGTGAGGAGAAAACATAAAAGCATGTGAAACTGCTGAAATGAAGAAAATGCATAAGTATAATGCAATTTGAGGCCCACCATTTACAGGACTCAAGTAATATTTTCCCGGAGTTTGAATGAGAGCGCTCAGTGGCTAGGCTTGGACAAGGAAGGAAGGCTTGTCCTCTCTCTACTTCATCTCGAGGAATCATCTTTCCACAGTGAATAAGCAGGAAGTGGATCAATCTTCAAAAGTCCTGTTTAAAAGACGCAAGGAATTTTAATACTGTTGGGTTTTTTATTATAAAATTTACAAAACAGATTAAAAAATAGAATTTATTTTCTAGAGCAATTTAAGGTTTATAGGGAAAATGAGCAGAAAGTAGAGAGTTTCCATAAACCCCCTCTCTGCCCACACACTTCCACCCCACCCACTAGTTTCCTCTATTATTAACATCTTGCATTAATGTGATACATATGTTATAATTGATGAGTCAATATCGATGCATTGCTAAGTCAAGTCCATACCTTACATTAGTGTTCATTCTTTGTGTTGCACATTCAATGGGTTTTGACAAATGCATAATGACATATATCCACCATTATAGTATCATTGAAACAGATTTTAAGCTAATACAATATGAAAAGAAGACTAAAAGATACCATTTTGAAACATTTAACTGTGGCGAAACAAGTTAAATAAACTAAAACTCAACCAAAAACTTGGTAAACTTATTCTTTATAGTTTCTACCAGACAGAAAAGCAATATAGTAAGAATTAAGTAGTCTTTTCTTTGAAAATTGTAGTTATTTTGATAAACAGTGCTGTCAAAACAGCAAATGCGAATGCCACATACTCTAGCTCATTCTCTTTCGTGTACTGTTCTCAAGGTTTGGTGTGAATACTTCATAGTTAAAGTATGTCTACCCTTGAGGATCACACAGCCATTTAATTTCTGTTTTGGCATTTGGCCTATTGTGTTTATGAGGTTCTATTGAGAAATGGAATTGATGATTTCTTCCATGACCACAAAGAAAAAATTGAAAGTTACTGATTTCAAACCACTATTATAACCTTTCATGTTTTTCTGGAAAAACATTTTCTTTCCAAAATAGAAAAAAAAAAGAAGAAAAAGAAGAAGGATTTCCTATTAAATGTCTAACTGTGTGGTATTCCCATCCTTCAATATGTTGAAATTTCACCTCCGACTTGGTCAGAGGAAGGCTGGAGTTCTCCATCTGTAGTTTGGAATCTACAAGATGTTACTGCTTGGCTTGACAGATCTTTGTTGGTTCCTGCTTGTCAAGGCATTATTGTCAAGGAGAGGAGTGGGTTTCACACCTAGGGCTGACCTCACCTGCCCTCACAGCAACTTTCTTATCAGTACACATCCACTGCTCCTTGCCTCAAAGGCTTCCCTCCCCAACCCCCATGTCCCCCTGAGGACTTACATGAAGTCAGCGATGATGCTTTTTCCAATATCTTTCCCTTTGTGAAGTGTCATTTTAAGACGCTTCTGGGGAATCAAAATCCAAGTTGTGATGTACAGCATTTCCTCTAGAGCAATGGTTCTCAATTGGGGACAAATTCAGCCCCCAGGAGACAGTTGGCAATGTCTAAAGATACTTTTTGGTTGATACGAACAGGGACTGGGGAGGGTACTGCTGGCAATATAGTGGGTAGAGGCAAGGGATGCTGCCAAACAGCCTGCAGTGCACAGGACAGCCTTCCACATCAAAAGAGCAATTGATGATAAATGTCACTAGTACTAAGGTGGAGAAACCTGCTATAGAGTTTTTGTTAGTCAGCTGTTTTTGCCATCCCACGGTGAAATACTTTGCATTTAAAGTATTGCATTTGTTGATATAATAAAGCAGTACATCTTGATTTTTTTAAAGATAACATCCAGTAATAGTGGAAAATAATGTTTTCCTATCAGCTTGCTCAAGAATAAATCTACAGTATTTGCAAAGTTGATAACCTTAGTTGTCACTCAAAATGTAAACTGTCATAAGGGGTAAGAGATTAACTGATCCCACTGCCAACTTTTACAGTGTCATTATTTTCCCCTCTAACTACCTCCTCAATATCTTTGCTGATGAAGATGTTTTAAAATGGAAGACAATTAGAGGCTTTTTGTTTATGAAAAATGAAGTGTTCAGGCACAAAAGCGTGCACAGTGGACCTCTTATAGAACATCTAAAATCTCCCTTCATTAAAAGATTTTCTTAAGTGGCCGTTTGTCACTTAAAAGGAATTCCTGTTGTTGCTACTGCTGTTTTTATGCATAAACACCAGCATCTTTAGATTTCAAGGATATCCTTTAGAATTTCACACCCCTTAATTTCATGTTGGATTGCCTCAGATGACTTTTCCATCTCAAAACCACATTACGCAAACGTTTATCCGAGAATGCACTAGAAAAGCCATTGCAAACTGGCAACCGGAGACCCAGATGCTACTCACAGAAAAGTTTTGTTTAGCCAGAATAGAATTTAAATTTTTAAAAATTAATTGCCAATATTAAAAAAAAGTAATAGATTGATCACAAGAACCTGGATATCTCTTTTTTCTTGAAAAATGGAAAGTCTAGCATTTGGGGCCAGCAGTCCTCCATGGCAGCAGTTCATTGCGAGAACAGCAGCTGGACACTTTAGACAGGGCGGGTGCATTGCCAGCGTGCTCGAGTTCCCACCTAGCCTGCTTCGTGCCGTCACCCTGTCCGTTTACCCCCTTCCCGCCTCCGTCATTTAAATTTGCAACCCCTGCTGCATTACAACTGAGTTCTACAACTGCAAATGTTAGTAGTTAGTAGAGCCCAATCTTTGGCTCATAAACTAATTTAACAACTTATAGTCAAAGAAAGATAGAGCGTTGAGGCAGTTTAGGAGGGTGGGAGGAAATACAGGGGAAGGGACAGCCTGAGCTATGACTGAATGGAAGGGGAGGAGTCATGAAAAGAACCATACTTGAAAGTGAAAACAGATTCAGAGGCCCTGGTCAGCTTCCTAGTATCAGCCCTGCAGAGACATTTTCGGAACCTTAGTGAGAAGAGGGCAGGCCAGGTGGTAAACATGAAGAAAAATCAATCACATTTATGATCATGTCACAGACCATGGGATTGGCCTGTGTGTCATCTTTGCCCCAAGTGGTAGTTCCTAGTCCCGGCCTGTGTTCCTGGGAAATCACCAGAATTAGAAATAGAATTCAGGAAGAGCTCCATGAAGTAGGAGTCAGCCCCAGCTGGTGGGATTATAATGGGTTGGAATTAGGATATGAGGTAAAGGTGGAGGAAAAAGCAAACCCGGTACCCAAACACAAGGAGTAGCCGATACAGGTATTAGGATTCAAAGCTTAGGGGCCAAGCCAGAAGAAAGGTCAGGACAGGACAGGTGCAGACGACAGCTTCTGGCCTCTGTATTCCTTTGTGGGAAGTCTGTGATTTGGAGGAATCTGGAAGACCTATGGGTCTCCTTGTTCTTCTATCTGAGGTCCACATTTCGGTGGGTCTCCATTTGATGGTGTCTGATTCCCTCATCAGTTACAGTGACTTCCTTACGGACATGGTGCTTGATAGACCATTTCTCTAGTCATTCAACGTCTGGAGAAAAAGCCAGAGGTGGTCTGACCCCACAGTGCTTCACGATACTTCCCTCTCTCCCTGTCCCAAAACAGGATAAACAAGATAAAATCTTCTTTAAGCTGCAGCCTCCACCTGCACTCTACAAATATACGATGAAGGGAAAAAATTCTTGGGGATACGGAGAGGGAGAATAGTGAGGGAATGAACTATTGGGAGGGTGTTTAAGCCTCATCTGATGAAAGAGAAAGAAGAAAGGACTGGAAAGAAAGACATTGGAGAATGAAAGAATATTAAAATTATTGCTGGAAGGAATCCCAGGAAAATACTATGCTAGGCTAGGCTGGGCTTTCCCTGTTTGATGTGTGTAGAGGGACCATATAATTTATCATCCAAATCTGCACTCTTCCAAGAGTGAAGGAAGGAGCTATTAGTAGTTTTTTCAAGATACCAGCACGACCCAGGACTGGTCCAGCAAACCAGAGCATCAAGTCTCTGTAGTCAGGGACAAAGTGGGGGACTTCCCTTCAGATTTGCTGCCCCAGACTACTGACTGAATTAGAGGGCTGGAGGCCTCCAACTGTAACCTATTGTATTATGACGTAGAAAGTGAAGACTCAAACTTGGTTAGGATGAGGGACTATGTCAATGACGCTCTGACATGGTCACGAATGTCTTAAATGTCTCGAACTATTAGAATCACCCAGGGACTTTAAAAAATTACAGATGCCCAGGAATTCAATTTTAATTACTCTAGATTGGCCTAAACTAGGGTATTTTATTTATTTATTTATTTTTTGAGGAAGATTAGCCCTAAGCTAACATCTGCCACCAATCCTCCTCTTTTTACTGAGGAAGATTGGCCCTGAGCTAACATCCGTGCCCATCTTCTTCTACTTGTATGTGGGATGCCTACCACAGCATGGCTTGACAAGCTTAGGTCCGCACCGGGATTGGAGCTGGTGAACCCGTGCTGCTGAAGCAGAACCGTGAACTTAAATGCTGTGCCGCCTACCCAGCCCCTAAACAAGGGTATTTTTTATTTTTAAAGCTGCCTGGTGATTCTAATGTGCAACCTACTCAGAACTCTACAGTTACTCCCAAGCTTCCAAGCGACCACACCCTTCTCTTCCCTTTCTCCAGCATTAGCCAGTGCTGGGGGGGGGGGGGCGGGGAGGCTGGGGATGGCTGCAACTGCGGAAGTTCCTCCCTGCCTCCCCGATCTGCCCCCCACCCTAATTCTAGGACAGGAGGAAGTGGGGGCTGCAGTAAGGTGAGCTTGTGTATTTATGCTGAGACTGTGTATTTCTTGTCAAGTATAACTGAATATTAGAAAACAAACAATCAAACCTGAACAAAACTGGTAAACCAGACTTACAGCTCTTGGCATCATGAACATGAAGATTTAAGAGTTGTTCTTGAGTTAGTACTTTATCATTACCTACAGCAACACAGACATTGATTAAACGGGTTGCCATGTCAGAGATGCCATCATCAAGTCTACCTTCAAAACCCAAAGATTTTTTCATTTAACCTATATTTATGGAGCATCCTTCAGTTAGGGTGAGGAGCCTGCCATGCTTGCCGCTGTGCTACGAAGGAGCCCAGACGCCTTCACTTTCAGGACTGAGTCCAGCCAGGAAGTAACACAGGGAACACAGAGAGAGCCAGGCTGCTTTGAACTGTTGAAAGATAAACTGAAACATACTAAAAATTTTTAGAGTTTGAGCAAAAATCGATTGTAATGCGGCAGCACCAAACAGGATGTGGTTAGGCGCAGACCACAGGGGCTTGGGGAAAGGCTTCTATGGAGAAAATACAGAAGCCAAACAATGATTGGGTTGGCTACTTGTGATTGGTTGTCCTTAGGATTTTGACTTCCTAATTTTGAGGCTTTTACAGGCTTAGATTCTGGTTTGCTGATGTAGGCAGCCAGGGCCTTAGGAGCCGCATCAGTCTAATGGCCTCCTTGTTTAATTAATTTAAGAGAGCTGCTCTCACCAGTGTCAATGGTGGCATAGTCAGTAGAAACATCAGTCGGAGAGGAAAGAATTAATGAAAAACATTTTAAAGCCTCATCGTAGCCTCTCAGAAAATCACCAAGGGATTACATAAGCCTAAGCAAGGCTTCTTGGGATCTTCTTGCCTCCGCTCATTCTGCCTTCTGTCTTCTCTCTCAGAATCTCAGCACCGCCTCATCCCCTATCAATAACTCAGTATTTCAGTTTCATTTCAAATTGCAATATCTAGCACGGCTTGCCAAGGTAACTGTTCTGTTTCCTTTCTCTTTCTCTTTCCACTTCTCTAAACTCTGGCTCCTATAAGTCTTTCCTTTTCTCTCCTCCTCCTTCTGGATCAGTTTTTGGGGTTAGGCCTCCATTTCCTTTAAGGTGTAAATCCTACAGTTCAGCTCATATTCTAATCAGCAGGACCAAAGGCCAGGTCTAGGGCTGCCCAGATGGCAAAGCTCCTTCCTCTTGGAGCCTAGAGGTGGAAGGGGGTGGGCAATGCTGTGACTGCTCCAAAATGAACGTATTTGCCTGCATATTTGTATGCAAACATATTTGCCTATTTACATATTTGTATGTGCATATATACAAGCATAACTACATCAGGGGCCATAGATAGGGGTCATGAAATATTGTGGAAGGATGCTTCAGGAATCATTCAGGAATGATTTTCTGTGAGAATGATATGTCTGACATAAAAATAGATGCCAGATGAGTGCTTCTAAATTAATTTTTGTTACTAAACACCTTTGCAGTATATTAGTAAATGAAATTTTTGCTAAAGGAACTAAAAATGCCTTTCAATATCCTGCTGGTGTTAATTTTTACAAAAACAAAATAGAAAGTGTTGTTATTGTGCTAATAAGGGTCAGATGTGGACAGGTATGTACAAACTTTGAAAGAAAATTAAAACATATCTTTAAAGTCTGTAAGAACAATATGAAAGACAAAATTAAAAGTTTACAAAATTTTTTCTTGTTTGTTTTCCTCATTCGACTGAGTACTCATCAATGGAACTGTAGCTCCTAGTATGGTGCCTAAAATACTAAAGGTGATCATTAAACAAATAAATAATACAAGCTAGTGTTTGCTAAGTTGCTGGCATTGTGCTGTAAGCACAGTATCTCATTCTCTTAGATTTTTTGCTATTGTGCTATGCATAGAAAGGGTTGTTCTACTATAAGATCCTTTAAGGCTTACATCTTCCAGTTCTTGAAGATTCTTTTGTTTTTCTGCCTTCCCTCCCTCCCTCTCTTCTTTCCTTTCTTGTTTTATTTAAATATTTAGATTAGTGCTGCCCAGTTGAAACATAATGCTAGTCACAAATGTGAGCAACAAAATTTTAATTTTCCTCATAGCCACATACTTACGAAAGTAAGGAGAAACAGATGAATTCATTTTAACAATATAATGTAATGCAATATATACAAAATATTATCATTTCAATGTGTAATCAACACAAGAAAATCTTAATGAGATATTTTACAGTCTTTTTTTTCATACAGAGTTTTCAAAATCTGGAGTATATTTGACATATGCACTACCTCTCAGTTTAAAATAGCCACATTTCAAGTGCTCCATTGCCGCATGTGGCTATTGGCTATCATTATTGGACAACACAGTTTTAGACCACCTGAGTTAGAAATCAAAACTGCTAACCAGTCACTCTAAGTCATTTCCTAAGTAATTCATCCTTTCCTTACTTATATCCAAAATGACTTTTATGTATATAATGACATCTTGTATGTATGCACAGCGCTCAATACACATTGGTAGAATGAGTGAATGATAGAATGACATGATTTATTTTAGCAGGATAAGATATTAAAGACCTTCAATGAGAAGGAGGACTTAACATTAATAATACCTACAATATTGAACATGTGTTGAATCTCTGACATTAGACTTGAAACTTGATAAACATTATCTCGTGTACTGCTCACAGCATATTTTGTGAGATTGATATGATTATCCTCTCTTTCATAAAGAAATTGAGGCTTAGCGATGTTTAGTAACTTGCTCAGAGTTAGAATCATAGGAAATTGCAGAGCCAGATTTCAAACTATGTTTGTCTGATTCCAGACTGAATTCTTCACCACACCATACTGCCTTTGTAAGATAAGACCATGAAGCTAAAGAAATAGCAGAGAATGTGTTCGTTCTACCAAGGTAGAGAAAAGATCATTGCTTACTGTAGTTACTGAAATTTTCTTTCATTTTAATAGAGAAAGTAATTTAATAGACAGTAGGAAATATTCTTTCATTTTCACAAGTTTTTCAGTTTGCTTCCAGAACATTTATTGGAAAGGCATTTAGAAAATTATTTTATATTCCTTTAAAGAGAGAGGGAGAGAGAATATGTAACTTATATTTTATGGTTTGAAACCATAAGTGATTAAATAGTTTCACAAAGATATTAGTAGCAGAACCAAGAAGTTATCATTATTACATTCCTCTTCTCAACCTCCTCTGACTACAAACAAAATGTCCTCTTTAGATTAAGGTTACAAATTAGGATGCTAAATTAAGTGAGTAAGACTGTTCCTTACCTATTCTGTAAGGTAGACAGCCTGTTGAAAGTCAGAAAATAATGCATTCCTGTGCATATGTAATTGAACAGATAATTGCCTCTATCATTTAAAAATATCATTTGCCAAAATGGTGTCTATGATTAATTATGTACATTTATCATTGACTCGACTGGGACACATTATAAAATCCTTTCCCTAAGCTCATGCATCTTTCCTTCCTTCTTGTTTCTTTCAATGTAAATTATTTAGTAACTCAAAAATTTTTGTTATTCCTTAAGCTATAATTCACCTGTACAGAAACCAGCAAGCTTGGCCCTATGGCTGCATAGGAGTTGCACTTTTTTTTTTTTTTATTAAGGTTATGATAGATTACAACCTTGTGAGATTTCAGTTGTACACTATTGTTAGTCATGTTGTGGGAACACCACTTCACCCTTTGTGCCCGCCCCCAACCTCCCCCTTTTCCCCGGTAACCACCGACCAGTTCTCCTTGTCTATATGTTAACTTCCACCTATGAGTGGAGTCATATAGAGTTCGTCTTTCTCTGTCTGGCTTATTTCGCTTAACATAATACCCTCAAGGTCCATCCATGTTGATGCGAATGGGACAATTTTGTCCTTTTTTATGGCTGAGTAGTATTCCATTGTGTATATATACCATATTTTCTTTATCCAATCATCAGTTGCTGGGCACTTAGGTTGGTTCCACGTCTTGGCTATTGTAAATAATGCTGTGATGAACATAGCGGTGCATGGGACTCTTGGAATTGCTGATTTCAGGTTCTTAGGATAGATACCCAGTAGTGGGATGGCTGGGTCATAAGGTATTTCTATTTTTAACTTTTTGAGGAATCTCCATACTGTTTTCCATAGTGGCTCCACCAGTTTGCATTCCCACCAACACAGTGTTAGACGGTTCCTTTTTCTCCACAGCCTCTCCAACATTTGTCACTCTTGGTTTTGGATATTTTTGCCAATCTAAGGGGTGTAAGGTGATATCTTAGTGTAGTTTTGATTTGCATTTCCCTAATGATTAGTGATGATGAGCATCTTTTCATGTGTCTATTGGCCATCCTTATATCTTCTTTGGAGAAATGTCTGTTCATGTCCTCTGCCCACCTTTTGATCAGGTTGTTTGTTTTTTTGTTGTTGAGCTGTGTGAGTTCTTTATATATTATGGAGATTAACCCTTTGTCGGATAAGTAGCTTGTAAATATTTTTTCCCATTTAGTGGGCTGTTTTTTTGTTTCAACCCTGTTTTCCTTTGCCTTGAAGAAGCTCTTTAGTCTGATGAAGTCCCATTTGTTTATTCTTTCTATTGTTTCCCTCATCTGAGGAGTTATGGTGTCCGAAAAGATTCTTTTGAAGGGGTTGCTTTTTGATTTGTGACATCAAGGAACAAGGGTGACATTTGAAATCTTCTCTCTTGTTTCATGGATGCTTCTAAAGCTGAAATCCTGGGGAAAAGATCATTTATTGATATTCATGTATCTCCAAGACCATTTCCTCAGCCCCAAACCACGTGTTGTTGGGCTTCAAAATCAAATGGTACCAAGGGAAGAAAAAAAAGCAATTCATTAAAAATATAAAAGTGGGGCCAGCTTGGTGACATAGTGATGAAGTTCACCATGCTCCACTTCAGTAGCCCGGGAGCTGTGGGTTCGGATCCTGAGCATGGGCCTACACCACTTATCAAGCCATGCTTTGGCAGTGACCCACATACAAACTAGAGGAAGACTGGCACAGATGCTAGCTCAGTGACAATCTTCCTCAAGCAAAAAGGGGAAGATTGGCACAGATGTTATCTCAGGACCAATCTTCCTCACCAAATATAGGTAATATATATTTGTACATATACAAATATATATAGATATATATAAGTATATATACTTAGATATATGTTATATACATAGATATATATAAGTATATAGTCATCCTGAAGTCCTGACATGTAGAACTTACCTAATGTGGATATAATGTAATGAATGATAGTAGCAACTGTCCAAGAACAGACTCCAACTTTAACACAAGGCCTCCTGATGGTCTGTCTCCCTGCCTCTGCTCTGCCCTGGATTCTCAGAAGAGCATCCAAACCGATCCTCGTAAATCTAAATTCCACCCTCTGCTATGAACCCTCTTCTCATTTCCCATCTCACTCTGAGTAAAAGTCACAGTGGAAGTAAAATTCACAATCTTTACAAAGGCCTATAATGCCTGAAAGATCCGGCCCCTGCTGCCTCTAGGACTTTATCTCCTTCTGTTCGTCCCTTCACTCACTCTCTCCAGCCAGGGTGGCCTCTTGTTGTTTCCCCAATACTTTGGGCATTCTCCTTGCTCAGAGTCCCTGTGCTTGCTGTTCCCTCTGCCCAGACTGCTGTTCCCTGTATTCATGTGGCTTCTCCCTTACCTCCCTAAGGTGTTCCTTCAAATGTCAATTCTCACCAAGGTGTTCTCTGGCCTCACTCCTTAAGACTGTGACTATCATCCTTGCCAGAAACCCCCATCCCCGTTCCCTGCATTATCTTTTTCCTTGCACATATCACTCTTCAAGCCACCATATCTTTTACCTCTTAACCTTGTCTATTAATTTCCCCCTCCACTAGGAAGTGAGCTCCATAGGGCAGGGATTTTAATCTGGTTCACTGATCAATTCTCAGCTGTTGGAACAGCACCTGGCACATAGTAGGTACTCAATAAGCATTTGTTGATTGAACAAATAATTGTGTATTGTATTTTTATTTTTTAAATCTGGTGACCCTGTTCCCCAGTGTAGGCAAGATAGTTCATGGCAGCCTCAAACCTATATCCACATGACTCAAAATCCCCAAAGAAGAGAGGCCCTCACAATCCTACCTCCATTTACAAATCTCAGCAAGGCCCTGACTGGCCTGACTGATGCTGTAGTGGTGATAGGGGTGTGGTGGTGTGGTAGGGTGCCATGTCCTGGCCATGGATAGCTTTGCTGGGGTCAGAAAGATGAGAAAAGGAGAGGTTCTCCAAAAAAACGATCCTGGGCAGGCAAGCAGCAGTAGCCTGCTATAGGACCCAACACTTTCATGGTAAATTGCTTTCTTAATTGTCTGTCACTCGACAGACTATTATATTAACTCTGTGAGGGCAGAGCCCAGCTCCGTCTTGCTTATCACTATATCCTCAAGGCATAGCACATATTAGATGCTCATTAAATTTATGAATGAATGAATGGAAAGCTACATGAGAGGCAAATTTTTAAGTTTGTTTGGTGGCCTCAGAACAAAGAAGGACATTATGAGTTAAATGTTGAATAATATTGTGCTGAGATAGCTAGGAGGAGCTGTTCACAATTCGGATTTACCTGTCAGCTTGACCAGGCAGCCTTTCCCTGGGACTATTGGGGGAATTAGAACTGTGCATATGCCTCAGCTCATCTGATTTTCTTTGCTCCATTTCTGACTGGCTCCCTTTGAGGTTGCCACATTCCTTTAGAGATGGAATGACCTTCAGTTAGTTCTGGCTCTAGGCTCAAGTACTTCCTTAAGGTTGGTTTTATATCTGCTGGGGTTCATTCTGTGGAACTTCTCTGCTTAAACTTTCTGGAAGAAATCCTTCATGTTGAAATCTTTGAGAGGCTCTTGACAGCTCCTCCCTCTTATGCCCACTGCTTTTTGTATAACCCTGAGATCTGGTTCCTTGTAGAAACCACAGGGGAAAACACAGTGTGAAATATTAGTACACTATTTTCCTTCATTCACTGAGTATATGTTAATAGAGTGTCTACTATGTGCTGTGCACCATGCTAAGCTTTGGAGAGGTGATGGTGAGTAATTGGACTAGAAGGGGAAGCAAACAAAGTGCCACACAAATATACAATTTCAATCAGGGGACAGGTGTATGAAGAAAAGGATCTCAGTGCCATGTGGTTATTTAGAGGAGTCTTGCTCCATTCTATGGAGTCGGAAGAGATTTTTCCCAGAGAAATGAGATCTGAACTGAGACTTGAAGGATGACTACAAGTCAAACAGGTGGGAGCCTGAATGTTTCAGGCAGAGGGGACAGCATAAGCAAAGACCCAGGGACACGGAGACACAAGGCTTCTTTGAGGACAAGAGAGAAGGCCAAAGTGGCTGGCGCTAGTGAGTGTCGGGAGGACTCTGTGAGAAGAGGTCAGAAAGAAGGGCAGAGAGCAGTTAATGGGGGCTTGGTAGCCATGTTAAGAATTTTCTCTCTCTTTCAAGAGGTATGAGAAGCCATTTAAGTGGTGGAAAGTGACATCAGGTTTCCCTCTGGAATAGATCACTCCAGTTGCAGAATGGAAGAGATATTGGATGGAGATAAGAGTGGGTGGCTGAGACCAGTTAGGAGGCAACTTGACAAAGAAATGAGAAATTGGGAAACAAATTTTTACATCACTCGATAGAATACTGAGTCCTCTGCTTTATCGAGTCTGTCAGTTAGATGTTCTCATTTGGGAACTGATGGCCGTCTTCATCCTGACCTTGGCTTGATAGAGAGCAATACTACTAGGAAAGGGGTGTCTGTGTCTGCTGAATGAATAGATGCACTTTTTGGACTTGCTGGTATTGAGATATCAGAGTATAGTCATGTGGAAAAGTAAACAAGAAGGCTGGGAACGTGGGTCTGACAATGGAAAGCATTAAGTCCTAGAGCTTGGGAGACATCCCCAAAGAGGCTATACCTGGAGCTGTGACTATGAATGTGACTGTTAAAGATGAGGTTAGAAAAGAAGGAAAAGAGGGCTAAAGAAAAATGCCTATATTTAAGAGATGGATATTCACTCCACAAATACCTATTAAGTGTTCACTGTGTGCCTGGCACTGGGCTGTGAGTCATAGTCAAGCAGGCAGAAGAAACTAGTTGGAGGCAAAAGAAGAGAACTCTGAAAATGTGGAGTTACAAACACCAAAGGATAAGAAAATCTCAAGAAGGAAGGGTGGCCAATGGTTCAGTCGCTGCAGAGGAAGAACGTGAGATGAATGCTGAAAAGACAATTTTGAGTTTCTGGATTAGTCTCCATCCTAGAGGTCACACCTTGGAAACTCTGGGCTAGTAAACAGACTTAGAGGGAGGGCACATAAGGGACCTTGACAAAACCCTCTTCTCGTTTTAGAACTTTAAATTATAGGAAGATCAGGCTTGGCGTATAAAATTTCACTTTATATCTCAGTTCCTTGAAACACATCTATTCCAGCTACAGAAAGAGAGCTGTACATCCCCGGTCCTGCCATGGCTGTCAGCCAAGCGCAGGGATGTTGTAATGTGAGGTTGACAGCAGGATGACCCTGACAGGGTCACTACAGTTTCTGTCTTGTGGCAGATGCTCCTGCTGAAATACGGAGGTGCCATGATGTTAAATCAATAGTAGTGAGTGATGCGGAGATTTAGGATGAAGCTAAACATAGCTTCCTTTGATTTTACCTTTTCATTTTTCTTACTGGGCACCACTTTAGAAGAAGAATCACCTCGGGATAAATCACCTGCTCACGTTTGCTATTCTCACCAAATGATATTATCCTCAGAGGATGCAAAGGGCTTGAACATGAACTGTGGTCATTTAGGGTTCTGTGTAAAGTTTCTGTCGAAGGAAAAAGACCCCCTATGAAATTTATAAAGTAGCAGAAATGAACGTTCCTGTTAGAGATATTCAGAAAGCTATGATTGCCAATTACAGATTGAACACCAAGTAACTCAGTAATGGAAATCAAAGTTGTGAAAGAATAACATTTATTTGAGCTAAATAATATTCAAAATTTTATTTCTGTTATTTAGGAAGAAGATGCATCTGCTATCTACTGCTATATAACAAACCACCACACAATTTAGTGACTCAAAACAAGAATTCTTTATTCCAGACAATATTCTGTGGGCTGGCAATTTAGGCTGGGCTCAGCTATACAGTTCTTCTAGTCTGAGCTGGGGATTTCTCATGCCTCTGCTGGCAGCTGCCAATCAGCTCGCTAGCTCTGTTTCTGGGGATTGGCAGGGACATTGGGGGTAAAAGGGCTATATGTCTGTCATCAACCAGAAGGTTAACTTTGGCTTGTCCATGTGGCAAGTGGTCAGGGTTCCTAGAGAAACAGTGGACGCTCAAATGCCTCTTGAGGCATGGCTCAGAATTGGCACAACATTACTTCTGCCACATTCTGTTAGCCAAAGCAAGTCCCAAGGTCAGCTCAGATTCAAAGGGTGGGAAAATAGACTCCATCTATGGATGGAAGGGGCTAAGTGCAAAATCACACTGTGAGGGAGAAAAAAATTGGGCCATTTTGCTATCTACCACAGATGATGCATCATTTTTATCCTATTTAATTCACATATTGGTAGATAAAATGTACCATACTTTGAAAGGGAAAACATTTTTATTTTTTGCCTTGATGGCAGTTTCAAACTAGGACCTCCCTCAGAGCTACCAGTTAGGATGAAACTGTATTAACTGAATATTTTGGGCCTCATTTCTGTTTCTGGAACTGTAAAGAAAATCCTCATGTTTTCAGTGGCTGCTAGTCTCGGTCTGTGTGACACAACCAATCACAGATAATGCAGAACTTTTTAATGGCAAGGAACACTACCTAGCTGCTGGCCTAGTAATCTTGGATAAAGATTTCAGAATTGCCATTGGGAAAAGGGCATTTACTTGACAAATGATGCTATTTCCATTTTTGTCTGCCAATTTTAAATTTCCTCTTATTAAAATGGCAAATTCAGGCCCCAGAATAAATTGAACAAATGAAATACATAACTGGAAGATACACACTTCACCACTCCACTTTGTAATGTGTAGACATCTCATGGATGCAAGGACATTTCATGGAAAAGGAGTTTTAAAATTACTTTGTATGCGTATAGAGAAAATAAAACTTTTTGATGTCTTGGCTCAAACTGAATAGGATCTCACTTAATAGCCCATGTAGCACTTTAAGATGATTTATTATTATGCTAATATTGTAATGTAATATTTATTAAGAACTGGAAGTGTGCAGAATACTAGATAGTCCACATAAAAGATCCTGATGGATTTCAAGGAAAAGGGCTAAGAAATGCACTCTCCTAATCCACAGGAAAAGAGGGTAATTCAGAATCTAGCTGAACCAATAAATCCTATTTAATTTAGTATACAACATATGCCAAAAAAAAGAAATGTAGACTAATGGAAATGGAGAGTGATAATCTCTGATTAAAGGCAGTCATTCTAAGAGCACACTTTTCTCCCTGGACTAGGGTTTAGAAAGAGTCAATTCAATAAAATATTTCTCATTTAAAAAAGGTTTTGGCCCACAAGCCTCTGCACTATCATCTGACATTCTAAAATCATAAGTTACAGCTGTTTCTATAGAGATCAGCTTTGTAACTATTATCTCTAACTACAAGATAAAATGCTTTAAAAAAATTATATCTTAACAGTAACTTTATAGCATCACAATAAAATTTACAATGTTGGCATAAGGTATTTGGAAGTCTCAGACTAGAGTTATAAATCTGTAGTAAGAGAACATTGTCCTAAAAAATTAATAGTATATTTTAAAAGACCATCTCTACTGTGGCCAAGGGAAATGAAAAAAAAAATGGAGACAATTATTTAGGGGATGACAAAAAAAGAAAAAAAAATCTACATTCCAAAATACCAGGACCCAAATTCCCCTAAAGGAGATATTTAGTTGAAAAAAAATGCAAATAATTTGAGGAAAGACTTTCTTAGTTTGCCATTATCGATAGTTTACTTTGCTTAGCCAGTTTAGATTCTGGGGAAAAAAAGGAAAGCCAAAGCTAAAAAGGGGCTGAGAAACAGAATTTCCTGTTTCATGAAATCATGCTCACTGACTAAGGGGTATATCCTCCACTTGTTTTTAAATAGAATTCTCACAGAAGTTGACGAAAATCTTGGGTGAAAATTGATTGAAAAATAAGTTCTCTCTCATTTCTCTGTCTGTATATATGCTCCTATATATGCCATATGTGTGCATATATATAAAAGGGCATCAATGAAATAAAAAATAAAAGATTTTTTTGGAGTCTCTAAGCAAGTTAAAAAAATACAAAAACACACACTTATATGGTTTTTGGGTGATGGTAGATGGAGCTGGTGGGAGAAAAATATCCTAATTATTAGTTTGAATATGGAAAAAGCCCTCAAATTAACTTTATTTCTGAGGCTACTTATGTTCTTTTTATTGAAATAAAGGTATGCTGTAGATGTCTATGCTTGCCATTGTAATAAAACAGAAATACAACATTTTAAATTTCTTGGTAATATGCCTTCATGGTAATGTGTATTCTTTTAAGCAAGGAATGTGATGTTTTTTAATGACTCACAAAGGACATTTTAGGACAGTATACTTTATGCAAGTTGATCGATTAGATTTGTAAAATGCAGATAAATTATATTTGGTGATTTTTATTTAAAAATTTGAAGAGGGCAGGAAAATACAGAGCAGTAAAAAGTACATACATGTTCAAATAGTAAAAAACATAAAAATTTGTTCTGGGAAGAAAATCACCTACCAATTTTAGCTTTATGGCTGAAAAGTGGTCATATAACTCTATAGTGTATAGACTGAAGCCTAGATAATGAAAAGTGATGTGGAAATTGGTTGAATTAACTAGTTCTTGTCTTCTTCTTTTAAAATTACATGCAACAATACACATCTGTAATATAAGAAACATAACACATATTTACATATGTGCCTAATTATATGGTTTAGTTGTTTATCAAAATATCTCAAGCTTCTATATGTTTAAAAAGTTTTATATGTAGGTCTTATTTAAACTATGTTTTGAAATGGGCAAAACAACAACAAATAGATGGTTCTTAAACAAAAAATTTTAAAAATGCCTCTTTCAGAATATTGCAGCAACTAGTAAAACTGTTTCTACTTATTCACGGACTTCAAGAGAAGGACATGCTGTGAAACAAACTCCGGGAAGCACCAGGAAAATAAAGGGAGAGTGAGGAAAAGTGAAAAATTCATGATGGAAGCTGAAGGTCACAAGACTGAGGCAGAGATGTGGTACTCTATTTAATAGAGGGTTTGGGGTTTTTTTCCCCCCTTTTAGGTTGCACGCAGAAAAGACAGTTAGATCAGAAATAGAAAAGAATGATTTCCTAAAGTCTCTAAGGAGAGAAAAGCTAGCAAAGAGTTCTTTCTGAAAAGATTCTGAGAAACCTGTTATAAAAGGGGTTGAGGGGGGAGAAGGGTTCATTAAGTAACTTCAAACAGTCTGCGGGCAGGATAGCCGGGGGACAGTTTAGTGATGGAACCAGGATTTCCTGGGGCTTCGGAATGAATTCTAAATGTTCTACGAAGATAAACAGCAGGGTCAGCTTAAACACCACTATGTTAGTCATCTGTTAGAAAGTTTTGTGTCTAATTATTATTTCTTCACTCTTTGCTCTTGAGTTTATTTCCTTGATCTCTTCTGAGTACCCGTTCTAATTTAACTGCTAGATTAAACAAGAGTTGCTTAGTCTGTGGACTGTGGGGTTTGCTTCACCAGCTTGTTTCATTTATTTATCTGGACACTTGACCCCCCAGAACTCCACTTCTATCTGGTGGCAGCTAATGCAAAAAGGAAGTCCAAAAAGGAAGATTTCCTTTCAAAAAGGAAGATTAATTCATATTTAAAAGCAAGCTTTGCCCCTGCTGCCACATCTTGGAGATGGCATTCTATTTTGTCACATGTGAAAATTATTTTTAAAGTATCACTTATTTTTAATAGAGAGGATCATGAAATTCAGTTCTCTGAGGTAGCAACATTCCTGCCTTGATGGTTAGCTGGAACATTTCTTCAGACAAATAAGCAGAGAATTTATTTTTTGCCTGAAATATTGAAGTAGTTAAGTTAAAAATAGATTACCTGGATCAGTGATTCTAAATCCTCTATGCTCATTAGAATTTCCTGGGGAGCTTTTAAAAATTACAGATCCCAGGTCCCAAGCCCTAACCAACAAAAAGGGGGAGTGGGGCCCTGGCATTGTTCTTTTTTAAAAAGCTCCCTAGGTGATTCTAATTCACAGCCATGATTAGAACACTGATCTAGATAGCTCAAGGCCAAAAAAATTAAAAATAAGTAAATAAATCCCTATTTGGTTTTAATTTGAGGCACAACGATATTGCTTCAATGCCATTTGTTTTAAAACCACCAGTGCACAAAGTTGCCTGTACCTTTAAATCCAAACATTTTTCAGAACACAGTTAAGCCCTTTTACAGTCCATTCTCAACTGACTTTTCAGGTCTCAGCTCCCTAAACCCTATTTCAATCTTGTCAAACTCAAAGCATCTGAACACTCCCTGCACTTTTTTTCCTCCACGTTTTTAGCTTCTTGCTGTTTTCTTTCCATCATACCTGAACCACCTATACTTGGCAAAATGCTACTTATCCTTTAAAGGCCAGCTTAAAAGTCATTGCCTCTGTGACACTAGTCACAATATAATTATTTTATGTAATGTTAATTTGTATAAATTCCAATCACTCGAATATTTTCCTGAAGAGACAAAGTCACATTATCGAGTGATAAGTGTACACGTTAATAAGACCTCTCTTCAAGCTCTTTCTCAGTATCTATCTATCATATTGCTGCTTAGTTACTTCAATATCAGTAACTACTTAGGGATATAATCCTAGAAAGAGGCATTTGATTTAGCTTTATGAATTATTTCATATAGACATTTGAGTTACATTTTAAACAGTTGCAAATTCCAATATCTTTTATTACAACTCCCTGAATCATTTTAAGGAAAACCATAATAAATGTTTCTTTTCCGGTTTAAAATAGGACTATCCAGGCTTTTAAGAAATTAGAGATATTTAAAATATTAGGACATCCATATTCTTTTGCTATGTTGGATTTTCACCTTTAGTTACAGTGTATGTCTCAGATAGGAAATAAATGGATACAATTTCTCTTTCTTTACTCCTCTTGGCTTTGACGCCACAGGAAGCCAGCTTGCTAACTCCCTGATACCTGATATTTCCCTGACTAAAAAGACTCTCTGATGAGGATCAGCATTTTCCCCAAGACAAGAGTCGTGAATTCTCATCTTCCTAAAGATACATATGTCCCTTAAAAGGGTCCAGAATATTTCCTGCAAAACTGCCTCAGTCATATGAGCACCTATTAGAGCTACTAGCAGAAAGGCTGAGAGAAGAAATTCATCCTTCCTGCCGCAGAAAAAACAAACGCACCCTAAAAGAGGCCAACAACTTGAACATCATCAAGATTACAGACCGGAGGGAAAAGCAAATGACATTTTGAATGAAAGTTTGATTTAAATTTTGTGAAATGTACAGATGGTAGAGAAGCATTTGTGTTAATATTCTGATTTTATGTATTTTTTAATTAGGAAGGTGATCGGTTTGTTAGGGTGGTCTGTCGTGGAGTCTGTAATTACACACATTGCAATTTCTATCTAGTCCCAAACAGAATTGCTTTTCTGGGACAACGTCAGGATCTCTTCAGGTAGGAAAAATTTCTGTAATTGAAAAAGTACTCAACTTTTAGGCAAGAGCTTATAACGTCCAGGTAATTCCACGCCGATGTGAACTGTTCCTTTCCCCCTCAAGGCTTTATTGATCACGACCCCAGATTTTCTACCAAACTCAATCCGGCTGAGCTGCAGGCAATACCACGCTAGGTGCGGACTGCAGACCCGCCACTGGAGGGCGTCTGGACGCTTCCAAACAGCTCTGAAGCGCCTGGAAAGCCCAAGCTCGAGCACTGGAAAGCGCAGGAGGGAGAACTGGATTTTTTATTTTATTGGACTAATAAATAAAGGGGAGAACAGGCAGGTTTGGGAACAAAACTAAATTGCTCTCTTTCTTGGGATCAGGCCTTCCCATTGAAGCAAACTCCCTAGAGAGCAAGAGAGAATAATACCTCGCAGGCCCGAGCCCGCAGAGCCCCGCGAGGGCGAGTCTCGAGGGTTCGCAGCCCCGCAGCGCCGGGCGCCTGGCTGGCTCCCCGGGGGGTTGGAGAACAGGGGGGCGCGTCCCGAGGCGCCGGGACTGCCTCGCTGTCAGGCGATCGCACTTCGGTGGTGGCCGGGGGCCGAGGCGCTGCAACCTGCTCTAGAAGTGCGGGGACTCGAGGCCTTTTCCTGTAATAAAGGAACTCCTTTCCCGACCTCCGATTCTGCCCGCACTGGGTTTATTCAAAGCATTTATCCTTTGGGGAGTGGGGAGCGAACCAACCTCGGGGTTGAAATGGAAGAGGGGTAAGGTATTTCTGAGGGGCTCCCCTGCCGCATTCATTTCCTCCCTGCTGAAGGTTCGCGCTGAATTGTAATCACTTTAACACTGTGATTTTCTCGATTTAAAAAAAAATGTGTTTTCAGAGTATCACTTTTTAAAAAAAAGTCTTGTTTCCTGCTCATGAACCTTTAAATCCCTGGTAGGAAGAGGGGAGTTGAAAGGCACATGAGAGATGCTCAGGTTTCCACATAACCCAGCGCCGGGCAACGCGCGTTGTGAACAGGACCGAGATTTACAAGAACACGTATTCCCTGAGGTTCCCTGCCAGGGCGTCTGCTGGGACTTCATGTCACCTGAGGGGCCCGGGAGACAGCTTTCGGCTCTCCGGTCAGAGTGGGAACCGATTCTTTTGTAATTGAAAGACCCGCCTCTCAGGTAAAAAGATGTCAAATCATTGCTCAGACCAGACGGAATTCAGCATCCAAAGGGTTACTCGGCGGCTGCTGAGCTCGGGCGGAGGAGAAGGCGCCTTGGCACTCCCAGTAATTCAATTAGTCAGGTTTCTGGAAGGTGGGGCCGGGGAGGGGGCAGGAGGCGTGGGGAAGGGAGGAGATTAGGAAAACGCCTCTTTCTCGTGGAGCAAACCAATCCGGTTGGAGTAAAGACAGAGGAAAAAACCTCGATCTGTAAGCAAACAGCAGGCCTTTCCCTAACTGGCTGCTCCAGCCATCCCCCCACCCTTTGCAAGTAAACTGCACGGAAGGAAAAAAAAAAAAAAGCAGCCCACATGACCCGGACCGCGGCGGCAGCAGCGCTGGCTGGGCGCGGGCTGGCGGCGCCTCCCCCTGCTCGGCCCGGAGCTCACACCCGCGCTCGCGCCACCCGCCTGCCCCGCGCCCTGCGCTACACGCCCGGGCGGCCCCACCCCCCGCGCCGCCCACGTCCACGTTCACGCGCGCGGCCTCGCGCTCCGGTGCGGCTGCTGCTGCTGGGTCGCCGCTGCTGTCGGCTTTACACGCAGGTCATTAACGAGGGGGCGTGCCCGAGGAGATTTTTCCCATAAAGCATTTTTTCTCTTTTTTTTTTCTCTTTTGCAAAACTGACTTTTACCCCTTTCCACTTCTCGCCAGTCGTTTCAATCCCTCCGGGCTGCTCGTGCTGCTGCTGCACTCAAGTTTATTTTCCCGCCTGGTAGGGATTTTAGGATTCGGTTGGTGGTTTTCACTTCTTGTTGCTACTGTGCCCAAGGAGGGAAAAAGGAGCAGCTGCGGGAGAATCGGGAAGGTTTTCTGATGTAGTCATCGGGGAGGTGCCACTCGCTCGTGCGCTCTCTCTTTCTCTTTTCCCATTTCAAACTGATTGATGCATCTCTACAAGTTGCCGGGCTTGGGGTCGGACCAGTCGGAGTCGCAGGGACACTTCTGAGGGCTCACCCGGGGCTCTGGGCACCGCGTCTGGGGGCTCTGTCTTGCTCCCGGAAGGCGATCGGAGACTGACATCAGCCCATCCAGGAGTTGGAGCGATTCATTTGAAAGTGATTGTTTCCCTTCCCGCTCTCCAGCCGAACACTTGGGGTGGCGTCGTCCTGCAGGTTTGGGCATCCCAGCTCCGCCTGGCTGGCTGGTTCGTAACCTCTGCTCTTCATTCACTCTGGTGCACCCACACCCGGCCAAGAAAAGCACGCGCGAGAAATCCCCGAGGCTCCGCCAGCGCCCGGGGTGTCGTCTCCCGCCGCCGCCGCCGCAGTCCAACTCCGCCGGGGGACCTGCCGGAAGACGCGAAGAGCCAAACTTTTCTTTGAGGTTTGCGAGGCAAGACCGCTCCTCGCCAGCTTAGCTGCCGCTTAACCAGTTCCAGGACGCCGGCGGGGTTGGGTTTGTGGTTCCGGATCCGCACCCTTCTCGGCGCACCGCCCCAAACCCGCACTACCTACGACTCCTCCGAGATTTCCAGGGGTCGCCCGGTTAAGGAACAGAGGAGGCGGGGGAAGGGGGTTCTCAGACTCCCGGGACCATAGGCGCGAAGCCCCCCATCCACACGGAGCCTTCCTCCTGCAGTTTGCCACCGGCCGCCAAAGTAACTTGGAGAGAAGCAGGGCGCAGTGCGAGGGCCCTGGGCGGCGGCGGAGCCGTGCGCAGCCCGTGGCGCCGACGCTGAGCCGGGCCCGGCGGGCCGGTGTATGTCTCCCCGCGGCCGCGGCGCGCAACTCCCGGTGACTGTGCAGCGTGCGCCGCCGCCTGCCCCGACCCGCGCTGCCGCCGCCCGGCCCGGCGCACACCTCCTTCTCCCGGGGTGACTGGCCTGCCGCCGCCGCCCGAGACACAGCTTGGCACCCCTTCCCCCGCCCTCGCCGCCGCCACCACACACACGCACGCTTCTCTCCATCTTGCGATTCCTTTTTTCCTCCTGAACCCTCCAGTGGGGGTGCGAGTTTGTCTTTATCCTCCTCACTCCACCGCCTTCTTTTCTTCTCGGTCTCCTCCCCCTCCCCAGCTGGGTGTGCGCCTCTTTCCTTTCTCGTTCTTCATTTTTATTTATTCATATTTATTTGGCTCCCGCTCTCTCGCTCTCTCTCTCCCCTACCCTCCCTCCCTCCCTCCGGGTCCCTGCTCTCTCTCCGGAGTGGCGCGTCGGGGGCTCCGCCGCTGGCCAGGCGTGATGTTGCACGTGGAGATGTTGACGCTGGTGTTTCTGGTGCTCTGGATGTGTGTGTTCAGCCAGGATCCGGGCTCGAAGGCCGTCGCCGACCGCTACGCCGTCTACTGGAATAGCAGCAACCCCAGGTAAGGCAGTGGGGGGCGGAGAGCGGGGCTATCCGTGCCTCGGGGCCCTGCGGAAGGAGCGGCGACGGCGGGGACCGGCGCGCACCGGCCGCCGGCGGCGCGCACCCTCGGAGCCTGCGTCGCCCTGGCGCTGATGGCTTTGGAGGCGCCTGCTGGAAGCGCTCCCGTCGCGCTCCTCTTTGTTAAGCCGCAGCGGAGAGGCCGGGCGCCCCTGGGAGTCCCCGGGGCTGCCCAGCCCGGCTGCCTCTGCGGAGCGCGGGGAGACTCGGAAAAGGCGGGAGCCGGGGAGTCAAGACATCTCCGCTTCCCCGCCCGGACAGGCTGGCCAGCATCCCAGGCTGGGCGCAGGGCTTAGGCAAGGGGAACCCGGGGTGCGCGGCGTCAGGAGCTCCCGCCTGGAGCGTGGATGCGCAGGGACTGCGGGGAGAACCCGCCAAACATCCCCAAAGTTTTTTTTTTTTTTCCTTCTCCTTCTCTTTTCCCGGTGCGCTCAGAGAGCGCACGGGCTGGGGTAAATGAGAGGGACTGAGAAACGGAAGCTTTAGGGTTTTATTTTCCTCTTGAACTGCAAGGAAATTATCCAGCCCCTGGGTCAGTCTGGGTCCGGCGCGCTTGGCAGTAGAGAGGATTGTCCCACCTCCCCCACCCTTCGGTGGGCTCAAGGTGCCAGAAAGTTTGATCTAATGCCGGGTTACGTCATTTGTGCGGAGCGAACTGCTGGAGTTGGCCGCGCCGGGAGGTGGGAGCCCGTCGTTCGCGGCCTGGCGGTGTGCAGCCGGAGGAATACGCGCGGTTACCTGGAACCGTTTTGCGGGCGTCCCCGGAGCCCGCCGGGTACGCGAGAGGCTGGAGGTGGGCGCCTCGGGCCGCCCTTGCGCGCCTGCTGGACCCTGACCACCGCGGACGTCCCTTGTTCACGGACCCGGGATGTGGGCTGGGGGTGGGGGTGGTCCAGAGTACGGGGCGGACCTCTCCCTATTGAGAGCGGCTCCGAGCCTTACTTTCTCCCGGGCCTGTGGGCAGCAGTCGGCCCCGCCGGGCGCGTATTGCTCTGCCTCTCAGGGACCGAGGCCAGCTTCCAGCTGTGGGCTGGTCTTGGTGCCCACCTGGGACGGAAATAGCATCGATTATACCTAAATCCCAGGTTCTTCCCTGAGCTGGAGTGGAAGTTGGGAGAAGAGAGGCGGGAGGCCGAGGGGAGAGTGTGGTTGCTCCCCGCTCAGCGCGCTTGGGGAGAGGGGACCCGCGGGCGCCTCCAAGTCTTCCTACCTCCCGGTAGCCCTCTCCGCCAGCCTCCCGCCATCCCTCGTTGTGCAGGCATGGGAGGTATTCCCCACTTGAAGTAATGTCAGCTCTGATGAAGATGGACAGATTTCCCCAGAAGCGGTCCACCGGTTGCCGAACAGAGAGAGAGTCCCCCCGCCCTGCTAATCTTGGAAGGATAGTCGCATCCAGGTAGCCCAAGTGCTATTTGCACCCACTGCCTGGCAGAAGTGGAGACATCCCCGAAAGTTTGGTTAAAAAAAGTCTCATGGAGGTGGGTGGTTGGATGGGGAGCTCTTTTTTCTTTGACATGCCACTTACCACTGTTAGGAAAAGAGAAAGGGAAGCCATCCTGCCGGAGGAGATGCCTTTTATTAAAGCTGACAAGACAAATAGAGCAAGCTTTCCAGTTGTGATGGTGTTAAAAGCAAGTCTCATTATGTTGGTTGGTTTTATTCCCCTTTGGGCTTTATTAGACAGCATATTGAAACAGAAGAATTTATATTTCTAAACTTTAGCACCTTATTAAATAAAATAGTGAAATTGGTTAGTTGAATTTAGGACATTTTGCTCTTGGTTGTCTTTTTCTTTCCCACTCCAAACTTCACAGTGTGGTCTTTTTCTCATAGTATTCATTTATTTGGATACTTGGGTGTCCCACTCATCCTGGGTTAAAACAGGAAGAATCAGCAGCACCCCCACGTTCTCCCTCCTCCTTAACCTGTCAAGCGAGTCTGAGTTAGTTTGAGGACATTTTATCTTAGGTTATCTCTGTTTTATGCTTTTGATACTGTTGTTTGGTTTGAGATTAGCACATTGATTTTTGTCACAGGTCATGTTTTTTAATAGATCTGCCCTTCCTGCAGAAAACTCTTCTGCTCAGGATGCCATGGTGGCTTTGAACCTGCACAGACTAAATTAGTCTGTAGAATTTTAAAATACCAGGACTATTCTCAAGTCACTATTTTAATTTGAGGTTTGTGGCAATACCTTTCTATTTGATCATTATCAGTTTGATAATGTTCAAAAGAAAAAATGATGTACCTGCCTGCCCCCCCACCCACAAGAGGTTCAGCTCCAACTGTAGTATTCTTAGGAGTTTCTGGATGCATTTATCTTTGTATGTTATCACAGTAAAACTGACTTTAAAAAATAATATAATTTTAAAAGTATGTAATGGTAGGCAGATTTATCTCTGAAATGTTGAGTAAGATGGTGCTTTTTTGATGCAGTAAGAAAAGTCAGCTTGGATGTGATTTTAAAGTAGACAAATGCAAAATAACTGATTTAGAAAGAAACATTAACAGTTCATTACGAAAGACTGAAGAAATATTTTAGAAAATTAGCAGGGGTTTGCAAAATTTTATAAGGTCAATGGTTTACATTTCCTTTTCATATATGTTATTATTTTGTAAAGTGAGTTAGTTATGCCTTTTGGGTTTACGTAAATTCTGTCTTTTAAGATTTTGCTAACCTAGTAGTATAACCAGAAGACTTCAGTCTTTAGAAAACAAGTGGAAAACTTTAATTGCAGCTTAAATATTTTCCTCATAGAAGAAAAGTTCGGTGGACACATTAAGCTGATAATGGGTACTGTTGCAAAATGAAGTAAATATATTTTAGCTTATACTGGACTTCAATTTGAAATTATTTTTAGATACAATTAGAATTAATATTACATCTTGCTCACAGGGTTTAAATATCTTACTGTGTAACTTGTGTAGTCGTAGGAGTTTATCAGCTGCGTTGGGTATCATTACTGGCATATTGATACCATAAGCATCCATAAATCTAGGTTCACAGAGGAAAAATAATAAACTTATTTGCTGTCACATAGTTTTACTGTTAGAATCTGTCTTCCCAGGTATTCACTTTTGGGAAGTGGATATTTTCAAATGCTGATAACTTTTTAGTTACCAGTATTTATTAGGTGGTGGGCCAGACTGATTTTGTGTTGAACTGGCACAAATCTCTGAAATAGCAAATGAAATCAGTCTGAATAGAAATATCTGATAACATTTGCCTAAATGAATCTTCTATATTAAGAAATTTGAAAAGTTGTATGAGTTCACCTAAATAGTTAGAGTAATAGAATGATCTTTTTAAAGTATGCTGAATTCTGAACTGGCGTGTTACTGAGTAATGAAAATCCAAATCAAGGAGAATATAACTATTTGTCCTTAATTTCTTTAAGAATGTAAAAAGCTTTTAAGTAACTTCTAAAAAGACTTTCAGTAATAAAACTTTATTTACGTTCTCCCTTAGTAGCTACACTTAGAAAGATAGAGATGACTCAGTATTAAGAACCTGCCTCTTAATCTGAAGTGTGCTATATAAACAGTTTGGTGCTTCCACTGAGAATATTCTTTTAAACACTGTGTGTATATTGGAAAGTTCTTGGATTCTTTTGACCAGTTGTCAAAATGATGCTAGGATAATTAAACATGTCCCCTCCTGGTTGGCATTAATGGATGGAATAGTAAAATAATACAGTGGCAAATATAATCACTGTGCTCTAAGAATCCTGCTTCTCTTCACTGGGTGCTTTGCTTCTGTTAAGGTTTGAGTATCACCAATTTAAAAGGTTATTCTCTTAAGGAAAAAAATATCTATAATTCATCTGGGATTTACTAAATTTTAACCTAATCATATGTTTTCTTTGGACTTTTCCAACTCTTGCAGGGACTTGTAAATTAAACAGTTTGAGTTAGAGTAGCAGGTAATTGACACCATTTAGTTCTGTTAACGTGATCTTGGAGTTGTGAAAGTGATGAGAATTCCAGGTCAATACTCTCAGATCCTTCGGGCAGTATGGGTTATGTGTATGTGGCTAAAAAGCGAAAAGTAGTAACATTTTTTTCCCTAATCATAATCCCTTGGGTATTTTTCCTCTTTCAAAATTCACTTGTTTTATTTTTAAAAATCTGAGCCATCAGTTTTATTATATGTATACCAATATACCAGCACTGTGCCTTTTCCACTGACAAATAAATGAAGTCAATTTGGTTGAAATCCAAGAATTTGTTTTGAGGAAAGATGGAAAGTTGATCTGGGCTTTGAGTGATTTTTATCACCAAACTTTAAAGGTTTAACCTTATTTTTGAAATTTTAAATGTTTCAAATAATATTTTATATGTTAGAAACATGAAAGTTCTTCAAGTAAAAGGTTTTACTTAGGATCTTTTAATTATATTAACTCCGATCCTCAGTATAATGTATCACTTTACTGGATGTAGTAGGGTAATTTTATTATTTTGATATTTATATCAGAATTTATGTAAACGGGATAAAAATAAAATAGCATGATGGAGATTTATATCCTGTAGTTTTACCCATATCTGTTTATAGGAGACCTGAAGTGAATCCTGCCCCTCTCTCCCTTTTTCTAATCTAGAAATTTTTAAAAGACAAGTTTGCTTCTTGTTTTTGGCCATTTTTGCATAGAAGTTTGAGAAACAAAGTTAGCTACTGAGATGTTGTGTTCCATCCATTTTATGCATTATATTATATATTCATAATAAGCCAGCAGAAGTAGTCAACTGTCTTTTTTTTAGGTGACTGGAACATCAGTGCTATTTGAGGCACACTTTGCTGTACAGTCTAATTTGGCGTTTCCAGTGTGAGACCAAGGTCAATAAACTCCTTGTGATTCAAAGAATCAGAGAGAGCCTTCAGTAGTTCATTACTCCTTGTTAGTTGATTTTGGTGGTATTAACTAAACCATTGGCTCACTGAACGAATATCTTGTTGCCACGTGTGTTCTGGCTGATAATCAATAGTTTTAAAGGCTTCCACCTTTGAGGGCTGAGGATCAGTTTTGGAAGGAGCACTTTAGTTATTTGGGGGCAAATGAACCTCGTGAATTTCTTGCCATTTAATCTTGCAAGATGCCTTCTGAACAGGCATTTCATTGCATTCTGCCCACTGGCCTGATTTCCTGTTGGAGAGGGACAGATAAAGATGAGCGCCTCCTTTTCTCCCCTGTTGCTCTGAACCAAGCAAGCTACCAGCTTCATGCTGGGCCAAAAAAATGAATGAATACAATTAGTCCTTCAGGAGTCCTGGCCTTTGCAAGCTTGCGAGAAGTATATGCCAAAAGAATGTACCTTTGAGAGAGAGAAAATATTAAAATATGAAATGAATAAAACATAAGAAAATGTTAAGAACAGAATTTTACGTGTGGGTAGCATTTGGTCTGTTGCTTAGTGGGTCCCCCCCCCCACATAAAACATTTGCTTAACAATGTTTTAAAAAGATGCCACTCGGTCCTCTTCATTTCTGTGTTTGTTTTAAATAATTTCCAGTAGCAATGAGGATTTAAAAAGCTCTGTTACTTTTTGAGTAATCAACCACTCTGTGTTGACTGATTACATGTTATCAATTTTCTTTTCAAAAACAGTATACAAACTGTTAAAATAGCAGCCCTGATTAGAATGTCCATGTTGAAAAGGAAGCCTACATGTCACTAAGTACAGTGAGGAAGGTGCTGGCCACTTACCCAGAACACTGAGTCAGGATCAGTCTCCCGAACTGAGAAAAAATTGCCTTTTGATCATTTGTGACGGATGACACCTTCATATTCAGGTATAAAAACCTCAAAGAGGAGTCTAAGAAATGAGGTATTAATATTCGCTTTTAGTAATTTGTCTTACGATGGTGGTCTTAGACAGCTAAACATCAATAAATTACTGTCTCTTTTAAGGGCCTGATTTATATTATTAGATTTATATTTCAGTCTGCTTCTCAACCTGTATCCTGAGCTGTTTTGTCGAAAAGTTTCTTGTGATTAATTTGAGCTTCCAGTGTTTCTGAATGGGATATTACTCACTACCAGGAGATCTGTTTCCTCTTAAATTTGTCTGCATTTATGTTTTCAAAATTAAGTCAGTCCTAAACAGGCGGCACAATGACAGAGAACCACTGTTTAAAATTAAAAAGTGGTAATCCAAGTTTTTCTGTACTATAACTGTTACGCATAGTTTTGAGTATAAACAAAAAAATTCCTTATATCTTACTCTTCCCGATAATCTGTAATCCTATTGTACACTGAAGGATTTATTGGAAACGACTGAAGTCTGTGCACTATTTTCCAATCTAAAATGTATGTGGATGTAAACTATTAATTTTGAGGCTTTTGAATATAGTTTTCAAACATTGAGCCATAGATTTCAGTAAAAACATTATTTTAAAATAGTGAAAACTCCTCCTTAAGTTAGCTAGTTGCTGAGAGACAGTAGGATACCACAGTGATGGTTAGCTCAGCTTTCATTCAGGTAGAATTCTATCATTTTCAATAAGGAAAAATAAACCTTTGTCATCTTTAGAAACATCCTTCATACAATTGACAGTTGACAGGTTGAAGAAAATGTTACTGTCAGGTCTTATTTTCCACTCAAGTGAGAAATAAAAATAGTTTTGAGTGATTTTTAAAAAATCTATTTCAAAATTATTTTAAAATGGAGGCAAATATTTCTAATTTTTATGTATATGTCATAGAATTAATCTGCCATTTGCTTCAAGGAAGGTCAGCAAAGTGCAAATCAAGGAGAGATTGTCTAACAGTTAAGTTCCTAGAGTATTTACTTTAAAAAGCCAAATATAGTTGATTTATTTGTAACAGTGTGTCACTGAGCATTTGATGATGGGGTTCTTTGAGAGATATGAGATATCCATGTTGTTCCTATTATTGTTTATCAAGTGACCTGATTTCCAAGACTGATGATCATGCTTCTGATATGAAGTATACGTGGGAATTTTGGTCCTGTGATATCTCCATGTATATGCATTGGGTGATCATGTTATTAGCACGCAAACATTAGACCTTTTTAAAAAATTGCTTTGCTATTAATGATTAATGCAAAATAATGATTTAATGCTTGCTAAATAACGGCACAGTGTAATCGATAGGCTTCCATATGGAAGTGTATGAATACATACTTGGAGATTAGGAAAAAATATGAGTAACTTCTCGTTTCTCGATTTAGAAAAGCTGGGGTTTTGGCTTTCAGTTAAATCAGCATTTTTTTTTTCTCTCCCCTAGAAGCAGCCATCTTGTTTTAAGACCGATTTTATTTCTTTCATGAAAATGGTCCGGAAATGAATATGGACGACAGAAAAGGACTAAACCACTTTATAATCATTTTGGCAGAACTCTGCATTTAAAGCTCTATCTTATTTGCGAGCTCGCTAAAATGTTATCTTCTTGTATTTAGTTGAAACAAAGGATGTTTTAACTTGGTAATAATATATTTTAAACCCGGGCATATTATATTTTCATGTTAAATGTTGGGCTGTACCATGTTTACATATGTATTTTTCTCTTGAAGCTTATAATTTACTGTTAATTCAGAGTAATGTATTAATAACCCCTATGGTACCCCCAAATCCTGATTTCCTTTTTCTGACTATACTAAGTAGTCGTTTTTATTTGTTGGTTGACATTTTTTTCCAAGTTGCTCAGCGGTACCAGGAATCTTTCCCTAGTGAAAGGCATTGATAAAAATGTAGGGACCTCTAAAAACGAAGCGTTTGGGGTGCTTTAAGAAGCATCATGTGAAGTCAGAGCCTTTTTGTCCCTGAAATGTAGGCTCTCACTATCTTGTTAATAAGCCATTCTTGTGGTTCTTACAGAACATTATTTTGAAAGTAAATTCATATTTATTCTTAAAAATTATGACAGTATATCAACTGAGTCTGCTGTATTTTCCACCATGTTTTATATTTCTGGATACATTTGGAAGAACATGTGGCCTAGTAAACTTTACCAAAAATTTATACTACACTTCTTGCTACTGCATCTGTTTGATGATGCTGGGAACGTTATTCCCATGTACTGCAGTAAAAACAGAACTTCCTTAAGATTAATTTGAGTAACCTGACTCAGTCAGTCTGATTACACTGGCACAGACTGAATACTACTTATGTCACAGATTGCTTCAGTTCATTAGAAATAAGATTTTTGGTGGTTGCAGATGCAATATAAAGGGTGATAAATAAAATACATGTTTTAAGAACAAATATACATCTCTTGGACTCCTTATTAAAGTCCAGGTATGAGTTAACAGTTTTTGTACTGAAAAGCTTTCCTCTGATATCCATCATCTGTTTTTCTTTGACTGGCTGGTGGAGAAGACTAAAATAACTGAGTGTTCAAAGTGACCTTTTTGTTTTAAATGAACTAACGTTCATACTTTTTTTCTTGCTGCTTCTCAGCTGTCAGAGTGTTCATTCTAAGTTTTGTTAATGACATATATGCGCAGAAACTGTAATTAACAATTAGTGCTTGTCTCTTATTATGAAAATACATATTATAAAAGTAGATGAAAGTATTTTCTCACATTAAAAATGCAGTTTTGTGGTTTGAATAAAATGAAGTCATGGCTTATTTTGGTTGGATAATTACAGTGCAAATTGTTATCTAGATTTTGATGGTGGTGGACATGATACTTGACGTCTCAGGTCCGTCGACGCCAGTGGGATATACAACTTTGTCGCGTTTACCAAACTTTAGCAAACAATGTATAGGGGACTTAACCCTTCAGTTAAGTTTTTTATAGTATGTGATTTTATGGAGACAAATGGGAATGGGAAAAAAAGGAAAAATAATTCTAAATATGGGGAAATAATCCTTTGTATTTAACAATTAGGTTAAACAAAGTGGGAGCAAATGAGCCTAGTTCCCCTGCTATTGTTTCAGGGCAAGAAAATACAGACAGATGTCGGAATGTGGAAGCTGTGACCTCTGACCCACACAGCATGGCCACTGCCGTGGCACACAAGTGTCCTGAGCCACCATCGGAGCAGGATGCTTTTTTGAAGGGATTGACACTTTGAGATGGAGAACCTGAAACTGATTCTGTAGCTGTTTGCAGCTCTCCGAAGTATCAGTCTTTTTAGCTTCAATTTTAAATTCCTCACCTTAACTTTTATGAAAAATATTTCTTTGTTTGGCTCCGACAGAGCTTTTGTGACTTCTGGATGGGTTCTGTATCCCTGTAGTCTCTGTCTGTCTTTGCCTGGTTGGGATAATGGAGGCTCAGATGTATGGTTCTGCTGCACCAAGGTGTTTGTCTGCTTTATTTCGCTACATGTATATACGTATATGTATATTTAAAGACGGATGAAAGCAGTGGCTTTGTTAAAGGCCTCTTCTTTTAGTCTCTGGTCTGCAATCTCACCAATAATCCCTGGGTTCAGGCAGACCATTAATGTTTTAGTTACTGTGGCATTCAGTGTTTTCTTCCTATATTTGTTTACTGTTACTGCTTCAATAAACTTTTATGCCTATTTCGGTAGTTTTCTGGTGGGGGCTCCATTTATTAAAATTTAGTGACCCAGCACTAAGCAGGGTACAGTTCAAATAGTGGTTCTTCTGACAGGGTTTTGTGTCAAACTAGAGAAAATAATAGGGAAATGAAAGCTGCCAAAATGTGTCTCCCAATTACTAATTAATCAGGCGAGAAAGGACCTCAGTGACAGATCTGGTGTCTGCCGTGACAGCAACTTGGGGGATGCTTTATTTTAAATACTGTATAAAACAAATTAAAGTAAGCCTCAGGGAATGTAGCACCCAGATATTTGATATCACAAGTGCTAATTTTTTTTAAGTCTGTGAAAAGCAAAGCCAAAAACAAAATTTGAAACTAAATCTTTGTACTACTCTTCGCTGATAGTATCAAAACATGAAGCTCTTCTAAAGGATATTTCCCTTATTAATAAGCAATGCCTTTATTCTTATTAATATTTTAGTACAGATATGATACTATTCTTGGTTTTAATATTGATGTAGCATTGTATACATACTTTATTGTCGACAGAGACTAGGGGAACAATTTAAAAAGTTTTTCCATCATATGCCTGTCATCAGTGTTTTGAGCATTACTATAATTGAAGAACAACCTCTCCCCCGCCAGCAAATATATGTTTTTGCTGTCCCAGAGATTCCAGTTTCTTCTGGCAATGTTTCCACTATGGTTGCTGGATCCATAATTAAATGCCTGTTATTAGTGTATTTTTTGCATAACATTTACAACATAAAAAGAAAAGGGTCTGTATGGAACTGTAGCTGTCAGGGGAACAATGAAAACTAATTACACACTCAGCTATCACCATTGTCAACTATACTCTTGAGAAAACAACATGACAGTGTGTGTGTGTGTGGGGGGGGGGGGATGCGTATATGTATAGGGGATATTCCATTTGAATATATACATAGGGGATATGGGGCCAGATATATCTGATGGTTTAACTTTAAATTCTGGATTCTCTGAAGAAAAAAATGTATAAAGGATAATCTAATTCAGTTAATTAAAAAGAAACAAATCAGTTCTTTATTGGGGAGGGGTCCCCTGCTTTGTAACATGGACTGAGAAAACCAGCAAGATTTATGACTCTGAATATCTCATTATTTTGAGTATTATTTTGGGATGGTCTTGTTATCGATACGTCTATCCTATTAACGTATCTGATTACTTCTTACAATTATCTCTTTTACAAATTGTTATTTCTTTACTTGGCTCTAGAGTTTTGTGTTAATATCTGGTTATTTGAGGACTAATCATTTAGTTTGTTTATTATGTAGATCTGTCACTGTCTTTTTCTTTTGACGGCTCTACCCATTTTAGTCTCTGGGCCTGTCTACCCGTGGGTGGATTTGAGGAAGAAAATAAAACTAAAAATGACATTTCTGAAATGTATAGCAGCTTTGGTATGAGATTTGGTAAGAAAAGACTTTGAGGCTATTGAATAACATGAGGTTTTGGAATCAATTTTGGGTTTCAGTCATCCATGCCAGCCCTGTTCTCTGGTACCACATAGAATCAGGACTTGGCCCTATATGATGTTTTCCATTACTATTTTGATTCTTAGGGTGAATTCTCTTTCTATATTTAAAGCCAAAGCCAAAGTCAAATAGATGAATTCAGGAATTATATATTGATTTAAACTTATTTTTCCAACGTTTTCACATTAAAGCAATATTATAGCTAATATCTAACAGTAATAATATATTCCTATATTGAATCTCTAAAAGTTGTTAATCGATGAAATGTTTATTGAGTGATACATGCAAACACTGGGAGGCATACAGCGGACTCAGAGAGGAATAAGAGCATATGTTCCCTTAAGAAACTTGCAGTCTTGTGCAGATATAAAGATTTTATACACATATTCACAGTACGAAGTGGAAAATACTACAAGAGATCTTCACATATGGATTTATTCAGCGAATATTTATCAAGTGTCCCTTGTGGGCCAGGTCTTGTTCTTGGTACTGGAGATATTGCAGTAAACCGTATAAACAACGTCCCAGCCATCATGAAGCATTCAGTTAGCAATTTCTGGATCACTGCTTCTCACACTCTAATGTGCACACAGATATTCTGGGGGTCTTGTTGAAATACAGATTCTAATTCGGTAGATTAAGGGCAGGGCCCCAACATTCTGCATTTCTAACAAGCTCCCAAGTGATATTGATGCAGCTGGCCCATGAAGCACAGTTTGAGCAGCAAAGTTCTAGATAAGTCCATGGGGAGAGAGATTATTTCTGGCTCCTCATCAAGGATTCTTGGTTGTATTTGCCTTGAACTTTCTATATAGTTCTACAGTTTCTAAAGTGGCTTAGTGTTTGCATGAGTGAAAGTTACTTGTCTTAAGGCCTAGTAGTCTTCATTTCTAGCCACCTTACCTCAAATCTCAGACAAACAAAACAGATTTTTACACTCACGTTTATGTATCTTTAAAAATACACCACAACAGAAGTAATAGAGATTTTGTTGTGAGTCTTGCTCTCTATACATAAATTGTACTGAAGTGAAAATACTGCCTTTGTCCAAAAAGTTTAAGGTGGATCCTATCATAAATGTCTAAGGATATTTATTTGCAAACCTTCCCCAGGTGTATTTTATGTAGCAATGCCAGAATTACACCTCAGAAACAGATTTTTAACACTTTCCAATTTAAATCCATATGGTTAAATGAACCCAAAATGTTCATTTTACATTCAGTGTAGAAGATGACTAACACTTTCTGTGCTTCCACTGGCTGGGTTTCTTGTGGGTGGCCTATAGGAGTCTACACTGCCAATGGAGTTATAAGAAGACTTGGGGGAAAAATACTTTCCTGCTCTAAAATTCTGTGATTCTAGTGTTCTTAGTGAGAAATCTTTGTTTCTATAGAGTCTAGGTATAAAGTCTGTTAATATGCTTCTGCGTTTTTCACAGCACATCTGTCATTTGCTTTTGCAAAACAAATATTATGTGATACTTGTATTAACAAGTAAAGGAAGGAACTAGTTAGATTCCAGTTACTCTACCTGCTTACCTTTTGTTGTTGGTGTTTTTCACTCTGTGTTTATAAATACAATATTACTAATCTAAGTGAATTTTAAAGTCTTTGAAAGCCTCAGTAGGTAGCCCTCCTTAACTGAGATAGACCTCTGTGCAACGACTATAAAAAGAAAGATGAAACTGTTTGTTCTATAAATCAGCTATATTTTTATGAAAACAAACAAACAGAGGAAAAGATGGTGAGCATTCAAGTCAATTATCCTTTCACTTTTATAGCAATTTTTATTGACAGTTTTTTATAGTTAATTATCAAACAGAAGCAGATCTTTCCATTTTTAAATCCTTGATAAAATGGATTTCAGCAAAACACTGGGTAGCGTTTTATAAGAACTATGAGTATTATTGAGAATAGTAAATCAAGACATTACTGTTCTGTTTGTTTTTCATAGGTTTATATTTTTGCTCACCAGGGTGTAAATAAGCATTCTGAGACAATGACTTTGAGGTGACACTCACTTAGGGTTTGTCACAGGTGAAGAAATTTGAGAATCTTCTCTGACGGTGTGTGAACTTAAGTGGTTTCTAAAGGAGAAATATGCTATGTGCTTAGAAGATTATTAAATTTAGAAATCGGATATCTTCATTGATTAAAATGAAGTCATTTGCATATCTCTAAGGAATAGCTTTGTTCAAAATGGAGTTAATATACCTAAGATTTGTGGTCATTGCCATGTTTAGGTAAAGTAGAAGTTGCTCAATAGTTCTATTGTTTTTCCCCTCCATTTTTCAAAAAGGGAAAATAAATACATTGAATGTTTTTATTTAACTCTAGGTTATTAACAGTGATTTGTCATCAGATTAATAGGTTGTAACCAAGTTCTTAGATAGACTCATATGGGTACATTTACAGATTGTTTTGACTGCACAAAGTAAAAGCATTGATTTCATGTACTTTTTTTGTTTTGAGTTTTTATAATAGCTGTTTTGGATAAAATTTTGAATGGCTTTGGGTGTTATACAGTCAAGGACTCAGAGAGTGAGATATTAAAAAAACTACATCAGATTAGATTTTTCAATTGTCCTTGTTAACATTTTTTTGTTATATTTCAGATCTAGTTAAATTTCAAGTCTAGTTGAGTCATAAGTACATCATTCTTAGTGATTATCTGAGCCTCAGTTTCTTCAGGCTAATAAATAACTGGGCATAATAAAAATAATGTCTCCCTCAGATTTGTGAAAATTTGAAGAAAGTTTATCTGTGACAGGACTTTAAAAACTATTATAAAAAGAATAGAGATTAAGGGGGTCACCTTTCTTGGCACTGCATCTCACTTTATAATTCTTTATATTCTTGTAAGTTGCGTAGAAAATACATTCTTACAAATGAAAGCTTATTTTCAAAGCAACATGGAAGAGTTGACTTTTTAAAAGATAGACTGAGTTGTATTATTTTGTAATATATGTTGTCCCTGATATATATGATTTATGTATTTCCATTGGGTTTTCTTTGAAAGGAATTCACATTTTAGGTTTTATCTTGTGATTTCTACAAGGGTAATAACGAGCGAAGAGTGACGCCTGAGAGGGAAATTAGCTGGGACCCTCCCACAAAGGAGTTTGGGATCTCCTTTGTAAAGTCTGTCAGGTTTATTTTTAATGCCCTCTCGTCCTTTCTCAGTTTGTCTCTTCTGTATTGTTTCCTCTTTGATTTCTAAAACCCTGATATTTTGCGTTGGACTTCACAGGTATAATGAGATATCTCCATCTCAAAGGAGAAATTAATGAATACCGACACCCTCTTGGAGAAAGCTTGTATTTCCAATGAGGAGCTTGTTGAAACAAATCAATTCCTGTCTGGGGCTATTCCTTACAGGCAGCCTGGCTATCCCTGGGATCCTTGGATTCTTCTAAATCCTGCTGCCAGGAGAACAGGGTTTAGCCTCCTGACGCCTTTGCTTAGAAAACTCCTGTTATCAACGGCTTTTAAACTTAGTACGTATTAATTATACACACATTGGTGTTAGGAGCATAAATAGATCATAACAGCATCTAGCTGAGAGAGGAAACAGAATTTGTCAAGGAACACATATTTTAATGCATTGAAACCTGAGTAACACATTACTGTCAAAGGGCCACTTTCCTGTAGAATTGTCTAGTGGTTATTCAAAGCAGGTTTTACCTCATATGTTTATAGTTATTTAGGAAAATAGCAAATGTGCCTGTGACTTGTTTTAAAATTGCAATCATTTACTTACATACTTACATTATTTTATAATGTCGTTATGCTCCTGAAGGTATAAACCTCACTTATGCCAAAAAAAAAAAGGAATTCATTAGGGAATTTATCAATGATCCTTGTGTGCTGTACCTAGATATTTAGTGACAACTGAGGGCAGCACTTGGCGATTAGCAATAAAAATACTGAATTCAGTATTGCTAATACCAGTATCGCTGGTATCAATGGTATCGCTAATACCAGTTATTTGAAAGATACCAGTTAATTTCCCTTAAAAGTACAGTGTTTTAATACATAGAATTGCTTTGCTCACCTGAATGTTAGACTGACCTTTGTTGCTCTTGTATTGTTTCAGACAAAAGTGAGTTTCTTTTGTCCTGCTAGATTGGAAATGAAGATTTGTCAAGGGAATGAGCTTGTTATGAGTTTATTTCAAGTTTTAAACTTTGTAATTTTATGTTACTTGGATTCAGTGTCTGATGAATGATTAATGGTTATAATCCCTCCTGTGTTCCAGGCCTCCTTTCTTGGCAAAAGGGTAGTCAAGGTGTTTAAATTTTGATGACTTAGTTATTGACACTTGTGTATTAAGAAAATAATTCCTTATACTCATATATGAGTTAAAAAATACCAGCCAGAGACTTCATCTCAGCTGGCTGACTCAGTATTTTCCTTCCACGAGAGCATGTTGATTGATCAAATTGAGTGTATAGCAATCCAGTAATTCCTTAAGATGTTGAAATGATTGGATTGAGTTGCATTTTAATTATTTAGCTTTTTTTAATATGATAAATAATGTAGTAAAGATCAGAGCTGAACATATTCCAGTGCATTTGATGAATTTAGATGCACAAAATAAAACAGGCCAATCCTACTATACTTAACCTTTTACCTCATATTTGTTAGAGGAAGGGTGGTTTGAATTCTTTTTATTCTCATTTCGAAACACCGAATTATGTCAATGTATTTTACAGTCAGGCCTCCCTAGCCACAAGTTCTGCAACTGCAGATTCAACCAACTGTGGTTGGAAAGGCCTGTGATGGTTGTGTCTGTCCTGAACATGTACAGACTTTTTTTCTTGTCATTATTCCCTAAACAATAGAGTATACCAACTATTTACATAGCGTTTACATTGTGTTAGGTATTGTAAGTAATCTAGAGACGATTTAAAAGTATATGGGAGGAAGTGCATAGGTTATATGCAGACACTCTGCCATTTCATGTAAGAGATTTGAGCATCCTTGGATTTTGATATCCGCGGGGATCCTACAGCCCATCCCCCTGTAGCTACCAAGGGAGGACTGTGCAAGTTTAGAATATAGACAATGGGGAACTGCCCTATAATACTAACGATGTCATGAACTAGAATTTTTGAGTTTAGACCGTTACAAATCCTTTTCAATCTCTTTCTTATTAAACTTTTCAGATCATTTGACTTTGTCCTTACAGAAATATCATAAAATGTGAATGGAATGTATAGTTAGGTCTTTAAGCAAAAAGAACAAAGTCTACTTATTGGTTTGACTAGAGTAACGAGCATTATAATTGGTTGCAGCAGACAAATGTGAATTTCTTTCCTCAGGTATCTTGCTGAAATCTCTAGTCATTTTATATGACCTTAATCATTTTAGTAAAATTGCCCAGCTGTCACTTCAGGTTAGTTTTATGACAATTGACTTTAAAAAAAAAATTAAACCTACTATCAAATACAAAAATATTAAGTAGTTTTACTTTTAATAGAGAGAGCTTATTTCTGCGTTTATCTCAACCAAGGGCAGTGTAAGTCCACGGGCAACTCCATTCACTCTTATATAGTATTAGAACCAACTGCCGTCCCTCCTCAGCCCACCTCCCAGCCGCCAACCTATAGTCAGCCACTTTCACTGGGGGGAAAAGAGTGTTTATGACTTTTTTTTAGTTACACCCCTCAAAGCCATAGATCAGCCTTCCTCATATTGCCAAGTTAGCAGACACACGTACTAGTATTTACCACAGCACACTCTCAATTCAGGGTGTTTGGTAATCACACCTTCTTTTTAGGACACACTTGAATTGGTAGTATGCATAACGTTCGGTTTGGAAGTCAGTCAAAGAGTTTGAACTCACTTCACCCAGAGTCCTTGCAATGCCATTCTGGGCCGAGTAGGCAAACATAGGCGAGCTTTGGGTGGCTGATAGGATCAGGGCCCTGCTCACAAGATATCCAGGGGTCACATTAAGTGGATTTGCACTGCAGCCTGATAGGGAGTTTTTAAGACGGCAGTGATCAGTGTTGGAAGACGATTGGTTTTTCTGATTATAAATTGCTAATTAGTATTGAAAGTCTAGCCCGTTTTGTTGCACGGCCTCCCTTATTTTCTCTGAGAAAGTGGTGTGGACAGTAATCTATTTACTCTCTCTCTACACCCCCCGCCCCTTTGTTAAAATAAAATCTAGAACCCTCTGGGGACTCCCCACTGTTGAGTTCTGCTTGGAAGGAGCTTTAAAACAGTGGCTCCAAGCTGAAGTAAATATTGACTGGGTCTGGGCCTGAGGTCTGCTCAAAGCCTCCTATTGTTCCTCCTTAGTCAGCACCCCAAGCGGGGCTCAAGAATGCATGTGTTAGGAAGAGGAGAAAGGCTGCGGAGGGAAATCATCAGAGCCCACAGCTGAACTCATAAATGCGCCACATCGAGGAAAGGGAAGCCGACTACAAAGCCAGCAGGAGCTTATGCCGGGTTACAGAGAATTTGGGAGACTGAAGTGCAAAACTACTCTTCACCCTGTCTGTTTCAGAGAAGTTCAAGGTACATGAAGGTGTTTGTCTTTGTGGGTCCAGCCCATCTCTGAGTGAAACCTTCATGCCAGTGATGCTGTCTTCTCAAGGGCAAAGGAAATGTAGCATTCTGGTAGACCTGAAAGAAAGATAGGGAGTAAACCTGGACTCCAGAATAATCCTCCTCCCTCCCTGATACCTGTTCTGATGCTTCTGTCAGCCTTTCCTCCTTCAGCTGTCATGTTGGATTACACACTCTCTTGGGTCTCCTAAGTGCTTTGGCATCCCTGGGGTATCAGATGGGTGAGCGAGAACCATATGCCATCTAAATGAAAGTTCTGAAGTTCTGAAGAGGAGATGTTCGTATTATATGAAAAATTGAAACTTTTTTTAAAAAGAAAATTAAATCACTTAAATACGGAACAGATTCCCTTGTTTAAAGTGGAGTACTTTGAGTAAAAGCTGCCTGTATTTTTACCATTCACTGCAAGAACCCAAACAAACAGCTGGCTGACTTATGTTTTAGCAAAAACCATCCTGGTACATTTACTAACTGGAAAAGTAAACAGGCTTAAAAAGAAATTCTCATGTGTCCTGACTGCAAAGTTATTTTTAATAAATACCCAGTAAAACCAATAGCATATGCGGATTGTTGTTCATTGTGACTGAGATTGTAAGCATCCCTTCGTCTCATATGCCTGGTCTTCTGTCATATGTGATGTGAGTGTGTCGGTGCTAGAGACCACATGCAGGCAAATACCAAGACATTTAGAAAATTCGTTAATTGTCAAGGCAGTGATCAAAATGTTGTCCTTCACTCAGGCCACTAGTGATGAACAACAAACAAACAATGTCACAATAAAGCATGGAATGCTATGGACTAACAGAAAGTACGTCTGTTCAAGGGTATCAGGAACTATTTCCTGGAAGAGGAATAATTTAGTCTAAGCCCTGAATGATGGATATGATTTTAATAGAGATGGAGAGAAGTAGTAGAAGAATATTCCAGGGATCCATAGCAACAGGAGTAAGGACCTGCTGGCTGTGACTGTGTAGATCGATTTGGGGGTATATAGAAAGTAGTTAATACAGAGTGAAGGGGATCTGGTGAAAGATCTGAAGCAGGGGCTGGAAAGGTGGGTTAGCCATGTTGCGGGGTGTCAGTGTGAGGCTGTTTCTAGTATCAAAGGGGAGGGTCATTATGATGGATTATTCTTTATAATGGATGAATCAACAGGGTTCTCATATGTATTATAATTGTTCTGCATGGTTGTATATCTTAGCCACTGTTTAATTGCTTTGTAAATATAACTGAATACTGGAAAATGTTGATGGTCTTCAAATTAGGCTTGGTTTATAAGTGGTTAGGTGGTGTGATGGTAAAAATCAGGGCAATTTTAATATTTCCGGATGGAACGTGGTGGGAGGGGGGCTCTATTATATCTGGATTGTTTCACTGGTTTATGGATTGAGCAGTTGTTTTCAAACTTCTTTTTTAGCCAAAAAATCATTATTCACAAAAATCATCAGCAGAAACCTAATATGTAAAGCAGAAAAAAAGAAAAACAAAAAGCAGCAAACAAACATCAGGCTGAATTTAGGAGAGACTAGCGTCTGGGGCTCTGCCCACCTCCCCAAGTTGCTGAGAGGGCCCTGAGGACCCCCATGGCTCTGTGATCAGATTCTCAAAACCCCCAGGAAGCGCCTTGGTCTTTACTCAGAGGTGAGTCAGCGGGATTCACTTTTGCTTTTACAGGCCACAGAAGTGCTCCTGTGCCCTTCTAGAAATGGAGGTATTTCTGAATAGCTCCCATTTATTGAGCACTTATTGTATACCAAACACAGTGCTTTACAGACTTCACTATCATTAACATTTATTTAATCGTGCCAACAGCTTTGATGAGGGAAGTATTGTAATGATCCCTGTTGCACAGATGAGAAAACTTGAGTTTCATGTACTTTGAAGTTGGCAGGTAAGTGGCCCTTAAACCACTTAGCCAGCCTGTGTGGAGTGACACATTGTCTCACAGAACTCAGCAAAATGTTGAAAGGTGACCTTGGGGCAGAGTTTCCGAGGAGGCACAGTGGAAGAGAATGATGGAGACTGTGTGCTAATATGAAAGGAGGGTTAAAAATGCCCATTTTTATTCCTCTTTTTTGAGCATTTAATGGACTGTGAGGTAGCAAGCCACAACTGTTGCACCCACAGCAGATAATTAGTACAACCAGAGGTTAAAGGTTTCGTAGATTCGTTCTTAGGAGCTAATTGTCAGGCCATATGTATATACGATGCACGTTGTATGTAAAGAGTAATCGGATGGGTAGGGAATTCACATGCCAGCCGGCCGCCTCCTCTGCATTTAGGTAAGCTTCATTCCTGAGGACTGGCCAAGGTATAGAGCTGTTTTTGAAGAATTTCAGAAGAAATTCTGAATGTTCATTGAATAAAAGTTTCAGAGTTTAACAATCATACGATCAGGAAATTTTTCCCTGTATTTGATCTAAATTCCTGCACTTCCAGTCAGTTTTGGTTTGCATAATAACAATATGGATTTACTTAAAATTTTAAATGTGGCTTTTGCCTACTCCACAGTAAATACAATTTGAGCAAGAAATAAGTGTTTTTAAGCTATAGGGAACAGGATATGAATGCTTGGACTGACTCTGTGTTATTTTGTGCCTCGAATCCCACTCCCCCCTCTTTTTTCTCTTCCTGTTACTTCCTTCCATCACAGGAGTTTTTGCCCTAACAGCCAGTAAATTATTTCTGATTAGTTTCAAAGACTAGGGTCTCCTGATAGGATGTGGGTGGATCAGGTTCCCACCTAATGTCCAGAGAGATAACACAGGGGAAGAAAGAGTTTTGGCACCTTATCCATTATGGAATTCTGCTTTGCCAGAAGAACCCGGGTCTTTTAGTTGAAACATGTGCCTGGACACGTCAGGTGATTCATGCCTCATGCACAGTCCTTTGTGCCTCTGCAGTGGAAGTTGTCACCCTGCCTCCTACTTTCGTTGTTTATATGAATAATACTGGCATATGGATAATACTTTAGTTTGTGTACACTCTCTGCATGTTTGTATGTGTACTGTTCCCATTTCTAGATTATAAGATTCTTGAGGTTAGGGATAGTGGTTTACATGCAGAAACACTATCCACAAGGGCGGGCCCATGATGGTTAAGAGTCTGAGGCAGGTTCTGGGTCCAGTACTCAGCTCCTCCACTTAACTAGATGCTGTGGTCCTGGACTAGTTACTTAACCTTTCCCTGCTTCATCTTCCTCAGCTGTAAATGAGCATAATAATGTGTTTATCTGATAGAGTTATTGTGATAATTAAATGATGTGTTAGAGTAGAACAGTGCCAGGCATTATGGCAAATGTGGTTAGTAAATGTTAGTCATTAGTAAATACTTTTAAATGAATTTCTGTATGTTTTCATTATCTTTTTATGTACAAAAAATTTTATGATGATACAGAGTTATATCAAGGAGAGAGCATTGACTGACTTTCAAGTCGGGGTGACCTGGGTTGAAATGCCAGCCCTTTTCTCTAACCCTGTTTCCGCTTGTGTAAAATAGGGAGGATATATAATATGTGACAATTCAATGAGAAAGTAAATGCCTGATGGGTAGCGTTCCCTCACTGAAATCTAGGTATTATCATCACTACTATTATTGTTTTGGTTAGTTAATTTGGAGAATTAGTCATGAGTATTAGCCTATAAAATATATTGTCTGCCTGTAGACTTCCTCTTTTCCTTTCATTTTCTTGCCTGCCTCTTGCCAAATGTTTTGGTAACCTCACTGAACTCATATGTTAATTGTGTGAAAATTCTCCTTTCTGATTTTGTCAGTTTGAAAAATGAAGTAATATCTTTCAAAAATGTAGTAAGGCCTGGAGTCAGGTGATGTGGATGTCACTTTTTCTTCTCTGCCAACTAGATGTTTGACCTTAAGCAAATCACCAAATGCTCTGGAGCTCGGTTTTTTATCTTTACAACAAGGTGATTGAATTAGTTGATCTCTTAGGCTGGAGCATCTGACTCAGAAGATCTGAGATGTGTCAAGGCTTTGACACTACTTAACTATTTGACCTTGAGCAAGTCACTTAACCTTGGTCAAGTCAAGTTCCCTCATCTGTGAAATGAGAGGATTGTTGTCCACTGAGAAGTCATTTTCACCTTCATGAATCCTTTGGTGTCTTTAACTTCCTTAGTTGAAATGTATAATTTATCCCCCTCCCGCCCCCATTTTGGTTTATCACTGTAGAGGAACCAAACCATACATATCTACAACATGTGTAAACTTTTGAAGAGAATACACAGGTTATTTTTCTTGTTTTACTTTCAGACATGACTTGAAAGATTTTTTTTTAAAGTTTTTTTTTCTGTGTTCCTTCTAAACATGATTTTAAGGATTTATCTGGAAAACCACATGAACTTACAGTTAATCAGTAAGAAAAATAATGTTCAACGTGTATCCAGCTACCCAAACTAGCCAGCTACCCTCATCCAAGTTGATGAATCCTATCCTGAAATTCGACACAGGGAAATTTTGACTGAATTGTATCTGATTAAACTCTCAGTTTAGTTTGGTTCTAAAAACTAAGAAAAGTTTTTAAAAAGTGTTTTGAAAGAAGGAAAAGAAGAACTTAGAATAAAAAAATATTTTCAATTCATATCTATAAGATCTATCGTCAGTTGATTTACTGAAACTTTTTGGTTTTCATTTGTTTTTCCTTTGCTTTTGGGAAGAGATATGGTGTAGAGTAGGGAAGACTTTAGAAAATTTGGGTAAATGTATAAGTATTGGAACACAGCATACTATTATGTAATATAAATCTTTATTGTAAGTTATATAAATATAACTCTACTGTCACAGTCTTTTGTCCTATTTTGATGTAGCTCATCTAATTTAGCATATTTACTTTTCATATATGGCTATTAAAAATATATAAATAGTGTAATGGCACACTTTATAATATGAAACAAACATTTCAAAAATTGATGATCAGTGAAAACCTTAAGTGGACAAGACACGCTGAACCTTCAAAATAAGTTCTAAGATGCCAGTTCACTCTATAGGAAGGAATAATTCAGCCAGGAAATCAATTAAATTTTTAAGTAAGTTATCAAATGCATTTGTTTCAAGATGATGGTAAATGTAGAGACAGGTATATAAACAGTAAAAAGTAATTGTTACCTAATTCTCCTGGTTTATGCCTTCCTTGCATTGGACAGACCTGTGTACAGAGGAGAAATCGTCTCATTTATTCGGAGACGCCTGGCCCACGTTACGGTCTATTTTCTCAGCAGTTTCTAGTCAAATTATTCATAATCAGTTCCGTGGGTAGAGTGGACTGGATTCACCCCATTTCCTGTGGCAGTGTGGGTTTTCAATGGACTAATCACAATTGCAGAGCACGAAGATGTGTCCTCTTGGAGGTTAGGTCTTGTACTCATCCAAGTAGATTGATTTGTGAGCAGCAGCCATTACTGACAACGGGCTGTGTGTTTCTGCATTTAGTGATTTGTTGGACATGAACTTAATGTTTTTCATTTCCGTGTTGTCTAGTAATAGCAGTCTGACTAAATTTAAGAATCCAAGTTTAACTTCTATAGAATCTGGGTTGGTTTTCTTCATTAGCTTATAATTTTGTAATCTTTGATTTTTTGGTTATGAGAATGAGTATTAAAGTAGGTTTATTTTGCTAATATTTATTTCTAGTTAACAATATAGTTATGTTTATTGAAAGACATTCTTAAAATAAGAGTTCATTGTCATAACAGTGCGAATTATGGGACTATGATTTTAAGCTATGTTTCTTTTTTACAAATATTGAGTTACTATTAACACATTATAGACAGTTGTACCCATGACTCAATCGTGAGATGTTGGAGAAAGTTGGAGTATATGCTGGAGTATATATAGTTACACTGAAAAGTTTAAGTTCCCAGAACTGCATAAGATAGAAATATAGTGATATTTGTTAATATGCAAAACAAATTGTTTTATTTAAATACAGACATAAACTATATTTTATCTTATCTGCAAATTGTCTTATCTTCTATGTCATTTGCTTGTATTTTATATTGTTATCAGAGTGACACCATCACTAAGATGCTATTTTTATGGAAAAAAGGCAATAATTTGTATTACAGGGCCCTTGTTATACATGGCATACTATCATTTATCTGATATTTTACTTACACATGCTTAATAACCACCTACAATGTGCTGATAATATTTAAAAGTCCTGATTCCAGTGGAATTTATACAATAAAATTACTATTTCTGGGGGAACTTGAAGAACTGATCTCGAATGTGTATACTTTACACACAAAAGAATTCTACATGATGAGCTTTTTCAGTAAGATGTTTTTCATATTTCTTTGGAATCGAGGAAGTTCCATCGTCAGAACCACGTTCAGTGACAGCACCCACTGGCAGGGAGTAGCAGTGTTCCCCATTGTCACCCTCACACCCCCATGTAAATACTTTATTTTTTCAGAAGCCGTAGTTTTAACGTTCTTTCAACAGCTACCTGTTTCTGTATGACACACACAACATCAGTGAATGTATGTGACCCTTCCTGTCTTCGTGTTTACAGGGAGACCCAGGAGCCCAAGTAGATTTGTAAAAGGAGGAGCTAGCACCAACACGTTTAATTAGTGGCCTCCGCCATTACCCTTTAGCATCTCTCAATAGCAACTATCTCACCTCACTAAAGACGTTACACCAGACACGTTGGAATCGCCCTGGTGTCAGGGTCACACCTTGTTAATCTTTGTGTTTACTGTAGTTAGCATACTGCTTGGCACATAGTAGGCACTTTGTAGAATTTTAAAAATATGAGCATGATAGTGGCGTTAAACATACAGTATCTGTTTAGATTCTGCTTATCTTTCATTTCGTAGAAAAGGTGCTGTGCTGTAGTTCACCCATTTTTTATTTGATAATTGTAAGCCATAGCTAACTTATGATTATTCTTCACAGTAGAAGTGTGAAAAGACCCTTATTCATTGTTTTGCTCAGCTGCATTGTTTGGTCTCAGCCTCTTAGGTATTTGAAGAGATGGATTGATGATGGCAAAACAGGTGACAGGCTTCAGGCCACAGCGAATGTGTGGGCAAATAAGTTTGGCTTTCTTAATGTTTCTGAATCCTCCGTATTTATCTGGAGAAAACCGTAATAGCTGAAGAGCTGATGTGGTCAAGGCTTAGGATGGGCTTGTAATGGTGCTCGTTGTTTTTGTTTTAGCAATCTTTGAATCAAGAATTGCATCTTTAAAAATGCCTGACACTTTTAAATATTTGGGGCTATTCGGTAAAGACTTGACTTTCAGTATGCAATGTCCACAAGATTTGAGTGAAGTAAAAATAACATTTTTCCTCCCAAAATCCTTTTGAAGTGAGATTCAGACAAAAATATTTATTTGGTCTGGTATTTTAGAGCAAATTTAATGATAGAACCAGACTGACTATAAAACTTGATCCCATATATTGTGGGCAAATTTGTTAAGATAGCACTAAAAACAGTCACATGCGTACAAAGATTTGATAGAAATAAATTTGGTAGTATTGTTAACATATGAATAGTAACTGCCATTTAGGAGGGCTTTTAAACAAAATATCATGAATAGTAGGATAAATTTAATTTAGTAAGCTGGGAAAAAATGCTTTGGATAAAATACAAATGAACAATTTAGTGTTATGCAAGTTAAAGGTGGCTAAGAAAATACTTCAATTCCTATAAAACAGATTTACTCATCTTTCTGTTCCCTTGTTCGGAGCTTGTCATGTAATAGACATTTTATAATTTTTCTCCGGATGAATTTACTTATACTCGAACAGTTGAAAACATGGGCAAGTCATGACGTTATATAATCTGACAATTTTTTTATCTTTAAAAGTAAACAACAGTTTTAAAAAATTTGTTGAAGAAATTCATTTATTAACTCTTGAGCATCTACTGTTTATGTGTCAGGTGCTGACTAGGTAATTAACAAAGATATTTTTGGGTGACGAAATAAACAATTATTCATGAATAAATAGCTGAATTTATCTGTATGTTTTTCTTTACAGTAAAAAGTTCAAGTTTCTGTTTACACATGAAATTTCTTTGGATAAAATTGCCTTTTCTCTTTAGTGAACATTTTTTTTTTTACAGGCCATGTTTTGTTCATTAATTTGTATAAATAATTTTTTAAATGAAGCAAAATGTTCTCAGTGCACTTTTTTTCTAAATGTTCCTTTTTCTCTCCTTTTGTTTATAAGTAAGCACTGAACTTTTTCTGAAGGTTACCAGGAGATAACAATGTAGGAGGTAGCAATATAATGTTTGATGAATCTGAGGCAAGGTGACTATTTCTCTCTAATGGAGGATGACAACTGCGGATTTAAGAAGTCATCCCCCTTATTGTCTCCAGCACAAAACCCTTCCGCCTGCATCTTTCAGCTGCATCACCACTTCTAAAGGATCCATGGGCAAACTGCTGAATTTTTATTAATCAGCTTAACTTAATGAGATGAAAAGACCTTTTCAAAAGAGAATGAAGAAGGGAGAGACAGTTACTGAGAGCTACTCTAATTCTTTTCCATGAAAAAACCATTTTCCTCCCAGGTTTTTAGGGAAGATGTATTCAGCCCTGTTTCCAGGTAATTCATCTGGCTCGTCTTTCTAATTTTCACACACTCATGGACTTTCTCTAGACATGTGCTGCCTTTATTATTATTATTTTTTAAAGATAGTGGACAGCTATAAAGAAGAATTAATGAGAGTTGAGGGGGTAAATACCTTTGGGAAAGGAGGCAGGAAAGCTTAAGCTGATAAAACATGACTCTTTTTTGATGGGGGCTCTGTTTGGATAACTTGCCCTTGTCTAAATTCTTCTCTCTTCCCGTCCTTCCTCCTCCTCCTGCTTTTCCTCCCCCCTCTCTTGTCAAGCCTACTTCATAAATGGTAGCAGCTGGAGATCTTTTAGTGGCATTCAGGGATTACTTCCCTTCGGGGTTTTAATAAGCCCTGATGCTTGAGACACAGTAAAGACACTCCTGGAGACAATCACCATTCAGGCTGGAGACTGTGAACCCTTTCAGGGCCCAGATGGTTGAATCCAGGCGGTACCCCAGGATGCACAGAGCACAGCATATCACTGCAGCAGGAAGTCCAGGGGCCCCGAAGGACAGACTGGGAAGCAGTCAATAGGGGGATGAATTTCTGTGCAGTCAGTAGAAGGTGCTTCCCTGGATTTCTCAACCCTCTTGACTCATGCTCCCTTAAATCACTGAATTTGAATCCATGACCAGCCAGAGTTGCCACTACTCAAGTCATATGGTCCAGGGCTTATCAGAACTCCCATAGTCCGGAGACCCCACAGTGGAGACACTAAGATGGCAAGATGCTGACCTGATTTGTTAGATCTACTGAGGTGTTATTGAAAGAGCTGAGCCTGTTGGAAGTCAGGTGGTGCAGGGTGCCTCAGTGTTAGAAGAGAAATGTGTTATTGCCTCTTAATTCTTTTTGAAAGCCTCCTAGAAGTTTTCTTATATTACCTAGTAATGTGTCCCAATACGTAGTTTTCAAGATTTAGTTCTTAGGGTGAATCAGGAAAAACTGTAAAAAGATGGTGCCACATGGGTTCTTCAAATTCATCTAATTTAGTTTTTTTGTTTTTTTTTTTTTTAGGCTGGGAAAATAGGAGGCAAAATGACATTTTAGATGTCACACAGAACACATGTCTGTCTTCTCATCTGTAATTTCTGAGATTTTCTTCCTCCTACTCTCCCCAGTGGAATTCTCTGTTACAGTGATCCCTGAAAGGATTTCTAGAAATTCCCAGCATGCCAGGGAAAAATATGGCCACTCCCTGTATCCTCTTTTTCTTTACATTTTGCACACGATAATTTTCTCCTCTCCATAACATCTTGACTTCACGTCATTCAGGAAGGGAAAAGCGCACACATTTCAGAGAATGTTATGATTGCCCGATTATGTGATGTTCTTTAGAAGTTGAGGGGGTTACTGTTTTAGACGGTTGGGACTCTGTCCACTGTCAACATTGCTTGGCCTTTTTAACTCAAATAGGTAAACTGTCTTACTACATGGATTTCTGGACACAGGAAGTAAGATTGATTATGATTTCACTAAAGCGTTGAGTGATGGCGCTAGAAGGTGCTGCTCAAAATGCAGTCTGGGTAGGCCAGGTCTGCCTTGCCTTGTCTCCACTTAATCCAGTTCATGGCTTTTAGAGAGTGTCCTTCTCTGACAGTTTCAACTGGGGAAAGCAAGAATGAGGGCAGTTTTAGGCTAGTCATTGGGGGTTGAGCATGGGCTCATTGCAGAGCTGAAATGTTAGGAAACAGCTGTTCTTTGCCTGGGTGGACAGTCATTGATTTTTAAATACTTGGGCCTCCTGATGGCATAAAAACCCATTTGTGCCTCTTTAGATTAAGGTTAATTTTTGTGGTTGTGAGTGCAGATGCAATGAACAGATGCTGCACACTTGCTTTGGCTTTTATACATACTCTATACTTTAAAATGAAATTTAATTAAAAATTAAATGCATCGTTAGGTCATAAAAGGAAAAGAAAAAAAAATCCCTGAATAGAATGTATTGCATCAAATAAAACCATGATGTCAGTGAACCTAGGAAGTTGATATATTAATAAGCTTCATAGATAAAAGTGAACTGTCCATTATTCATTAGGTTTTTGTTGTTTTTCTCCCCCTATTGTTCATAGCCTACCCTGCTCGTATGTAATGATTGCCTGAAACTATATTAATCATAATCAGACAACCAACCATAAGGATTGGAAATTGATGTTTATTCATTTTCTCCAATAAATTTCAACAATGAAATTCATAGTTTTCGAAGTATGTTTGAGCTTTATGTATACATACATTTTATTTATTTATACATAAATATAAATAGGTATGTATACCAAACTGCTAAAATTCAAACTCAGAAATATAAGAGAAGTGACAGTGGCGTGGCTTGCTCAGGTGTGCCCACTGGCACCCACGGATCGTCTTCTCCTGGGGGAGAAGAGACATCCAGGTTGTCTGGGAGGCTTGTGATTGACCTTGCATGTGGCAGCATTCTCATTCGTCTTTCACAGTATCTGTATAGTGGTTACCTCTGTGGTTAGGAAATCATTTGTAGCTTAGAGTTGTAATGCTGCAAGACAGTCCGCTCACCTGCAGATAATGTTTCATTAGCCTCTTTCAAATTGACAGGGCTGGCTGCTTCCGTGTATTCCTCTGGTGAAGCTGAATGATCGCTCTGTTTGTTTTCTACTTTCTTGTTACAGGTCACTTTCAGTAAGGAGTCTCCCCTCAGGCCTTATTAAAGTAACAACCAGATAAACAAAGTACACTTCCAAATCAGGAAGAAGGGAGATGGGCCTTGATATCACTAACGCACATTGATTTTATTATTGTGAATTTGTTTTCATTAGAGAAATAGCGTCACATTATAGAAACATTTACACATATTTCTACAACTCATGTTGGGATTTTTCCAGTTGAGCTTTTCTCAGATGCTTGGCTAGTAATTAATTGATCGAGTCTAGCCTTTTTTCACTTAACATTATATGGTGAATATTTTCTCATTGCTGAAAGCAGCCTGTATAATATGAAAACTATCCTTGTCAATGACTGTGTAAATTTTCATGGAGAAGATTAATCGTCACTTACTTAACCAATATTTTTCCATCCGTTCTTTGGTACTCTAGTTCAGTGGCAAGTAGTAGATATTAACTACCTCTCCCAAAGTTTCTGTTACCAATATGTTTGGAAAATACTGGATTAAAGAAATGACTTTAAGTCTGAGCCTTTCAGTGCCTTTAATATATGAATAGTCATTGACAGGCCAAGATGGAGAAATTTAGTTACATGTGGCATATTCCAAACCTGCTGACTATTTAAAAATACTGAATTACTGTTCATTGTTGTTAGGCGTATATGTTGTTTCCAGTTTTTCATAATATAAGCGACACATAAGTAACTTACAAATTTTTTTTGCTTAAAGTTTTCCTCATTTTGGTTTTTCTCTAGGTTAGAGTAGTAGGATTATTGGGCTAAACAGTATTCACATTGTGTAATTCTTGGTAATATTGTCAGATTGCTTTATAGTTTCATTATACTCTTATTAGACGGGTTTTTTTTTTGAGGTTCTCATTTAATAAACAAGAAAGAGCCGTTGTTTTAATACAAATTTATTTGATAGTAAGTGAGATGAGATCCTTGTTTATTTATTTGTTCACTGTTTATAAAGGCACTAATAATTGGTAAGGCTTGCTCTTATTAACCTGTGCCATTAGAATAAAAATAGCACTACTGGCGACCACTATGCTGGATTGGGCCCTGCACTGAGCGCTTCATTCACAACACAACAGTGTGCAGAACAGCCTTAAAATAAGACAATATTTACATAGCTCTTACTATGTACCAATCTCTTTTCAAGCAGTGTGCATATATTAAGTCATATAATTTGTATAATGACCCTATGAGGTAGGCTCTATTATTGCCATCTTCATTTTGCAGGTGACAAAACTAAGACATAGATTAAAAATGGTGATAAAGGTTAGACCATTAGTAGGTGGTAGAACTGAGATGATAAATCCAGGCAATGGGTTCCAGAAACTGTGCTCCTAGCTCTTTTACCGTGCTGCCTCTGCCCACCACTATTATTTAAGCAGGTATATGTCATATTATTAAATTTACCAAATGATTGTTGCTATGTCACTGCCCATCCCCTGCCATTTTCAAAGTGATGATATTCTAGAAAGTATAAATTATATCCTGTATTTTAATATCCCATTTTATGCATGTTATTCTTCTGAATGTGAGGATATGGGATGGAGAAAAGTGAGACAGTGTTAAATGCCCTAAGTAATAATTTGTATTTTAAAAGAAACACCTTTATAACTGAAGGCTGAATTCTTACTACCTGCAGCACAGACTATATGCTTCTACAGTATTCCACAGTGTAGCTCATGTGAGTATCTTCGATGAGATTTGTTGTGTGGATTAGATGGTAGGAACCCTTAAAGGCAGTTTTATAATTAAAAGTAGTTGAAAAGCAAAAAATAACCTAGAAAAGTAAACTATTATCTTAGTTATTTTTCTCTTTAGAGGCTTTTAAATTTTAAACTGATCATATAGTGAGTGTATATATGGCATTATATTTTTCTTGTATATTGAGGATTTTCACTAAAAAATAGTTTGTTCATCTATATTTTTTAATTCAATAACTCATACTTGAAAAGGAGGAAAAAAAGTGCTTTGCAGCTCTCTGTGACTATTTGGTCTTGAACCTTTCTAATAATATGCTTTCTCCCTCTGAAGCATTATTCATCTCCTGTTAGCACTCTCCCATGAATTGAGAGTTAGGTTTGTGATTTTCTTGACAGATGCTGGAAGCAGGATGGCATCACAGGACTTCTCTTGTCATTCTAGATATTATAGATTGAAAGGACTTACTTTAACCAAAATTTTTTTTCGGGCATGGATTAAGGATTGGAGAGGATATGGCAATAATTTTGGGGGATTTTTTTCCACACTTTTGATTCCCCTTAAGATTCTGTAAAGATTTTATTTTTGGGTTATGGTTTAACAAAAAGAAAGTGACCAATATTGAACTTGTTTACTGTCGTTGGCTTTCTAGAAGAAATTTAAGCCCCCCACATAAAATTTGGAGATAGAATCTTTGCTTAGTTCAGCATTTAGGTATTTGTCGTGGTCATTACTGGCCTGAGTAAAATAAAATAAACAAAAAGCGGGCAAATTTTAGAGAGATTTATAGTGGGATGTTCTTATAAAACCAGCAAGTTTTAAAATATGGTTGATTTAAACCAGAAATGCTTGCTTTGCTCTCAAATATTTGTAAAATACTAAATACTTTTCCTGTTCTTCTCTGATGGTTCACAGATTCTTGCTCTGTGTCGGTATCATCACTCCTGCTCCTCTACCGGAGCCTTATAACCTTCACAGCTGGTTATTATGGGTTTGCCCATGTTTCACTCTTTCCCTTTTAGGCTGTCTTCATGGGGCTTAGCTTTTAAATTTTCTAATAGAAGAATTGTTGTTTTGCAAGATACGTGGTTTATGTCGTTCATATTAGAGAACATGGTCTGATCTTCTTGAGAGAAAATCGGATATGATATTCCAAGTTATTTTAGCTGTGATAAACACTGTAATTTGATATAGAAACTCTTCTGAAAACAAGTCTCTTACAGTAGACTGATAAATAAATCCTTTATTTCAGATTTTCCATTTCATCGATAGTTTGAGTGCCCGGAAGAAACTTACATGTCATTTGGTTAAAACTTGTCATGGCGTTCTGAAGTTTCTCACAGTTTTGGATTATTAATCTCTAAAAGATAAGATAAAGCATTTCCTTGTATTGAATTTGAACATGTTTTGTGCTTTGGGATCCACAAAATTTCAAATTCTGTTTGCCATCTTTCCAGGCAAGCTGGGCAGGAAAAGTTATGCACATACATGGGTGGGGAAGAGATTGAGGTCATGGCATCCTGGTTCAAGGATTTATTATATTTTTTCTCATTTAACAGCAGTGTTTATCTGGAATGTGTTTTGAGGGAATCATAGATATAAAATATGTTTTTGTGGTAGTTTTATCGCTAGCATTAGTTAAGACTGCTTTTGTCTGGAACTATGATTTCAGAATCAGACTTACAGCATGCAGAGTATCTAATGTGGTAGCTTAGATGACACATTTAAACAAAAAAGTTTTAAAGTCATAAAAAGGATAAAAAAGAGGGGAATGATACTTAAAGCATTGATGCTTTTAATAGTATTTCCAACCACTGTCCCTTAGGTTTTCTTGTCCCCGAGAAGTTTCATTTGCTCACAATCTGGGCAAACTAGCATGACCTTGTGGAGTGTTGGCTCACTGGTGAGACCATCCATCGTAAGGATGAATGCTTTTACCAACTTGGCCTTCACTGTCAGTGTGTCTGCACAGAACTGAATTGATACATCTGCATTTCTTAATGAGAAGTTTGGTCTTAAATGTAGTGAACTCTCTCACTGTGAGGCTGTCTGTTACCTAAGGCTCAAAATCTATCATAATTACCATTTCTCTTAAACGCCCATCATTAAGGAGTGCACAGAATGCTTGCCTTAAAAGGATAGTTTCATGGAGATTGCTTCTTGGGTATGTGTCAGCACAAAATGAAATCCCTGGGGTTAAGAAAAAAAGAAGCACTTACATGCTGAAAAGTGGTGAAAAATCTACAAATTCAAATACTGCCGACTGAAAGGCAGTTAATGGGTTGCATGTTGGTGCAGCCACAGAGGCAGCCTGCTCTCTGCCCTGCTGAACTGTTGGCGACGATTTCTTTCACTGGTGGTGGGTTGACATTGAAAAGCAGGAACCCATTATGTGAGGAGTAGTGTGTTTTGCCTAGACAAGAATATACATCCAACTTGGGGCTAAAAATTATCAGGAGTTGGCTCAAAGCAAAAAATAAAATAAAAGCAGTCATACATTAAAATAAAGACTCTGCATCATGATTTATTGACTTTGGCCATATCAATTTGCTAAATCATATGGATGCGATTTAAGAAGAATGTTATTTTAAGAAGCTTTGCTCCCCTTTAATTTGACATGACTAAACCTGAAGCCTTCTGGAAACCACAGTTCAAAATGGTTTTTCCCCCTAGAGTTTTCGTCAATTTGCATTTAGGAATGTAATATTAGCTCTCATGTAGACTAAGGATTAATTTTGGAATATTTCTAGATAATGGGAGCCTCATTCCCAAAATGAAGTTGAGTATCATTTGACATGAATTCACTGCCGTTCTTGTGAATTTCATATATTTTAAGGTCGGCTTTTGCTTTATCAACATCCCTACTGGAATGTAGTTTTATTCTTTCCGCTTTCACTCTCGCATAGCCTACTGGGATTATTGTACCTTTTTTAAGCATTAGAAATGTTGCGTTATACCTTGGGAATTATCTCCATAAAGAAGATCAACAGACTCGAGGCAGTTATCTGAATTTTTTCAGTTTGTAGTCATCTTTTTGTTTAGTTTGAAAGTACACCGTTAAAGACCCAATTTAAAATTTAGTTTGCCTGTGTGGATAAGGAACACCATCGTCCTGGCATCCAGATGCTGCCAGTGTGGCTGCATTTTGAACTTCCCAGTGCATTGCGGGACGTGACTTCTTATCTTTGCAGTTTTTGAACATGGAAAAGTTTCTTCTCAACTGTGAATTTTTCAAATCACAATTTAAAAAATAGCATACTAATCAAGGAACGTGAGGAGTTTCTGAGTGACAGTTGAGAGATGGTGAGAGAAGTTTAAAAAGGGGTTAGACCAGCAATCGCTACATCTGTTAATCCCCAGTTATACCTCATCAACAAATGAACATACAGACTCTGTGGTAAAGAGCTGTCCAAGTTTGAATTTCCTTAAAGTTTGAATAACTTGACGTGGAAACAGTGTGTCTTTTCTCTAAAAACTTTGTCTATGTAATTGTTTACCTTTTTCTGGAATGTTGTGATGCTAAGGACCTCTAAAATATGGTTCCCTGCACTTCCTGGGCTGCATCCAGGGCCAAAAATACAGTCAGTTGTTAGGATCCGTGGCCTTTGGGATTCTTAATCAGTTTTTGCAAGTGTGAATACTTTTGTGAGCAGTTCATTTACTTTGCTCCTTTCCTCCCAGTGGACAGTGAACAGGAAGGTTCGCTGGGGAGTGTACTGTCTGCTTTCTCCAAACTGGTCATTATGGTGCATTTGGATCTTCCATGTGCATCACATTCCCCTGGTCTCCTATCAGTGGTAAAAGGAACATGGCACGCAAGTGTTTAAATTATTTATCGTCATAATCGGCCTTTATGTTACACTGCCTTGCCGGGCCTCTGTTATTCTAGTGCATAATTGATGGTGCTCAGAAGTGGAAAAGTTAGAAAAGCGGAAGTAATGTGCCGCAGCAGCGCAGGGAGGCCGCGGGGGCTGCCGGCTGGGCTGTGGGCGAGGGGCTGCTGCCCGCGAGGCCGCCTCGCGGGTTCCTGGGCTCATTTGGCATCTGCTCAGGAAGTTTTTCCTTTCTTACTTTTTCCATGCAGAAGGAGACAAGAAAGGTCCAAAGAGTTGGCACCTCAGATTTTTGCAGCCTAGTTGCATGTCTGATCCTGGCTCTTGAGTAGAACTGGCGGTTTACGTGTAATTCGTCATGGAAAACACATTAATAACGTCTTTGGAGGAGCGGTTCACTTCAGAAAAGGACCCTGAGTCTTGGCCTGATTGGTATTAAGATTAACAAATGACTCACAAATAATAAAAGGAAGAAATTTTTAAAAAGCTGGAGTGCACATAAATAAAAAAAGAACTCAATTTAGACTATTAAAGGACTTTTCCTTCTTGTTATACCTCTGTGTGCATTTATTGGAAAGCAAGAAATGGAAAATATTCTGCATTGTACATAAAAGTGCACTTGTATTGGGAATGAGTTTAGTGCAGATTCAGTGCATATAGACAAACATAAAATACTGAACTCTGAGGTGAATTCTAAAATGTAACCTTGGTCAAATTATTTTGAAAGGATGATTGTTAAACTTAATTTAAATAAAATGTTTTGGGGTACACGAATATATTAGGAAAATATTTTCAAAGACTATCTTCAAACAACCATACTGGCGATCTCCTATGGTGGATTAAAATGTTTGGTACATACAGTATTGTTTCCATCCTAGGAGAGTGTTATTTGGGACATATCCTATCATGCTTCTGCCGTAGGCTTGCTAAGGAGAGGGCTGGGAGCAGATGTTCTCCCGGTAACATCTGGGGAGATTTTATGTGTCTTGGAAGGGGAAGGTTATGGAGCACTTGGTTAATTATGAAAGTGTGTTCTTCAACTAGAGTAATGAAGAGACAAACAAAGAAGGGGAGAAAAGGATGCTGGTAGTGGGGGGGCAGGTAAACAAGAAGGCTTAAAAAGAAAAAAAATAAGGGCCGTGGTGCAGTGGTTGCGTTCACATGTTCTACTTTGGCGGCCGGGGTTCGACAGTTTGGATCTCGGGTGTGGACATGGTGCCGCTTGTTGAGCTATGCTGTGGCAGGCGTCCCACATATAAAGTAGAGGAAGATGGGCATGGATGTTAGCTCAGGGCCAGTCTTCCTCAGAAAAAAAAGGGGAGGATTGGCAGCAGATGTTAGCTCAGGGCTAATCTTCCTCACAAAAAAAGAAAATTAAAAAAAAGAAAGGAAATAACTAGTTGATAAGATGGAGGATTGGAGGTGTAGTGAAGAGAGAGATGAAAGATCCCATATTTGCTAGTCTGGTTCATCTACTGTATCTACTGGATTTTCCCAAATTTCCCTGCTGGAATTTTCCCTAAGAATTATAATTTTGTGTATTCTTGCAAATGTGCCAAAGCTTTTGTGGAAGGGCACAGTATACAACTACGTGAATATGTTAGAGGAGAGAAGAAAATAAACTCGGGAAGGGAACAGTAGAGAGCAAGTGAGAAAAAGAGAAAGAGAAGGGAAGAATGGACTAAAACAAGAAGAGTGGGAGAAAAAAAATGGAAGAAAAGACAAGGCCCTGGAGAAGAGAGAAAGAAAAGGAGAAGGGAGAGGAGAATTAAGGAGAGAGAAGAGGGCGAGATGGGAATGAATGAGAAGCAGATGTTTCTGCAGTGCTGTGCCTCCCATCGCCCTGTCCGTTCTTCCTTCTCTCCGCCACGGGCTGGATTGCTGGTGGCTAAAAGGCTGTGAGTGGGGCCAGCACTTCTCCAAGACCTGGAGGAGCTAGTGCGGGACTCCCCTTCAAGTGGCTAGTTCCTTCTTCCTTTATAAATCTTCCCCCATTCCATAATGGACTAGTGAAGAAAATCAGAGTGATACCTAGGAAATTCAAATAAATGCAAAACCTTCAAATACATATATTACTTTGTGAAATCAGACCCCAACCGAACCCTTGAAAAGCTCCTCTGGTAACTTTATTTTTCCTCTCTGTTTTTTCCCCTAGGAGAAAATTAATACTTTCTGTTAATTCTTTTTTAATTGAAGATGGTTAAAATATTTTTTGCTGTAGAGATAATTTAAGAGGATGTAAATAAATACTTATCTTCTATTTTTTATCAAGGAAATTGCATCTCTACATTACATTTCATTTGTATAAAAAAAGCAGGTATACAAGAAACATTTGATAGCAATTATTTCGTATCCATCAGTATTCTATAGGAGGAATTGTTCTTGTGTTTCCACATAAACCAGTAATGTGTTTTTGATGTCCAAGAAACTGTGTTTGCTCTGCGGATATCTACAGTTTACTCTTTTGTGTAGTATATATAGTTTTACCACTGGCAAAAAAAAAAATCTGTATTTCTCTGTCTCTATAAAAATGTCTGTATATATGTTCCATAAATGTATATGAAAAGTATAACACATATATATTTTTAAACATAGGTTTAATATTTTTCTCTCTGGCCTATTGTTTTAAATGCAGAAATTCAGAATTATTTACCAATCATTTATGAATTATTTAAAATAAGTCTAAGTAGAATTTGCTAAACATTGCAATTTTAGATTGGGTGTTGATGTATACCTAACATTTTATTTTTATTAAAATAATAGGTAATACATGCACATAGTAATTTTCAAAGAAAATGTCTCCTTCTAGCCTACCCCTCTTCCTTTCCCTAGAGACAAATGAGACTTTAAGAAAATCATTTAGGATACCTAGAAACCTAAATCATTAGGATACCTGAATTTTTCAGATAATATGCTAGCCTTTTTGCATTTATTTTCTGTATATGCAGAGAATGAAATAATTATATGAGATGGCTTATTCATGCTTCCTTTCTCATGTCCTTACCTGACTCGTTTTTTAGTATTGTAATAGTAATCGGAAGTGATGTGATTATCTTTTCTAGACCTCAAAAATACAATTTCCCTTTGTCCTAAATAAGGACTTCTCTTTTCATAGACCTCAAAGACTAAGGGACAGCTTGAATGGGACTCACATCCATTTTATTTCGGCTTCATATTTCATCTTTGGGTTACGTTGTAATTTTGTTTTAGGTTGCCATTACTCATTGTCAATGTAATATTTAGTATTTATCACAGGTTTTCTGGGTACAACATGGTGTGGAATTTGCAATAATGTATAGATTAGCTGCTTTTTCAGACCATGAATAGCTTGTCTAAGTAGGAAACAAAAAGAAATACTTTCAATATTATATATGCCTAGTGACAGATTTTCATAATGAATGGATTTGGGAAAGTGGAGCAAGAGGTACTCAATTTATACAAAGTATTCTGGTTACTTTGTGTTTTGAGTTTGATTTTATATGCTAATACATTTTTGAGACTATGTCTAACATGAACTTTCTGAAGTGCTACAATGTGCATATCTTAATAAACCTATTACTTTATTTTTAAAATTAAAGTTCTCTTGGTGCTGGTAATAGCGTTTGATTCAGTAAGACTTCTTAAGAGGCATCATGACATATTGGCTTATTTTAGAATTTAGAGCATAAGTTCTAGAACTAATTATCTGCCACTTACTAGCTATGTAGTTTTAGGCAAGTGCTTTAACTTCTTGGTGCTTCATTTTTTCCTACTTGTAAAATAGGGATGAGAAGAGTACCTGCCTCACAGTGTTATTTTGCTCATGACATTGAGTTAATACACATGAAGTCCTTAGTTCTGTGCATGGCACATCATAAGAAATTAATAAGCACTAATTTTTATTATTTGAGTGATAGATTACTGTAGATCTAGCTTAGTTAATCTTGATGCTTTATTTTAACCTATTCTCATTGAGTAATGACATATTTTCAAACTAAGTATTGTATAGCTCTGGTGAAAATAAATGTATTTCATAATTGACAGTGAGCAGTGCTAATGAATAGGACTTATTTTCCTCTAGTTAAAAAAAATGTTTGCAGCTTGTGTAAACATCATTGTGGTAATTGAAATTGAAATTCATCATAATAGAAAATGCATGATCCAATAAATGAAACATTACACTTAAATATATATAAATGTATGTACAGCTGAGAATTGGTGACTTATGACACAGAAATAATGGCTTAATGCTCTTTAACAGCTAATACATTCTCATCTTAAGTAGCATCCTCAGTTATCTTTGGTGTGTGTTGTAAATGACCAAGCACTGTTTAATGAAACCTTGGCTTGTGTTCTGTTGAGGAAAAAGTAGCTCAGATAGAGGCATTTGCATGCTAAACGCTCCCTCGGTGACAATTCCTCAGGTGATAAACTGGCTAATAACATTTATTATTATATCTGTGTGGAGAGAATGAATGTTTCATCCCCATTTGTTGAGAAGAGGAGAAAAGAGAGCTCAAATCAATTCATTCATGTACTCTGATATCCTTCTTCAGTAATATTTTTATATTAATTTCACCAAAGTTAAGCAAAAAATAAAAGATAGAAATAAATCACTTAAAGATTATTATGACAAGAAGACTGAAAAGGGGGTACACATCTATTCTTTAATAGAAAAAAACAACAGTTAACGAAGTAACAGGAATCATTACAGCACATTTGGTGATGCTGTATAAAATCTAGTATGAGCCATGAAGAGAGGCATCTCGGTACTGTTTACAAATAAAGATGGCTTGAGAGTTACTGCCACAGCTTTGGGTTGGGGAAGCAGAAGGAAGCATCTGAAGGTGGGGCCAGGGCTTACCAGATACTTTCTGTTCTGAATAAAGAAGAGGGCTCAGCTCTCTGCCAACTGCGATTGTCAAGGAAATGCTGTTAAGATATGTTTTTCTCGTAAGTTAAAAAATCAAAACCAAATCCAAATCTCAGTACACTCAAAGCAATGCTGAAACAGTCTAAGTTTAATGAATGTGTTCTTTGAGGCTGTTTATTGTGTATGTCACACCAGAGGGATGCTTATCAGGGCAAAGCACCCAATATGGACTTTTGTTCCAGCAAAGCTGCTGTCCATAGCAAAGATGTCTCATTAGCAAATTTATAGAAAATATATTGTATACTTTTCTGTTTTCTAGGGTAATGACTTGTGAATTTTAATTTGGTGGTTCTGCTTTTACTAAAGCCGTTAACCATCATTTGTACACAGTAACACATTTTAATTGGACTAGGGCTTCTATTTCATTCCAGGACCTGTGTGCAGCCAGTGCTTAAATAACATTGCTAATCAATTCATAAGATCTTACTTTGATAATGAGTGATCATCTGTCGTGGTAGACCAAAACCAAGTTTGTGATGCATGAATTTATCAATTGTCTTAACCTAGCAAAGAAATTGGTTTTCACTGTGTCTGTAAACTATAGCATTTGAGATATCCATTGAGCCTATACTTAATCTCCTATATTGTAATTTAAGAAAACCAACTTAACTGTGTACAACTGAATTGTACATTTCATTAAAATTTGAAAATCATAGTAACAAGACAGAGATTTCTGAGTTATAATCAAAAAGGCTAATTTGATTTAGGGGTAGCTGAGGAGAAAGACAAAAATCAAGTACTGTAGTTTGAATTATGGAAAGAGTCACATTTAATTTCACAATTGGTTCTGGTGTGTTTGGGGATTTAGAATAATTTTATACCTTAACATTCAATCTTTATTTTACAGTGAATAAGCTAATTTTAGATGACTACTCAACCTGTGTCTGCTTGCTATTATGGAATATTAGCTTCGGAATAATCTGGTAATTCTTACTTAACACCAGTTAATAAGGAATTAGAATTATAATTTTGGATATGAAAAAATTGTGCTTCAAATTATCATGTTATGTAGTTTATATAAATTGGTATTAGTGACAGGAAAAGAATCAAGAAGGCATGCTGCCTGATGATGATTTTCTTTCACTTTTCTTGGTTCTGCTTTGTACATGGGTGTTGGAAGAAATTGGCTAATTGTGAATTTCATAATCATGCTAACTTATTGGCAGTTGCTAAATACAGAAATTCACATGAGACAACCTCAAAACACCTCACCCGTCAAGTTAGAGTGTATGTCAGCTAAGCCACCTAAAGTCAAAGCAGCCAACCAAATTCACTCAATTGAGTCAAACAACTAACTGGTTATTCAGGAAAAAATAAACCTCCCTGGTTTATTAGCTCTGAGTAGAATTTTAAAAATCAGTTGCTGAAGCATAAATTTAGAAGTTATTTTGATGAGCATTTTTCTTCTCTCAGTTGATAAATCTCTCAGCCATTTAGATATTCATGGTTTAGGTTGCCATAGGGCAGGCCTTTTACATGCTAGATATAAGCGCAGAAAGTTTATGGAAACGTTAAAATTAACACACAAAAAATCACTGAAATTACAAAAAATCACTGAAATTACTTTTGAACTGTATGGCTGAGCTTTATTAAGTGGCTGGAAAGTGAATGATTATATATAAAATATAATCTTGGTGAAACCATATTTTCTCTTAAATAATGTTGTTCAGAAAGGAAGTTTTAAAGGTAAACTAAGTGCTCTTATAGAGCAGCCACTGATTTTGCTGGGACTGTCGTATATGTTGTTACGTACGCATAGGAACACTCTGAGGTGAATTAGCTAACGTTACTGGTGACTTTGGTGGGTCATTTTCAAAATGACTGCTCTTTTAGGTGAAGTTAATCCCATGACTTAACTTCCATACAGGAAAACTATTTCTGCTGCAGAAATTCACGGCCAAGTTGTTGAAGTTTATAAAGAGAACATTTTTAGTCAGCAAAGTTAGTAAAAGGTAGTAAAAGTGATTTGTGGAATTTGGGCAAAGAAATACAGACGCTTGTGCTGGGAGTTTGGGACTGCCTCTAGAAGATGAAAAAAACCAGTTCTTTTAAGCTAAGCTTAAATCAAATAAGTGATCTACTTTATAGTGGTAAAAAATTATGCTATCGGCACAATTGCTGTATTATGCTTAATGCACTGATAGTTACAACTTTTAAATTCTATTAAGTCTTTAGTCATATAGTAAATAGTGAGAGAAGGAGAACCGTGAAAGTTGCATGGTGTTTGTTCCTGGTTATCCGGTTGGGTTGTTAAGGAAAACATGTGAAGACTGTTTCTTACTCAAGAGGGAATGCTAAATGTTGACCACTGACTTTTGTCACTTTAACTTAGTCTGTGGTCACTGTCAGCTTCAAGTTAACATTCGTTTTTAATGATAGCATTGGTTGTTGTCCTAATTTTGCTCATCAAGGTAGGATGAATACCTTGACAAAATTAGGGTAGCTGTTTGTGGTATTGTAAAATCCAGTTACACGGAATAAAAGCCTGTATCAGGCCTTATCTCTTTAGATATTTCTGGAGCAAAAGAATTCCATTTTATGGATGTGAGTTTAATAAAGTAGGGGACTCTCCCACTTGTGTATTGGAAAAAAATTCTACATTTTTTGGTTTCTTTTTCCTGAAGTTCTTTGGAATTTTGGGAGGAGGCGAGCTGGAAACAGTACAACCTTGTTCAAAGAAATGAATTTTTAAAATCCTGTAAGCCTTTACTACAAAACTTCTTCCTTGTCATTTTTGGGTGGCTAGAGAAAGAATTAGCACATCCTTAGGATCATAAAGGATTTCTCTGCCTTTGTAATTTATAGCATTAACAAAGTAGTGAAGCACTTTTTCATTTTGTAACTGACTGCCCCCCTTTAACAAATGTTTTTGCAAGTAATAAGGCAAAATTACAAACGATAAATTATTGTAGTGGTGGCTGTTCACCAGCCTGCCCACCCATTCCTGCTGTACAGTACTTCATGGAAAGTTATGTTTAATGTCACTTAATGAGTCCTTAGAACTAGTGTGCTCTCAGACACTTTGATGGGCTGTTAAATTTACAAATGTTCTAGGGCTATAAATTATCATTAAACATTAGGAGAGAAAGAGACGAGTTTTTCTATGCATTTCACATGATTTATTGAAACTTCTAAACCAGGAAGCTGAAAATAGGTGAGGATTTGGTGCTTGGAATGTAATCTGAAGTTGGTACGTTTCTGGATCTAGATCAAAGGGAAGTTTACATGAAAACAAATGTAAATCTTTATTAAGTAGCTCTATATAATGGTTAAAGGAAAATGACTTTCAGTTAGGTCCATTGTTGAGTAAATCATAGGACCCAAGAAGTAAGGTGGACTACTGGTTACTCAGAGGAGACTGATGTTAAATATTCCCAGTGTCCTCCTCCTCCTTCCTCCCCCACCACCTCACTGCTCAATAGCACCTTCCCTGGCACCCCTAGATGAAATGAAAGAAAGTAAAACCCATCTGGAGAGGCACTGCTGTGTGGTGCACAGGAGCACTGCCTTGGATTTACTCAGTTCTGAGCTTGAATACTAAGCTGTGGAACTCTTAAGTCAATTACTCGAAGTCAGTATGCCTTAGTTTTCCAGGAATTAAAAAGAAGATTATAATATGGACATCAGAGTGTTGTTATAGGGATTGAGTTAGAGAATGAATATGAAATGACTCGCACGGAGCCTACTGAGCCTAGTGGCGTAATGGAGATATTCAATAATTGGTAGCTGTTATTATGGTTTTATATTAGTTATGCCATTTTAACAAAAGTCTTCATGGACTAAGATACTGAATAATATAATGAGATGATAATGATGTGTTTAAATCAGGGTTTTTAAACCCTAGCTTCACATTTTAGTCACCTGGGGAGCTTTTAATACTCATTCTCAGATACCCATGTGTTGGTCCCAACCCAGACCATTAAGTCAGGATATTTGAGGGTGGGCCATGGGTATTTTTTAAAAAAGCTTCCTAGGTAATTCTGTGCAGCCAAGGGTTGCAGCTGACTTTGTTAAGAACCCTGCTCTTCTGCCACTCCTTAGGATGTGGCCTGTGTTTTCATGGTTCACAATGGCTGCTAAAGCTCCAGTCATAAGATTCACCTTTCAGGCAACAGGATAGAAAAAAGAACAAAGAGGAGCATGACTGTCTCCCTCTTCCCCCAAGAAGTCCCATATACATACTTCTGCTGTGTCACACTGGTCATTACTTAATCATCTAACTGCAAGTGGGGCTAGGCTATAAAATGAAGGGTTATTATTTTTTTTAGGCAGCCATGCATTCAGTTAAAAATTGGGAGATACAGGAGTGCAGTAGAAGTTCTGGAGACTGAAAATCAAATCAAGGGAAAGTCAAGTATAAGAGGAGAGTATTATCTCCTATCTAAATGCCTCTGTCTCCAACACCAGTCTCTCTTCACTCTGAAAACAGCTCCTCTAAAACCAAACTCACATTAATTTGTTTTTTCTTCTTTATTAATGTCAACTCAAATCTACTAAAATAGTACCTGTGACATCTTCCTTTTTCTTATCCCTCATTTAACAATGATGATGATAGTTATAATGTTTTTAGTTTAACTCTTATTTAATCCTCATAACAAACCAGTGAAATAGGTATTATTCCTATGTGACAGATAAGAAAACAGAATGGGAAGTAACCTCCCTCTCGGTTAGGAGGCTCAGAGGCGCGTAGCCAAGGAGGTGTGTTCAGGTCATGCTAATTCAAAACACATTCTCTAAACCTTTGTGCTCCTTGTCCTCCCACATAGCATCTGTTATTAAGTTTTGTTGACCTTAATCAGGCCACACTGTTTTAGTTGGGTTCTTTTGGTTGAGAAGACTAAAATTGGAAGTCTTGGCACTTATGTTTCTTTTGCCCATCCCCAGGGTGATGAGTGACCACCTCTGGGTGGAGAGTGCCCAACCCTGCTTTCTGGCACAAGGACCCTTGTCAGTGGTGCAAGAGCTGGAGGTGGAAGCTGGCTGAGCTTAGAACCTTATCTCCCAAACCTGGACCTTCGTGGTAGCTTCTTACTGTCTCTTTGTCCTGACTTTTGCTTCCCAATCCATTTTCTGCTAGATTGTTCTGCTAAAGTTATCTTCTGCCAGACCTATCTGGCAAATGATAAACTATCTGATTCCCTGTCAAAAACGTAAATCTGATCCCGTCTTTCTTTTGCTTAATTAGAAACCTCTGATTGCTCCACGTTTCCTAGAGGATGACTCTTTACCTTCTAGCCCTCCCGTCTCATCTTCATGTTTACCTTTGCCCTCCCGCCTATTATTTTTTAGACATACCAAATTACTTTCCCTTCCTTTAAGTCTATGCTTTCTTAATCTCTTTCACTCATGGAGATCCAGTCTGGAATGTTCTTATCCCTCTTCTCTGCCTTATTGATTCCTGTTCATTCTTCACTTCTCAGGCCACAGTAGTTATTCCTGCATCCATGCATCTAAAGTTTTACACACAAAACTCTGTTAGTGTATGAATTATTCTATATTATAATGATTTGCTGTTCTCTTTCTTTTTTTTGCCTGTAAGTTAATCGTAGGGACTTTCTAAGTCAGTTTTCCCCCACTCTGTTTCCTTAATCAGACATGGTAGTGGACACATAGTTCATGCTCAATAAATGTTTACTGAAGAATACATATCCTGAAAGGACTAACTCTTGGAAGATGGTAAAATAAGAGTCTTTTGCAGGAATGTCTTATATTACATTATGTTACGTTTGCCCAGTATAGTGAAAAACACATTTGACTTTGCTCCTTTGAAAAGGAAAAAGATTGTGAAGCCATGCTGAAAATACAGAACCCATATTAAGTCAGAAAAATGTCTTTTTTTAAGTATGTCTTTTCATTGACTTGGTACATCTCTCATTTGGGAGACAGTATGTATAGACTTAGGCAATAAAGAAATGATTTTTAACTTTCAGTGCATAACATTTATAAATATGTAAATACACGATCAGTTTGAAATAAGTAATTTAGAGTATTTGGTAATTTATGGTACAAATATTGACAGATTGCAGCTGAATTAGTGGTGAAAGTAAATGAAACGTGGCCAGCACAATTAGGAGTTGCCCGAATGGGGATCTTGTTTCTGTATTTTAGAAAATGAGAGATGCCAGTGTTAACAAAGATTTTGTCAATATTCTTTATTGTTGCAGATATGTGCAACTTCATTTATAAATGAAAATCAGATGAAGGTTGACAGCGCTGGAGTTGTTAGATTACTTGGAGGGAATGTGTCTGAATAAGGCACTCTGCATCTCCTATCTGAGAAGCTCATTGGGGTTTACAATTGTCAGAGTACAGTGCTCCTGCAGAGACCTACAGCCATTCAGTGCCCTCGGGCTGATTTCTTTTGGAGCTCTATTTACAAATGGGAAATTGGAGGAGTCGGAGTTTTATAGCCAGAGGTAGAAACATGGGTCTTGGCTCTATGTAGTGCCTCTTAGAGAACTGATTAAGTTGTTTCTTCCTTTATGCACAGTTTGTAGAATATGATTGTGTGAGTATGCGTCTGTGGGGGTTGGTGGAGGTGATGAAAGATAGAGGAAAGTCTGGCTCAGCTAGAATTCAGAAAGGAACATGATGTAGATTAGAATTTCCCTACTTGTGTGTTAATTTGCTTTGATTTAAAAAAAAATTTTCCAAGGCATCTTGCATAGATGACATGCACGGTCTAGTAGGGGCATGCCGTGTAATATATTCAGCTAAGTTTTGGTGTCTCAACATTTTCTCTTGATGCTATTGGTTTATTCCCTCATTTGACATGCATTTATAAAACTACCCAATTGGCTCAAGGCACGTTGGGACTATGAAGAGAAATGAAGCCAGCCACATGCCTTGAGGAGCAGGTAGGATGGTTTTCCTAAGCAGTAATACTAGAAGATACGTTAATCCTTTTAATCTTAGTGGACGCTTTCCAAGTTGTGTATTTCATTAATTAGTCAGTCAAGCATTTTATAACATTTTTGTCAGAGACTCAAGTGGCATGTCATACATTTCCTCTTGCTACATGTAGTAGTTTTTTCCAAAATAGCAGACAAAAGTGGTTTTTTCCCCTCCTCATTCTAACTTGGACTCTGAAACTTTGGTGTGCTAAAACTGTCAGGAAGACTGTGCCTATCCTGTCATCGCCAAACCTGACATTCCTGAAGATTATGCCAAATGTATTTTCTGACACATTTCAGTTGATTCAAGCTGAGAGGTGCTTCTTATCTTTTGATTTGTCAGTCTACTGGCCTGAGGAATATAGCTACAGTCCCTGGGAATCACATGACACTTGCAAGCTGAATCACTGTTTTCAAGTGCTGTCAATTAGAGTTTGGAAATGGAGGAAAAAAACCAGTGCATGAGAATGTCACAAGTTCATATAATGAAGTTTGTTTAAAATGAATTTCATGCTTACACATTTTCTTACCAATATAAAGTAACTGAAATACATCAAGATTTTATTATTGCATTAGCAGTGAAAGCTTCAAGTTTTCCTTCTGTGGCCTTACTTGTTCAAAAGAGACAGAGGAGAATTGCTGGCAGGACTGAGTATGAAATCTCTGAATTGCATATCTATTATGCACCTCAAGATATTGTACCTAGAATGGGCTTGACACACAGTAGGAGCTCAGCAAATCTCTGTTTACTGAGTGGAGGAAGGATTGTAGATAGTGTGCTGGGAATATCTTTTTTCTTTGTTTCTTGAAATGCCTGATTTTTAATCTAAATATTTAAAAGGTTCACTTATGTTAAGTGGATGCCTTTTTGGATGGGAAAAAATTAAACTACGTTTTGTTTTCACTGCTATTTGAAATTCACCGTAGCCCCAGCAGAGCGCTTCAGTGCTCATCCTGCATTCACATCTCACAGTTCTCCCAGAAGAAGGTAGAAAAGAAGAATGGTATTTATTTTATTAGTGGTTTTCAATTCTTCTTCTTTACTTTTGAACAAACGCAAACTGTTTGAGATGAACTTGCCTCTCAGTATGAATTCTTTTTCTTTCTATTTTCCTTCCTTTGCCTCTTGTCATTTTAATGTCAAAAGTTTCAGATAGCTGGGCAAGTTGTGAGCATGGGATGGTGGTGCTGGAGGTGAGTCTTTACCTGCTTCTCTGATGGGGAGGTAAACTTTCTCAGAGCAGAAACCTGTCTTACCAATTTACCGTTTCTCCCGGTTTCTGGTACGGTGACCAGCATCTGGTTGGTACTGAATGAAGTTTCTTGAATGGAACCTTATCCTTAATGTTTGAAGGAATAGGGAAGGCTACTCGGGTTCCATTTTCTCCTATATTGGGAGACTGTGTGTGTGTCAGAGGGAGGGAGGGAGAGATGGTCACTTTTTTATGGATTGAAATGTAGTAATAATGTAGGATAGGAAGTAGTGGTATCAGCTGAGTCAGGGTTATTTTTTCCTGGGTGAAAGCTGGAGAGATGCTGTGTGCAAACGTATTTAGTTGGCTCTTGATGATCCTTCCACAAAGGTGCATTAGGGGTGGGTCGTTGTTTCCCCCTGAAGAACACTGATATGCCCTCTGCCCTTGGCCATTAAGATCAGGCAAATGGGTAGAAATTGATCCCCTAATTGGCTTCTGGAAGAAAATGAAAATGTTAGGCCTGGTTATTCTCAGATGTAGTCAGAAGCACCCAAACTCATCCAAATTAATATTTGGATTTTTTAAATCTAATTTTTATTTGTTAAATAAAAAGGATTAGTTCCTAAAAGTTTTCTTAGTGGTGTTTTCTAAGACTACAACTTGTAATGAGTATAGTGGACCTTTATGTACAGAAGCAGCTGTTGGTGCAGCTAACTGCTTAACATGTTCAGCTATTTCTTAATTGGCAAGATACTTTCTATTAGCAACTGAAACGTGACTCTTTTCTTTCTTCTTTTTTTTAAAAAAAAATATATATATAAGCTCTGGAGCTTTTAATTTTTATTTTTTTTAAGGAAATGTTTGTGGACTTTATTCATATATATCTCCTACACTGCATTAGTTCCCAGTTAACCACATATGGTTTATTCAGCCTGGGGAATTATCTGCAGAAATTCGTCAAGTCCCAGGCTGCTCTCTGCTCTCCTCATTTGTGTGAATTATGTTAGTGTCATCAGCGTGTGCTGCGGTAGAGCAGCCTAAACCAAGCCTAGCTGGGAAGGCAAATCAACTCATCCCCTTTTATTATATTCTAAGGCAAAATATTCATCATGTTTGTCAATCTTTTTCCTTTTGGAATCATTCTACCCATTATTAGCACTGTTGACTATGAATTATATGTGCTCTGATTAAAGATAAAGTACCACATGATATACAATCTTATAAGTCACTTAATTCTCCAAACTTTCTTATTGAAATTAAATCCTTTTGACTTGATGAAAGGTGCTGCATGGAAAGGTTTGAACTTGGGTTACTGGTTTCAATATAATACTTACTAAATCCAAACATAGTTTCTCTAATTACTTCACTAACCCCTTAAGTAAAATACTAGATCCTGAAATGATACATAATTTGAAGAATAATTTATAAATGGAAAATTATTCTTTGTTGTTTTGGATATTAACCATCTTTGGGCTTTAACTGTGCTCTATCTATCTTTCTTATTCTATGTAAAGATAAGATGTGTCTAGTTTCTGCCCTGTTCAGGGTAAAACATAGTTTTTGGTGTAAGTCGGGGAGAAGAAAAGATGGGAGAGACACCCGCCTTGTGCTGATTATATCTCCAGCTGATTGAGGCTTCTGATCATGGGATGGAAGAGTTATTAGTCAGATTTTAAGTGAAGCCAGCTTTATAGTGCAAGATAATTTTTTTTGTTGTTTTTTTGGTCTGCTTTCTAGAAACCAGAGAGGAAAGGATGCATAATGGGATGCTGTACTTGTGCATTTCGGCTAAGATCTAATCTTTTTGAATTCATTGCTTGTGAGTTATTATTTCTAATCACACGCTTGATTGACTCCAGCTAAATGACTGTCTGACTGCAAAGGCAGGGGTGTTAAATCCAAAACCGTAAGTGCGCATTTTAACTGAAAATAGGGATCATCACGGAATGCCTTCTCAATCAGTAGTGCCTACCACCCCCCCGAAATGTATTTTTAAATAGAAATTCTCTCGCATCCTCGTGTAGGAACAGAGCATCACGGTGCATGATTGAGCTCCAGGAGAGAAGATTGAAACCCTGGAGGGGATATCAAAATGATAAAAACTGAGGCCCCAGTGGTGCCACAATGAGTGTAGTTAATATGCCACTTTAGTCTGACAAGCCAGCCAGGTGCCCCTTAAAACTTGAGATTGCCTTGTCATTTTAAAGATTAAAAAAAAAAGATGGAAGAAAAAGAGGTTAGTGGTAATATATTTTAGAAGCAGGACTTGGCTGTTTCTCAGTGCTTTTTGCATGAAAATCTAGTAGACACTTGATTTTCTTTAGGTGGGTCACATAGGTATTTTCCAACATCAAAACACTGTGGCTCCTAAATAATTTGTTTTCAATCAAAATAGACAAGGTAAAGTCAAATCCCAAGTTGAAAAAGAAAGCAGCAATAGAAGCTCAACTCTCTTCACATGAGGTTTTGCGTTTTTTTTTTATTTTTTGGTATCACTTTTTTAAAAACATTGTTGAGTTCTTTGAACATTTAAATATATTGTTCATAATGTAATAATTTCCTATTAAGGACAGTTGATTATATTACTGGGATTTTGCCTTTCTTGCCTTAATGTCACAGATATTCAAAAGTTGCTTCTGAATTTTTGAGACAGAAAATAGTTACACAGTTAGGAATCTTACAGGAAATTCATGTGAATGTGTCTGTGTAACTCTCCTTTACTAGAGAAAAGAGCCTTATTTAGAGTCCGCTGCAGGTACTCCAAGATTGTGCATGTGTTGCCTTCAAAATAAGGCAGAATTATAAATGGACACATGATAAATGGTGTGGCCACCTTTCTACCTGGGAGACAGCCAGTGAAGGCTAAGTGTTCCTGCATATGACTAGCTTATTTTTTATCAGTCTATTTCAGTATAATTTAAAAATAATTGCAGATTTTACATTGGATAATAATTTGTATATGATCTGAGATTCTTCAAAACACCATTTGATTTTATGAAACCGCTTGAAATTTAAACACCATCAGCAGCAAGTTAATATGTTAACTATTGAGCGTTTTATGGTTTAAAAATAAAATTATAATTTTACCTCGGCATCACAAAGCCTTCTTCCGGAAGACCCATCCACTTCTCTCTTGCCTAGGGAGGAGATTGAAGTTGCTATGAACCAGTTCCAGCAAGAAGCATTATCTGCGTCATTAGCGCAGCAACGATCCTGGGGGGGATGTGGATTATGTGTGTAAACCATACAGGGTGTGATAGTTGGGTGTTAATCTTTTTATGAAGGTCATCGGATGGTGAGTAGGAACAGGTGCTACGATGACCATGAGTTCTGTAAGGATCAAAAGGTTAGATAAACTGCTTTTAGGATTTATGCAGGGTAGTGATTTTCATGTCAGTTTAATTACCCATATGTTTTACAAGACTGTCAATCAGGATGCCTAGAAATCTTAAGGAACTGGAGGCTTTGAAAAATTTTGAGGTCTTCTCCGATTGGGTTTATTTGATAATCATTCTTTTCATGATGACCTTAGTCATGAAATGAAGAGTTGTTAGAACTACAAGGCTTGCTTTAGCATCAGAAGATTTATTCAGGAGTCTATCATCCAGTGAGAAAAATGCCTTTCATTCTCTTTTCATTTATTTGAAATTACTTAGTGATTCAGGAATCTCTTATTGGGGTCATTACTTTGATTTTTAACTTAGCAGTGTAACTCTTGAAATACTTTATGTAAATGATTTCCTTCAAGGTGCACTGTATTTAAAAAGCTATCAATCCGTTGAAAATTGTTAATTTATTTCACTGTAGAAGCACGATCTGTCAGGAAGAAATAGGGAACAGAAGTTCATCTAGCAAGGGTCATGCCGTGCCATCTAGTCACCAATTTATAACAGATTTTCAGTGTTTTCTTCCTTTTTAGGAAACTTGAAACATCTTCAAGATTATGTTTATTTTAATTTGGTGGTAGTAATTACACTGGCCACATTACAGTTAATAACTTGGATGTCATTTCTTCAACCCCAAAGGCATGAAGATAAAAAGAAACTTATATGATATTAAAAAACACCCGCAGCCATTTTTCCAGGCCCGTTACTTTTATAAAACACTTGAGATTTTATTTTTATTAGTGTGAGACACTTAGAAATGAGTAACTAGCAAATAAACTTAGTGATATAATTCAAGTTTATATTGCTCAGTTAATAAAATGAACAAAATCACAGTCTTCCCTGAGGTTTACCTTCATCTTTTTTTTTTTTTATTGCAAAAGAAAATGGTTAAAGTTATAGAGTTTCAAGTCTTGTAGGAAATTGTCTTTAGTTGTCTGTGTTACTCTATCGCTGTAGGTGGTGAAGCAAATTTTGTGGCTTTTGCCAAAGCAATGGGGCTTTCAGAAATTTTATTTGGCAATGATTTGTTTTACTCTTTTGCTACTGAGTTTGTATGTCTGAAAGGTTATTTCTGTTAACTTTTATTCATCTAAGAGGATTCTGGGATCCTATTGCAGATTTTACAGTCTGGTAAACATAAAATGTATTCTCCTAGTGGCTCTTTTCCGTTCTTAGCAGTTCATTAAGTAGGCTTCCCCTGTATTAATAAAGTGACTGACGAGCATATCACAACCGGGGCCTTTATTGGAGAGCTGCTCACAGCTTCGTTCCAGATCTTCACTGTGCGTTGCAGTGAGTCCTTCTCTTTGTATCTATATCCTGATTAAACAAAGAGCGTGCTCTCCCTGATAACTTCTTAATACTAATTCTCTGTGGGCCCCAGCGGTTGCCAGTTAGGTTTAGTATCTAATCAAGGTAGATATTTTGGATGAGCTTTTATTTTTTTAAATTATCTTTCAAATTCTATTTTGAAAAGAAGATTTTTCCATTTCTTGGCCAATTTTTTGCTTGCTTGGGCTATTGATGACTGCACATTCTAATAACATACAGGCTTTCTTGGTTGTAAGAATCCAGAGTTCATGGTAAGGTGGCTTTACTAGACATTTGTCACTGACCATGTATTTTCCTGATTCTGTACAATTTCATTATAATACAACTCATTATAAATGGCACAGAAGTTATAATTAATGAAGTTGAATATTTATCAATAAAATTTACCTCCTAGGAAACATCAAAAATGAGTAAGAGAAATAGAGTTCTAGCCTAATAATTTTCTAAAATAATTTTCATGCAGGTGCTTATATATAATATATGGCAAAAAAATATAGCTGGAAGTTTCCTGCTGAATGATGATATTAAAGGAATGTAAGTTTCATGTTAAAATCCTTCGTTAACTTATGCGAAAAGTAGATACATTTGAAGGATATCTGTTAATCCTCCCCAACTCCCCACTTTCTGTCCTATGTTACCGTTATGTTAGAATGTTGTTCAAAGTTGTTGCATAGCTGGGTACAGAAGCAGTTACACGTTCAGTTTCTTCAAATGAAATGTAGCAGAGAAAGTGATTTGAAATATCCACTACATGCACATTCATTCATTCCATAGTTGCTACTAAGGGCTTTTTGTTACTAATCAGGTCAAGGATGTGGTTTCCACCGCATTAAACTAGCTAGTTTAATTCCTTTCTAAGGCTAAAAATGCCCTTCCCAGCCCTGGCCTGCTCACTCACCAATATTTATCTTTGGAACCAATTGAAAGATCAGTGTGACTACAGCAGCACAAACCCATAGTCACTCTGAAAGAAGAAAAAAAAAAGTAAGCTCATGCTCTGTGTCCTGTCATATTTATATATGTGCAATTAGGAACCTAAAATTCTTAAAGAAAGAAAACTAGAAGAAATAACCTTCTGGACATGTATGTCTGTCAATGAAATAGAATAAAGAAAACCTAATGTATTTACATAAAAAATTTGAATGATCATTGATAGAACCTCAGACTCCTTTTCCTACATCTACGGCCAAGCTAAGTCAAGGCTTGAACAAATAATTTTCTTTTGTCTTCTGTGGAATTTTTATAAACAGAGATTTCTATAGGTAACGCATGATTTTACCTAGCCAAAAAGCATATGCTGACACAGTATTTGGTTCATTCTAGGTTAAGATATCTACTAATGTTTCATTTGTACTTACTGATTGAATATAAAACTGTTTTAAATACTCTCTTTTGTGATATGATTTCTGTAGCTTTTCTTTAAACTATGGCATTTCCAGCTTGGTTTTTATGTCATTATTTTTGTCCGGGGACTCTGGCCTTATATGTGTGGTGGAGTGATAAAGCTGTGTTGCTAGGCAGAATTCTGCCAGGCAGTTCATGCTGGGCTTCATATCTGTCATTGCCCCACTTTCATGTTTCTATGAGGATGGAAATGAGTTGAGACAGAATATCATTGGGAATAGGCGCATAGTTAAGTGCCCAGGTCTCCTGATTCTCCATTGAGTCATCATGAGTGTCTCTGAACAGCGCCAGTGGTATTCTTGGCACGCGAGGCTCAGCGGGAATAACACTGAAATAGCAAAGATCGAAAACTGTGTTGCTAGAATATTCTCTGCTTGCTATATGACTTTTTTAGTCTTCCGCCTTTGAATGTGTGCCTCTGCCTCTGTGCTGCTATGGAAAGATCAGGGCTGCCATAAAAAGTGCCAGGGAGAAGACAGGAAAGATGTGAATAAAATGAGCAGTTGGTGACACGATTGTATTAATTTCTTTCAGTGGTCATGGAATTTATATCAAACGCAGGACTTTGACACCATATGCATTGGGAAAGAATCAAAAAATAATTCCAGTTTTTCAGTAGCAAAATTTAAGAAAGGATTAAAAAAAGAGACATCTTTTGTGATGATTCAATGATAGCACGACAGTCCTATGAAAGTAGAGTGGCCCCAAATAGCAGGGCAGCCTCCGTAAAGACAAGGTATCCTGTTGTATCTTACTAGTTGACAAAAATAACTGATCGTTTGCTTTTTCACTTAAAGTGTTTGGCTATATGTATGTATAAATTAACACGATCTTGCAATTGAAGTGCTATGTGTTTATTAGGCTTTTCAAAATGTCTGCCAGCCTGTGGAACCTCATAAAGAGAGGCGGGTGCTGCGTGAGGCTGGTCCGCTCAGCATTTCTCTGTAAATGCTCCTCTCATGATATGCCTGAAAACCTTCAATATTATAATAATGCTAATAAAAATGGAAAACTCTGAATTCTTTATAGATGCATAAAGAAGTGTAATTTCTCTGTGACCTGAATAACTCTTGGAATCGCTGCTCTGGCCCTTTGAAAGAAGGCGGCTCTACTATACTGCTTTGTGTTCCTTTGAACATCTTGCTATCTGACTATTTTAAGGACGGGAATAATAGAAGAGAATTTAACTCAGGGTTATACTTTGAAGGATAGGTGGGATTCCCCCCGACCCCGCAATATTTCCCTCCTCCCATTCTATTGAACATTGCTATCTAGTCTAGCTTCTTAAATGAGAGGTGATCATGTTGATGAATAAAATTAAACGATAATACAATTTTTCACTTATTCAGACTCTTCCGCCTTTTGGTTTTGTCCCTTTGAGAATCGTAAATTGGATTTGTTATCACGACCTTTCAAGAGGCACTGCTCAGTCATCTTATTTTAATCGTCCGCCGGCAGGGACCTGGCTGGCTCCAGGAGTGCTAGGGTGGAAGGCAGAATGGCTGTATATTTCATGGCCTGTGGCCTTGGGAAGCAGGTAAATTTGGGGAGAAATAATTCTAACGGTGCCCCGTTCTCTCTGCCTAATGCTGTTGATGGAGTGGTGGACGCAGGGCGAGGCACCTGCAGTCGCACGGCGTCTGAGTCCCAGGTGGGCTCTGGGGTGACTTTGCTTTCCCTGCTTTGCGTGGATCAGCATTGGGGGCGCTTGCTGCGTTTACGCCCTCTTCCGCTTGGGAATTATTTTTCTCATTTTGACGTGGATCTACTACTCCTGCCACTAATGTTAATAACCAGGGGAGAAAGATCAAAGGAGGCCAAGCCCTGGGAAGATGGGAAGAGGGCAGCCTGGCTGGCAGGGCAGACAGTTAGTTTTAATGACCAGTTTTATAGGTAATTTTAGTAATGACAGATTTCATTTGTTGCTTAAATGAATGGGAATTATTGACAGCAAATTTTCATTGTTTTTGTTTCTTTATGTGATATCAAATGCTGGTGTAAAAACGTATGCAGTCATAAACGGCAACAACCAAGTGCATTTTATTAGAAATTTAGAGAGGACATCCTTTTAATTACACTGTGTAATTTTAGCTGGTCTCTTTCCAATTTCCTTCTTACTTAATTTAACAGCCACTTGATTATTTGAGATTTCTTTCTTTTATAAATTATTGTAGCTGCATATAGATGTGTATGGAATATATAAAATCCATGTTTCATGAGAGGGAATATTATCAGGATTCACTGCGTGAAGAACAAGACCAGGAAGTTTTGTAGTGCCCCATTTATTGAAAGTGTCGCAATTAGGAAGCACTCTTTAGGGTTACGTCAGAAAGCACAGGGCGCTCCGAATCCCGTTGGCTGGGTATTTGAACATTCGCAGAGACTAAAGCCTTGGTTCAGTTTCTGGACTCAGCCAAGCCCCAACCGGCCCACTGGTGGCCATCATTAGCGCCATTGTGATGAGGGAGAAAGGCTGTGGCCACGTGGAGCTCTGCTGCCGCTTGCTGGACGGTGAGCCCCGCGTGGAGTCGTGGCTGTGTCTCGCCCAGCAGGGAGGTAATGCCCAGCCATGAGGCTGTGGTTGCCTCCCTTCCCACTCCTCCACTGAGAGCTGGGTCACGCTTTGTGTGTGCAGACAGGCCAAGCTGGGCCTCGGAGCCGCCATCTCGGGCTCCAGGGAGCCATCTCGGGAACTCGGGACCCCGCTGCTCAGGGCCTCCTGGCGTGGTGACACACAGGGGACAAAGAGAACATTTTGCAAAGAGCGTATGCAGCTGAAATAGGCAGAAAGACCTGCCTGCGTGTGATATAATATTTGAAAATACGTCTGCTTGAACGAGAGGGAAGCCTAGGGTTTGAGCTGTGTCTTATTTTAAATTGTGCACGAGGCTTTGGCTGACAGCACGGGAATCTGGCTTCATTTTGTTGCATCAGTGGCTAGATCGAGTCTCCTAATCCAGTTGCTCAAGCCGGGGTACAATGTGAAGTACAGAATGGGTTAGGACATGCCGAGCCGTTTGGGGACTGAACGAGAAGCAGGTATTCTGAGTGGCAAACAAGACACCTAGAGGCCGGCATCTGTCATTTAGTTTTTGAAGCTCTTGCTTCAGTGAAAGTTACACGTTTCTATATTATCCGTACAAGCTGGCTTCAGAATTAACTGCAGCAGCCGTGCTGTACACATTGCCAGCCCTCTTCAGACAAGAACTGGGTCTGTGTTCCTTTTGGCGTTGCTGAACGCAGTTTTCCTCTTATGGTGCTGAATTTTAAAAACTCAGTGAAATTTGTGAGCAGATGGATAGTAGATGGCTTGGACTACGAGGCTCTGACAGCTTATCTGCATTTTATTGTGAAGGTGATGGCTTTGGGAGAGTATGACTTTGGGAAGAGTGTTAGAGAGAAGAGCAAACGTTGAGGGATGTTCTAGGTTTGTCTGGTCCAGGTCTTTTTTTAGATGTGGGCCATGCATGTAAGCAAGGTGAGGTCCTTTTTGACACTGAAGATTATTTGTATTTTACTTTCTTGTCTCCTGTGGCCCCACTCTTCCGTCTCCCCCTCACCCAACCAAATATGGCATAAGGTTGAGAGGCAAAGAAGAAGAAAAAGAAGATGCACTTTGAATTTTCTGCCGAAACGATGCAAGTTCAGCTACCAAATATCATTGTCTCTGACATGATGAGTATTGATGTAAAATGTAGCAAGAGATTATTTTTTTCATTGTTTGTAATATAGGTTAGTAAAACCTGAAATCTATGGGGGAAAAATCATTAGTTTTAAAAGTCTGTGCATTAAATGGCCAGAAAGTAAAATAGACAGTATTGTCTTCAAACAGTTTTTTTAAGAGATTGATTAACGGGACTCAAACTCGACTGCAAATGTTTGGCGACGGAGAAGAAATGAGTGCGGTGCGGTCCCCAGAAGAGAACGGGTTAGCCCGCTCCCTGTTTTATTTGAGTGTGTGTGAGCACGCTTCCCTCCTGAGGGTGGGAGAAGATCAGACTCTCCCATTTTTTATCCTAATGTGTTGAAATACGTTATTAATCATAGTAGTCTGATTCAGAAATGTTTTAATTTGAATTTGTGGACAATCTCTTTTAGGACGTGAACTTTATTTTGGCTTTCACTGCAGTGGGAAATATTTAACATAGCTTTAAAACTCAAGGCTCATGACACAATGACTACATGGTTTTTGTTTCAAATTTGCGTCTTTCACTAATATATTAGATCTCTTTACTTTTAAGAAAGATTAGATAGAGAAACTAAGAAGATATCAGTCCACTAAAGGTAGGAGAATACAGGCTTATGAAAGAAGAGGCAAGAAGTACTTAAATGAGAATCTGACAATGGAAAGAGAAAATTTAGGACTTTTCCCAGCATCGGCAAACTCCGGAAGAAACTCTGCCCTATTCATTGATCTGTAAAGTCTATATTTGAGGGATAGTAAAGTGCATTGTGCTTGGGAGAGGGCAAGAGGTGGGAACTAGTATTTATAAAGGGCCTACTATTGCTATGCTGTGAGCTGAGGGTGACGCTATTCTAGTCTTTTCTTTATTCTGCATTAAAGCTGTAGGTGCAAGCACATCGTAGGAGCCAGAGAAAGTCAATTTTGATAGCTATCCATTGTGTTACAGGTGATAATACCAGAGTTTGAGAAAGTAAAAGGACTGTTATGAAAGTTAAGTAAAATGCAGCTTCATTGAAGGAGGTATTTGCAATAGCCATTTTCCTGAGCACCAAAAAGGGTGAGATTTGCAGTGTTTGAGTAGCCGGAGCACCGGGTGAAGGGTCTGCTTGTCCTGCTGCGCCGATTTGCTGCCTGTGGGCTGTGTTGTTTACCCTTCACAAGTGTAGTCTGCTGCTCTTGTCTCTGTTTTGATCACCTTCTCACCTTGAAGTGACCAGAGTGATATTATATAGGAAACAGGAGTTTTATTAAAATGGGAGTGATACTCCATCCCCTAGAAAACCATTTTATTCAGTGCCAAGAGAAATAGAAATACTTCCCTTCCCCCTGCTTCCTCTCGTTCCCTATATTGGCTTCACAAGGAGGGAAGAAAGCCCGTTATTGAGGACAATATTGAAGGGAAGAGAGGTCAGAGCAGGCAGGGGAAAGGGAGGTTCTTGTAAGAACAATACGTTCTCTGTGTTATTTTAAATAGTATGTGACATTAATTCTCAGTTAAAGCCGAAAGTCAAAGCCTCTTGAAATATGTATGGATCAACAGAACCACTTTTGCACCCAAGAAAGGAGAAGGATGCTGGCAATGAGCCATACTGAACTCTTGAGTTGAGAGTTTGAAGGTGGAGATGGAGGGTGGGAGAGGAGGGGGCAAAGGTCACAACAGCAACAGGATGTACCATTTGCAGACCAGTAGGTCAGCCTTAAATCTCCAGTTAGCTCAGGTTTATTGCCCCTGTAGGGTTTCTCTTAGTTATCATGACTGCTATCTGCTGGCAGTGCAATTTTCTGCTGCATTACTGTATTTAGATGAGAGGATTTTAAAAAGTTATCAAGTAAAAGTTTACAGCAGTTTACCTCATTCTGCTGGCAGGTAACTTTTGTCTCTAACATGGTGAGTTATGGTCTCCAGCCTCATGTACAGTCAGAGAGCTGATCCTCTCCGTTGGGTCATACACATGCTTTCCTTCTTAATACCCATAAGAGGCTTTAGGGGAGAAGGAGAAGAATATAAACACAGAAACCACATCCTAACAGCTGCCTCTAGTTAGCTCTGTTTTCCCCCCTGGCTTTTAAATCTTGCAGCGGCACCTAATTTGTCCCACATGGCTTTCCTCCCAGTGGAGCTGCTGTCCCTTTCTCTGCTGCCCTCTTTGAGTGAAAGCAAACAGTTATGAAGAATCAACTAGTTCTACTAGTTTAGGTCACTGTCTTTAAGCTGCTGGATTGCAGATGCCCATGAATAGGAAAGAGAGAACCATTTATAGATTGGAAGAGACTTACGACAAAATATGAACCCATTTAGGTGCCAGTGGACCCATCAAAATATTCCCCAATTAAGCACTCCATGCAATTAGTTGACCAAATAAATGAGACTGTGAGCCACGGGGTAGACTGCTGTGACTTGAAGAGATAAGTGGTTTTGACCTAGGATGACATCAGAATCATCTAGGGTGCTTAAAATATTCCCACACATGCCGATTCCTTCCCCTCATGTTCTTCCTCTATTTTAATAAGCCTGGGAGTGAGGAGTGTATACTTAAAGAGATTTGTGTTCCAAGATGTCTCCACGGGAAAGTGGTTGCAACTTGCACTATTATATTCATTTTTGAAAAGTTCTAGATTATTTCTTTCTTGTTTGTTTTATTCATGTCTCTATTCTCTCTTCCGTGTTATTTTTTTTTAATACAGTGAAGCCAAAGACAGATGCTTTAAGGCAGGCGGAATACTGAATTAAGTTATTTCCTTCACTGAAACTAGTGTTCTGATTCTTCCTTCCAGCTCCTGTTTATTTCTTATTCCTGCTGAGGAGTAAGACATGAAATTCACATAGCCAATGTCTTTTTCTTGTGACTTTTGAAAAATGAAATTGGTCTGGTTAAAAATAAAAATCAAGATTAGTGTTAGTGACAGGGAACAGCCATTCTCTTATAGAAATTTAGCTCTCAAATAATGTCTTATTCAGTATTTATTGATTATCTGAGTTTTATTGCATATATGCAAATATTACTGATTCATGCCCTCAAAGATGTAAGAATTGTACATACTTCACCTTGAAAAAGGAGTACCTGAGTTAGTCCTTACAAAATCCCCTTGTCCTGATGATTCTGCTAAAGAACTGATAGTCTTTTTGTAACATTAGGAATAAAGCTATCACAGCTTGCTTTAAAAGGTCATCGTCTCTTGCAAAGTAGATTACCTTGCTTTGTTCCATGAGCAGGAACCACGCTGCAGCTCTGTAAAACTATACATATAAAGTAAATTTCTGCTATCATTTTGGCTTGCTCTCATAAAAGAAATTTCATGCCTCCCAGTTTTCACATGCTAACCTAAGTCACAACTCCTTGTGAGTAGAGCGGCAGGATGGACGAGAACTGTGCCTACACTTCCACTTGTCACGTTTCTCTGCTCTTAACAAATGCAGTTTACCAAACATGGGAAAGGTGTGTCAAAACATTGATGACGAATTTGGTGATTTAATATTTTTAATCTTGTTGGGGCCAGTAGTTAGTAGGTGAGTCAAAGCAGTAATTGAAATGACTAACCTGCATTTTACAAAGTAAGTGACGGAGATGGAACCTTCCCTTTGGTTCCAGTGTATCATTCAGAATGAGAGCACTGTTCTCTTGTGGTGTGGCCTGTTAATCTCTGTTAAGTACAAGTTCTCATGTAACAGAGACAATGATTTATCCTGTCACTTAGAAAAGCCTGTAAATTTATATGCAAGTAAGGGATAAAAATGGCCATGATATTTTCCTGAAGGATCATAATTAATTCTGTGTATTCTTTCCCTTCTAAGGTAAGAATGGAATTGGGGGGGTAGGGACAGAGTTCCAATAAAAGCAATAGTGACTCTTTGATATACCTTAAACTACAACCTTCCCTATGGTATCTAATTCATCTAAAGTGTTCGGGAAGGAGGAGTTCCGCCTAAATCTGCTTAATCTTTTAAACAATGAAACAGTTATAACTACTCTCATTGCAAAGGGTTCTAAAATATCACAGTCCTTACCAGACATGGGCCGGTAGAGTATGATGAGTTTTCTCAGTGAACCAGGACCCTCGTTAAGAACACAGTTCTTGAACTCTTTGGTGATACTGGAATGCGCTCCGGAGCCTTTGAGGTCTGTTGGTTTAGCCGGATTTTTTATGATTTTTCCCAGATGGCTGGTTCTCCTGCCTCCTGCCAGTGTCTAGGGCTTTTTATCCCAAAGCCCACAGCCTCTGGTCACTGTGCTCTTCTCATTAGTATTTTTTTTTCTTTCTTTTTGCTCCCTTTTAATAATTTCTGTTCTCCTCTGCCATTTTTAACCACTGGGAGCCTGCTCTGACTTCCAGAATCCCAAATTGGTTTTTCTTTCCTTTCCCTGCTTATAACCCAGGACCAGTTTGAGGATTTCTGGTCGAATCCAGGGAAGAATTACCTTGTAATTAAGTCAGATTATTAGTCCTGTCCCCAACTCCCGAGGAGGGGCAGGGCTGACCACCACTTTCCTGGTAAATAAAGTGCAGGGGCGTTGTAATTGCTTCGTTTAGCTTGAATCTTCCTTTGTTTTGTTCCTGTTGTTCTGGGTTTCCGGACTAAATTTTGATCCCAAATTAGAAGCAATTCCACTTTCCCTTCTAATGGCAATTAACAGCCTCTGATTTCTGTCTTTGCCTTTTTTCTCCCTTGGAATGGTTATTTCTTGGGATTATATCTCCACATACATTAACGGTCCTGTTTAGGTGTAATTCAGTCCCAAACGCTGCCCACTGCCCTTCAACAATATTCGGAATTACCAATATTTTATAAAAGACCAGGTTTTAGATAGTTAAGCAACTGTCGATTTTCCAAATTTAACTCCTGTATTACATGGAGACGGTGAAAAGGGCTGCTCATATTGAACATGTCTTTGCTTTGAATTTCATTAATAATGTGCACATTTCCTGAGTGATCATAAATCCCCATTCCTGCTTTGCCTCCTGTGAGCTCACATCTCTTTCCCAAGGTTAAGCGGAGTGTTCAATTCAGAGTAATGCTCATTGTAAGTATTCAGTAAATTAAGGAAAATCTAAATACGTGCTTTAAGGCTAGAAAGGGAAAAATAATTAGTTCCTGGAAAGCTGTGAATTACTCTATCCAAAAACATAGGTTTTTGAGAAAACATCTAATGTGTTTAACGGGTATTTTGGCATGCAAAATTTATCATCTCCATGAGTGATCATCGTGCAGTCACATTCTCAGGATTCCAGGTTACCTCCACACATCATCTAGTTTTTTTTCTTGTTGTTTCTATAAAGGTATTAACCAAAAATAAAAGGAGAAAACATGGAAACATGAGTTAAAGAACTTAGAGCGCCTGGTGCAGTGTCTAGCAACTAATAAGTGCTCAGTTCACGCACTCACTGTTAGGAAATGTTTTAATGTCACTTGCAGCCTGTCCTTTCTGTATTTAAGTCTTATGGATTCCTCTTTACAAAGATGATCATTGCCTTATATACCTAATCAACTGAGAAATTTTTTGCCTTATTTTGCAGTCTGCTTCAGATTAAATTATATACCTTTCCTAACCTTGTTTACTTTTGTATACTGGATTCATTTGGATTGAATTTTCAGAATGGCGTTTGTTTCTAGTGTCCTGAGAAGATGGTGCAGCTCAAAACAATGGTGAGCAGAGACTGGTAGTGAGTTACCTGTGCTTCTCTACTGCTATGCTTTGTGGTTCCCATTATCTTCCTTGGAGATTTTTCCTCTGTCAGCCCTGCCAGTGGACCTAAGAGCTGAGACAGAGGGGAGACTGCATTGTGAGCTTTTTACTTGCCAGCAGGGCCGAAAGATTGTGGATAGTCACAGATTCCTTCCCTTGGAATATACTGCAAATGGTCCCCGTTTCTAGTAATAATAATTGTGGTTGTATTTCCCATGAACCTCTTTGGAAGTCAGTTTTAGATTCAGTCTCTATCTCTGCTAGGGATAATGAGTTCTCTGTTTGCCACATACTTATAAAGACTGCTTGCTTTAATTTCTCATATTTTCTAGATTGGAAGGTCATAAGGACTTGATCGTTGCTTTTCTCAGCTTTCATTCTTGTAGACAAAGGGATTCTAATCTTTACAGATCTTCTGGGCCTCTCCCTGTCTTGATCACTGTAGTTTCTCTCCTCTGGACTGTCTTCAGCTCTTCAAGTGGTAGAGTCCAGATTTAAGATGGAATACCAGGTGTAAACATACTTCAGATTTGTACATTAAGAGGGAAACATTTTTAATAACTTAGAGGATTACTTTCAGTGTATTGTTGGCCTTTGAGCTACAGCCGTATATTAGGATGTAATCTTTGGTGAACAGTCATCACCGCCTAGGAGTTCCTCTTCTTGGGTTGTAACAGACACCTTGTAGCCCATTGATCATCCTCCCAGTTATTCATTTCCCTTAAATGGGTGCCATTACAGTTGCCCACATTTCAGCGCTGTGCTACTGTTCTGTCTCTTCACATAGTCCTGTGAAATCATCCTGCAATTCATCTCTTGTCAATTTGGCATTCATTTCCCTTTTGTCACCTTCAAACCTTGGCACAAATTCACTTCCTCTGGGATGTAGCCTGTGATTAACCCTGACTGACACTGATCTCTCATGCTCATCATCCGGATGACATCATGAGGAACTTCAGCATCCAAGTTCTTCTGTCATTCTGGGTTTTATCGTAATTATCATTTCTTGAGTCTGTCTATTTCATATTCCTTTTTCCCAAGTTGGGAAGGTATTCAAGAGTTTGGGGAGAGCAGTGAAGGGTAGCTGCTGCTTTGGACTCTAGCAGATACTTTCAGGGTTTTCCAGGTGTGTTTGTAGAGGCAGCTGCCATTGAGGGTCTGCAAGGCACACCCTTGGAGATCGGTTTCTGAAAATGAGAGCTCTCACTAGAGTCTTTATAGCAAAGTCACTCCAGTAAGATTTTCCTGGAAACATAACATCGGCAGTTACTGTTCTTTCTTCATCAAATCTCCAAAGTTTTGTCGCATACTCTATAGGTAGCTACTTTTCATTAAGTATTTGGTAAGTCCTTCTAGGCAGCAGTAATATTTGTAGTTACTACATATTATCAAAAATTTTCGGGGCCGGGCTGGTGGTGCAACGGTTAAGTGTGCACGCTGTGCTTTGGTGGCCTGGGGTTCGCTGGTTCAGATCCCGGGTGCGGACATGGCGCCACTTGGCAAGCCATGCCGTAGTAGGCGTCCCACATATAAAGTAGAGGAAGATGGGCACGGATGTTAGCTCAGGGCCAGTCTTCCTCAGAAAAAAGAGGGGGATTGGCAGTAGTTAGCTCAGGGCTAATCCTCCTCAAAAAAAAAATTTTTTTTCTATCAATTTTTAATTGTCTATAGAACTTCTATTTTATTTTACTTTTTAATAGTTTATACATTCAGGAGGTTCAAAAATCAACATGGTGTAAAAAGATATATGTTGAGAAGTCCTGCCTTCTACCCGTGTCCATTTCCCTTTTCCCCTCTATCCCCTACAGAGAACTCTTATTAGTTTTTTGAGTATGCTGATTTTGTGCAAATACAGGCACATCCAAATATATATTTTTATAATCCCCACTTTCTTATTCAAAGCATATTATACTCAGAGCATGTTATATACTCTGTTCTGTACCTTGCTTTTTGGATTGGAGATCTTTCCATAATGGTATATAGAAAGCTTCCTCATTATTCTTTGCACCTTTATACCATTTTATTGTATGGATGTGCTCTAATTCATTTAGGTGGTCTCTGGTGATGGACCCTTGGGTTGTTTGCAGTATTTTGCTATACAAATAATGCTGTAATGAATAACCTCATACACACATGATTTCAAATATATGCCTACTGATCTTCATCCTGGTTTCTTGCCCATTTCCTGTAGACCTCTAAGCCACTGTAAACTGAGTGAGCGTGATGTTTTTATCTGCTTTAAAATATCCACAATACTTCTTGACTAGGGAAGCAGTGTCTTGAAGTACAGGATGCCCCCAATCCAGACTTTTTATGTTTCGAGTCTCAATTCTGGCCTCTTTGGGCATCTTTCACTCAGTGAAACGAGCTAAAAGACAGTGAATATAACTCAGAAGAAGTTTTCCATATTTAAGTGTAGTTAAAGAGTTAAGCTTTGTGGTATTTTGCCATAAAATAAGATATTAAAATTTTAATTAGATATATTGGCTGTTTTAGAGAAGAATTTAAAAATGTTATATTGTAGTTTAAAAGTAGAGAATTTAAATGTAACTGGGTGAGCAACAACTTAGTGTCATAGTACATTGGTCAGGCAGGGTTCATAATTCTGATTATGAATTCTGACTTTTATAGATCTTTTACATGTTTATTTCTATGTATTTACAGGTTTGTGGGAACAGGAAGTTGCTTTGTGGGAACATTTTTAATACATAGCCTCCCAAGGGAAAGATTGTAAACTTTTCAAGTGAATAATTGTTTTATCCTTCACTCTTTCTTTTTTCTTGTATTTCCCATCAGATCTGGTTTTGCACGGAGTCTGTGGTCCACTATGAACCTTGCTTTTTCTATATTTAAGCATAACTAGTCTTTTTGCAGAGTTGAATTTCCTCCATTCATAGATAAATTGAGTTTAATGCTTATCATCTGTCCTTTTGGAGTATTTATTATCCCACTCAGTTTGGTGTCAGAGCAAGGCATTATGGATAAGATGTTAAAAATAGTGCAGAACCCAGGGCAGGACTCCAGGTAAGGAAAATTACTTAACTACTCTGATTCCTCATCTGTAAAATGTGGATCATAACACTGTGTCTCCCCTCCGTGTTACTGAGAGATGCATAGTGATGAGGGATGTGAAGTGCCTAGCATGGTATCTGACACATGGTAGGCGCTCAACACGTAGTAGAAATAGTAGGTGTTCTACACTATCTCCTACATATATTTCTCTATGAGTTTCTATTGTCTTAGAGGACTTGTAAGGGTTATTGTAAACGGCTGAATAAATTATTGGAATGATTTTCTCACTTAAAAATAGGAAAATGACTATAGAAAGTGTTCGAGATCTCTGTTAGTGTGCTGACGTAGAACCGTTTCTTCTCTCTAGTTTGGGTAATACTCCTCCATTTTTCTGGCAGTTCATTAGGAATTCTGTCGGGGGTGCACTCTTATCAGCACATTATCAGCAGCTGAAGAATTTTCAGTTTTCTGCTCACTCAGTGCTTGTAAAAATTGAATATATATCGTTTCCCCTTTATCATGTTGAAAATCTCTGGTTCATGGTCTGTTGAAATTCATCTTGTTATATTCAAAGTGCATCTCCTGGAAGCAGCAACAATGCACAAGGCTCGAGTACACTTAATTCTCAGTGTTTTTGTTTCAATTCCTTTTCTACACTTTTTACTTGGAGATATTTTGTTTTAATCTTCTCTTCCCCTTTTCTCCAGCCAAGTTTTTTGTTTGCGCAAAGTAATATTTTTCCAAGCTATATTCTGTGTGATACAATATGGCCATGTTTCAAAATGTTCTTCAGCTCTTGCATCCAGCTACTAATTCAGTGCTCTGAAAAAACTAGATGATGTTTGTGGTGATGGCTCAGTGCCAGTGGAAGGAAATAATTTTGCGGAAGATGAATCCATTTCCAAGTAATGTTGGCTGAGTTGAAGCTTACATTGGAATTTGTTAGGTTGTCTGATAGAAACCAAATTTGACCAAGACGAGGCTGTACACGTTGTCTGTCTTTGCCTCCCCATCTAGACCTTATGCTATGTATGCATACAGAATACAATTTCATGTTGATAGTTAATTTTAGGCTTTAAAAGGATTAAAATAGTCCCTTTCATTCCCCTTACTGAATTTTTTTTTCTGGTGGGTATTTTAAAAACTATTTTAAATCAGATTTTAAAATAATGAACTATTTTCTAAAGTAATTTTTATATGCATGGCTGTTTAACTGTATTATCTCATTTAATCACAGCACCAGTCCTCAAAGAAGTTTGTTAACCCCAGTTTACAGGTGAGGAAATAAACTGGGAGAAGTTAAGTAACTTACTCAAGGTCACATAGTATTAACTGCCAGAGCTAGATTTGGGGTCTTGGAGTCCTGGGGTCCTGATCTACCTGATCCAATTTTTGATTGATTTGTCTTAGTGAAGTGCCAGTGAGATTTAGGACTTACTTTTTGTTGATTTTCTCAGAATATAACATCTCGATAGTGAAAAAATAGAGTCCTCAGTATTTTTCCCTCATCTGCTTTGGACAGTGGAGGATGGAGGCGTGTGGTACAAACTTGCTTAACTCCATATATCTCCTGTTGGCAGGAGAGAGAGAAATTTCAGTTTCACAAGTTGAATAACTTTTCAAACATTTTGAAAAATTTTGAGGCTCTCTTCCAAATCATCAAAATCATTATTGATACATTAATCCAAAAGGAAAGATATTTGTTATCACTTTCTACTAAGAAAATTACATTTTCTTCTAACAAGATAGTTTTAAGTAAAATTGTAGCTTTTCTTCTTACCCTTGAATTTTCTGTCTCAATCTTGTTTTGACAAGCAGTAGTAGAAAGCAGGAAATGTTTTTTCCTAGACAACTTAAGAAAAATAAATATTTGGAGTCTTTTGATTACCACCTGCTAGGAATATGTCTTTTTGCTTATTACCACCTAGGAATATAAGTGCCTTTTTTTTTCACTTTTACTTTTTAAGGTTTATGTATCATTTTCTCTCAATAGGTATCATTCATCGAGTACGTGTGTGTCAGAAGTATGCATTTCACCCCCATTTTAGAGATTAAGGAATCAAGGACTACAGGTCTTAATTCACTTGCTCATGGCACACAGCTAGCAGCAGCAAAGCTGGGGATGAAACCTCGGTCTAATTTGGAACCTTGTGCTTTTAATCCTGTAGCTGTAGTGTTGACACTGAGGGGAGTGGGTGTTACTCGTGGCATTGTAGGAGGCTACCCACATGTGAGCCCTTCCCTAAGTAAGTTTTATAATTTCTGAGAAAGTTGAGTTCCTAGTAAATTAATTTTATCTTTCCCTTTCTCAGCTTCCCAAAAATGAGTTACTGCCTCTTTTTCAGTAAAGAATATTTATTGAATAATGGATTTAAAAGGGTCCATGGCCATATATAACAGTTGAGCTTCATGTTAATGGTATATTTGAGCTTTATATGATAGGGTGAGGTGGTTTTAGTTATTGGGGTTTGGTGCAAGCTTATATCAAACATCCATCTCATAATGAGCCCCCAGTCGTATAGTGAGTCCTGCGTTTATCATACTGTACAGAGAAATTCCTTTGTAAAGTCTGACTGACTTTTCTTCATCTTAGGAAGACAGATTAATATTTTTTCACTATTAATTGGTTTCCATCTGCTCGTCCTGCCTTCCATTCTAAAGGTTATACTTATTACCATATTCACAAACCAACCCAACTGTGTAATCGAAGTTAAAAAAAAATTTTAAACCAAAGGTTCAATCTTGGTTTTTACAGTGTACCTTTTTGGCTACTACAGAGGGGGACGGATGACTCCACTTCCTTCTTCTTCCATATTTTCTCTGATTCCATTTTGTTTCTTCTTGTAATCCATCCATGTGCCACAAATTACCCAAGATTAAACTGATATAAGATACAGTAATAAAAAGGGGTGCACCCACCCAGCCACCGTTTTGGCCAGAAGTCTCCTTGAGTATCCAGGTCACAAAAATGAGCAGTGGAAAAGGCCTACATGCCATCTGTACTTGGGAATGATGATTTGTGTTCCATTCTTTTGTGCTCTCATTTCCAGTGGAGCACCTCGGCGTCTGTAGCCAGCACAGGGGCCCCGTTTGCCGAGGCCTGCAGCAGGGCCTGCCGTGGGAGGGGGAAAGATGAGAGAATGGTTGGAAGAAAGCAGGCCCTGACTTCGTAGCTAAAAATATGAATAAATGAAGTTCCATACCACAAATTGAGTAAAATTTGATGATAGGGGATTACTGGAACGTTTTATTAACTTGGGTTTTGCTTTAAAAAATTAACTTTTGAAAAAAGTCGAATCTCTGAGCTTATGTGTAAGGGTTTGGCTTGTGGATGGTGGTGATTACAGCAGCTGGCACAGTTATCCAAACCCCTTACTGTCACACCCTGCAGTGACCGGGCTCATTTTTTCCTCTCTCCTCCTGCCCTCCACCTCCCCCCGCCTGCCTGCCTGCTTCTCTTTCTTGGCCCCGTGCCTCTCAGGGCCACCACCAGATAGCCCCTCTTTTTACCCCTTGTTATAAGCCTGGGCTAGCTTTGGTGATGCATCCAATTACAGCATTATTTAGAAGGCAATTACAAATAACTGTCAGTGTCCATAATCTTTAACAATCCATCTTACCTTCCGAACTGGTGCTTGATAAAAGAGCCTCACAGTCTTCAACACTAGCACGGATGTTGGCATTTTCAGCACAGAGGAAGCAGGTTGTATCAACGAAGCAGATACACCCAAGCTTACAGGATTATTTGAAACAAGATGCCTTTTTTCCATTCGAGTGTAATTGTTGAAAGAGCCAGTGATGAAAGGCAGTGAGAGGACAAGCACATACCTTATTTTGTCTTACCTCTTTTTCTAATCAAATAACCATTTTATTAGAAGCGAGTATTCTCCAGTAGGCAGAATGTGATTCTAGTTTAGTAGCTTTAAAAAAACAACAACTGGATTAGAAATAACTGAAGGGTTTTCAAGTGGAAAGAGGGTGATGGCTGGGTCAGGAGAGGAATTAGATCCTTGCTGTCCTGGGAGACCTCGGGTAAGCTTGTAATTTGGTGGGGAAGGGGCACTTTCCTAGCAACGTCCCGTCTCTTACTCTGCTTTTTTCTTTTGAGTAGCGTTTCCCTTCTGGTTCTGTTTCCTTTTTCACTTTAATCCTTCTGGATCTGTGGTTCTCCGTGCTGGCTGCACATTTGGAATCACCTTGCGGGGAGAAGGGGGAGTGCTCAGACCCCAATCTTACAGAGTCTGATTTGAGTCAGACGAGGCCTGAGTGTTGGTGGTTTTAAAAGTTCCCCAGGTGAGTCTGATGTGTAGCCAGAACTGAGAACCTCTGCTGTAGAGGTTTCAAAATCTCTGACAAAACTGGGCACACCTTAGGAATCATGGAGTAAGTTGGATTTTTAAGTCAAAAGCAATGCAGTTTCCTCGTCGTCATCTTGGCATTGTGGACCACATTAGAGAAATCAAGCGGATTGGCTGGAGATCTCTTCTCCTTCCAAAAAGAACAGATTTGTTCTCTTGCTGCATAGCCACGGAATGGCTCAGTGCTGATGTCCAGTCCTCAGTTGGGAAGGTGCTGCCTCCTGGAAACAGTCTGGCCTTGTTTTGACAGTCCCAGATGGATGATTGACAGCAAAGAGTGCACATAATGGCCAAGGAGCTGTATCTGATGAATATCCTCTCCCAATCATGGGCTCACTCAGCTGCTCTCAGAGCTGTTTCAAAACAGGTGCTAACGTACATCCTTGGACAGCAAGGAATTAGACAGAATCGGCTAACTAGGTGCATGAACAGAGATCATGTGCTACAACTTCTGGAAGTTAGTTTCTCACATCCTTTTTAATGTTTTTCACTGCTGCTTTTGTGAAACATTAAATTTGACAGATTTTGCTTCATCGATGTTTTCTCATGCCTACTCAGAAAAATGAGTCAAAGAAGCTTGGTTTTTCCTGTTTCCACTATGGCCTGTGAGCTGGAGTCATTCACAGAAGAAAATGGCAGAGGGCTCCCTGGTTTGTCATTTTGGTGAAGAAATTAAAAAGTGTGATGGTTTAGTCACAGTCACAGATTTCACATCACCTTCTTGGCTTTGCACAGCTCCCCAGCAAGTACTTCTCACTGATGCTGATTCATTCATGTTGAAAAAGCCATATTCCCTCTCTGGGGTCCTCCCCTACTAAAGGGGTCCTGTTCTGTTTGAGTCCATCTCTGCAGCTTTTTGATAGTAGTGTTCTGACTGGGGTCTGGTGCTCCCTGAACTGCGTGGAATAAGTTTAAAGCCATCTAAAAGAAATCACATCATTAGTCTGCCGTATTTCCTCTACATCAAGGCCAATTTTAAGTAATTTTTGAAGCAGCAGGTTTGGGTGTGGTCAGTTTTTCAGATTAAAAATATGATAGAATTCATAGAGTATTTAAAGCCCGTGTTACAAATAACCCTGCAGTATTTGGCTTAGCTTTGCTCAAGAATGAGCGCTGTATTCGCATCCATCGATAGCCCTCTGGGTCAAATTTGTGTTCCAGATGTGTACTGTGAGGTAGTGGAGATTGAACATTGGTATTATTGAAGTTTCTTCTGCATGAACTACTTCTTAAATGTCAGAAATCCTTTTGAAAATATGCCTTAATACCTCTAAAAAAATTGAGGGTAGAAGAAGTAACTACTTTGAGAAATAGCCTGGAATGTATTTTGGGCCTATCTACTGTGATATTCTTAAAGTTTGACTCTTCGTTGGCTCATTCATTCAGTAGATCTTTATTAAGCATCTGCCATGTGTTCAATTCCTTGATCTATATCAGGTGTCTCAAACTCAAATGGCAGTAAAGACCAAGTGGTAACACAAATAAGTGAGGAAGATAGGGTGCTGTAGAGAGAAATGGGGCCTGGGGTCCTCTGAGGGTACAGGTCCTACCTCATGGGGCGGCTGCTGTTCAGCAATATGGCTGGGTGCGAATATGAATACGAACAGTGTTGCCAGATGTTACCGTACTCTTATGAGGAGCTAGTAATCTAGATTTCTAGGTCAATTCTACTCTGACTTTTAAGTCTTGGCTCAAGTTAAACAACAACAAAAAATTCTGTGCCAGCTAAGTAAAACATGTATGCAGGCTGAGGACTTTCCGTGACCTCTGATTTTTGTAGCTCTGTTTTATGCTCCCCACCCCTCCCTGAACATGGAAACTATATGAGCAGGGCAGCTTACTTTTAAATATATTCTCAGCACTGAGCATTGGCATGTTCAGTAATTAAAAATCATTGAAACAACAGATGGCAATAGAATATGTACAATGATAGATTCTCTTCACACATACACTCCCCTCTTGACCCACCCACACAACTGTTAAAATTTTTGCATTAAGAACCAAACTGGTTACAAGCGAATATGATTATTGGTGTGGAAAATGCTCATAAATATGGGCACATAATCTATCCAAATGACTATCTAAATGAGTTCTGGTCACATTATTTCTCAAAACAATTTCTGAAAGCAGTGAGCTTGGTCCAGCCTTATGGCTGTGGAACCTCTGAGATTCTTGCCTTCTATAAGTGTGTGCGCCATGTGCCTTTAAGAAATCATGCAAGTGACTAGAGATCCAAGATCACTTGACATTTGACACAGAACTCTAAAGTCTTCTCCCTCTGGATGGAACTTATTTGGAATCATTGCAAGAATATCATTCTTCCTAAGGTTGAGGTTTGGAGGGTAGAATTTAGAATATAGGAAGGAACTACCACTGCAAGAGAGGAGGTGGGCTATGCCTGTTTCTTTTAGCATTTTTATAGAAGTTTTGACAGCCTTCCTTAATCCTTTACATTTATCCTCTTAACTGCTTTGGTAGAAGGCGTTCTTGCTGTACAGTTGAGGAGCCCACAGTACAGAATCCTGATTTGTCTGTCCAAGATCACTGTCTCCAATGAGAGTCAGTTAATATTCATTAAGCATGTCTGGGACTCCCTCCTGTTGGAGCAGACTGACATGCTGAGGTGTGTAACCTGGTGTGTGCAGAGCCACGAGAGGAGCCAGGGCATGGAGAATGAATGGCTGTTCCCCAGTCCTATGTAAATACTGTGTCGGTCACGTATTTACATAAGACAAGGAATATAGCAATTCATTGTCAAGAGAAGGCAGGAGCACTGAAGGAATTCCTTTCGTGGCAGGGTTTATAGAGGGAAAAATGTAGAAAATAGGATCTGTAAGCAGAGAGAACAACCCACGTCGTTTAGGTTTAGTCAGCAAGGTGTAAAGCCCAAGCAAACAGATGCCTTAGTACCTAAGATGATGGCTTCTGCACAAGAAACCCCTCTCCCCTCTGGGGATCAATGTCAGTAACCAAGGTAGAAGGTCAACAAAGAGTATTAAAGGACGGTCTCTTCTGGACTTCTTTTGTTTTTTTTAACAATGATAGTAAAATAACAAAGACACAGGCAAATTGCCTCTTTTTTGTTACAGGTCCCATTTGGGAGATGTTCCACTTACTAGCTTTGTACCTCTTTGCAGAAGAAATTCCATGTAGTTCAACTTCATTTCATGGTTTTTAAATATTTACCAGGGTAAATATGTGTTTATTCTCTCTTCTGGTATGTGTGTCTATGTTTCTAATTAGTTTTTCATGTTTTGGAGGCTTCTTAACACACTTGGATGTTAGCAGGGCCCTTGATAAAATCTTTTCCCCCTACTTGTTTTACATCTTTCAGTTACTTTGCTCTTTACAATCTGAAAATAAGGGAATCGGGGAATTAAATTGGAGTGACTGATTCTAGTTCTTTAAGCAGTTTTGGGCTTGGTCTCTAAGAAAGTTAAATATGTTACTTACGTTAGAGTTTGTGGGCTATCTGGAGACTTAATTCATTCTTCCTGCTCCTCCTTGTCAAGCATAAGTCAGTCAGCTTAACGTGCCTAAATCCATGACCATCTGCATAATTTCTCTTTCGGTTTATTCTCTTTGCCCCAAATTTGCAGCCTTTTGAAGTGGCAAGTATGTAGGCTCTCTCTAGGGTAAGTTTCACCCTCACACTGCCACATACCTGGTACGGGCTCGGCAAAAATTGTCTATAATGGCAATGCCAGAGAATGTTGGAAATCCTTTTTAGAGCAAGTTGAAGACTCTTGGTACCTTTTGTAGAAGCCAGAGTGGTGTGCACGCTTTTCACTTTGCACTGCAGCCAGAGCACCTGTTCAGTGAGAGGAATTAGCTAAATTACTAGACGTAATTGATGTTTGTGCAAAACATAGAGCATTTGTTTTTCTCTCCTTGTGGTTAATGCTCAGCTTGATAATTTAAATGAATCTTTTCTCTCTTCCCATCCCTCTCTACATTCTATTACACATATTTTTCCCCCTTAGCCTTTGTCTCTTGGGCACTAACAGTTGCTAAACGTTTCTTATGGAGGATAATATATTTAGGAAACAATTTCCATTCAAGATTGTAATGCTACCTGGCCCCTTTCTACAACTCAGGCAATGAAATGCAGATATGATACAGTTATCTTCCCCAAGTTGAGTCATTTTAAAGTGTATGCACGTAATATATAGTTTTTAATAATCTCTCTGCTATAGAGCATAAACTGGTCTGTGAACAAGGACGGCCTGATAAAACTCACTTCCCTGTAAACATGGCTTGAGCGGAATCAGCCAATTTCAAGGCAGATTAGTGTCAGTGCAAAGAGACCAGGATAAATAGGCGACGATCATCGCTTGAAGAAAAGAAAAATCATAAGATCCTCTTCCAGGACATGAGGCTATAATTGGGGTTACCAGAATGGGCCTCCCAGTTCTGTCTTCTAATTGTGGAGCAATTTGCTGAAAGGCCTGCTGGCTTTCTCTGTTGTTTTTGTTTTTGCTTTTGCTTTTAATAAAAATAAAATGAGATTGATTACCACGTAAGCAGCAAGAAGAATTCCAACTCTCTTTCCAGTGAGTGGCCTGGTTTGTCTAATTTCTTGCTGACCCGTATTTTTGAGTTTTTGCATGAGCCAAGGGAGAAGATCATTGTGAGTTTTTAGCTTCATCTTCGTATCTTGTTAAGTTGTGTAGATTTGTCTGGCTTTGATTTCTTTCTCTTGTGCATGTTGGTTTGCAGCCTGGTGCCTGGCACCATAAGGCCGCCAGTCATTAGTTTAGTGCCCTGTGGGTCCACCTGTCTTCTCTTAGCATCTCCTGCTGCCTGGATTGTTTTCCTCGTTGTTAGAGAGTGGCAACCCCAGAAGAGAAGAAGAGTCCTCATATCTTAAAATCATAGGTCACAAAGACAAGGAGAAGGCTGATGACATTGTCTTAGTGGTATAGAGCATAATCACTGTCATAGACACAGTTTGAAGTGTAAATGCTTGATTTTCATACCTTTAAAATTTTATGCCTTACATATTGTTTCTGCCACTTTTCCTCTCCCTTTTTCCCCCCAGCATACAAGTAGGTCAAGAAGTCTTCTGAGAGTCCTGAAATAACTTTCAGGTTTCTTTGGAGGCCAAGAGACTTCTACTTTTACTACTTCCCTAATTTTCCATCAAAAAGAGGAGGAGATGAGGACAAGCAGAGAAGAGAAGTGTATGGTTTGGTTAAACATGTTATCAAGCATTTTTCTCTTTCCTATGTGTTAATCATTTAAGTGTCTCTTGAATGCTATTATGATTTTACTTAGAAAATTAATCTATATCCCCTTATTTTCCCCTGCCTTTCTACATTTTGCTAAGATACAGGTGAAAATAAATGTGATCTCTAAGAGATTTGATGTCTCCATTTAGTCTACGCTGACTGGGAGTTTCTCTGTAAGCAGTACTCTAGTTGATCCTTCTATGTCCATGTAAGATTACACCTAGTCATATTTGAAAGGTAGTTGTTAACTCTTAAAATTATTTTTCCAGAAGTAGAGACTCTGCAGTATTCTTTGTTAATGCACCAATAGGCTTAAAAGCTAAAAACTTCCGAAGAAAAGATTGTCTCTAATTTTTAACCTAGATTTTTCCCTTAACTAATATTTTGAAGGAGTATTCTTGGTTTTCCTTCTGAATTGAGAGGTTCATTTTATAGAGCAGATGTTGTCCTTTAAGATTGGTACATTTCTATAAATACAAGTCCATTGGAGCTCTTTTCCCATTGACTTGTATCATAAAATTGAAAACCACATTTAAACCACTCCTTGCATTTGAAATGTATACATTACTGGATAATAATTATTTTGGGGAGAGGGGTAATAAAAATAGTCCTCAAGTGAAAACACCCTAGGGATGCCTGAAATACGGAGCACAAGGTCCATTCTCATGGGTCTAGCTGCATGGGTAGAGTGGTGTGTCCTACGTTTTTACCTCCTAGTCATGGTTCTGAGTCCCTCCTCAATGTCCTGCTTTTAGCTCTTCTTTCTAAGGACGGATTTATGAGGTCTGCTCTTTCAGTTGTTTACTCAATAGCTCTCATTAGGGCTGGAGATGTATTTGTTTACCGTCTTTTGTTTAGTTCTTTATAGGAAAGGCTAGCTTCCTTTTTCTGATTTCTAGGTATAATATGCCTTTAAAAACCATTACTGTGAGCAATTATCTCCATAATTGCAGATCTTTCTGAAGTGAATTTTCTTTAGACAGGTTCTATTCTTAATTGACCATGATTGAATAAAACAAAAATACCTGAATTTGAGCAACCCCATGAGTCAACCAAAGAATTCAGAAACAAAGGAAAACATTGTAAACATAATATTTTTCAGTCCAGTGGCACGAGAAGTCATGTTTCTAAAATTGCGCCCACTCCAGCATTCGTTTGATGGGGATTTTGGTGTCAGTCTGATTTTTCTCTTTGAGTGATCTGCTTTACATAGTAGTCTTCATTTCAGCAGTTTTACTTACCCTGCTATTCAAAGCGTTAAACATACCAGTGAACTAAACTGTCCCCAAAATGTAATTTCATTTTATACCAATAATATCTTCCACTGATTTATCACCATCCAGATGTTTTTATGTAACTTAACTTCCAACCACAGTTCTGAAACACTTAGGGCTAATTTCTGCTATGGCACTGTCTCAGCCTCTCGCATGGAAAGAGAATTATCTTTTCCATATTTGGGGATTGACTTGGTTTTAAAGGATTCACTAACTCAATAAAATCCCCCTCCCCCCTTTTTTTTTGTAGTTACTTTCAGCTGTCTTGGATAGTGGGTGTGTCTGAGCGGGTATCTCATTGTTTGATTCATCCCAGGTCCATTATGAAAAGTCTGTTTCTTTATTTGCAATTTTCAGGTACAAAAATGATTCTATTCATAAATTTTTCTATTTCTACATATAGCCTAATACTATTTAGAATTTATCAGTACCCTAGCTTGGTGACTGAGCTGCCGTTCTCTCTTGGAAGAATTTATCTTTCCAGATCCCAAAACTGCTCTCTTGCTTGTCTTGAACTGGCTGTTGCTACTATTAGAATTGGCAAGAAATTAAGGATATGAGGAAAACCCCTTTTTGCCCTTTATATGGTGCAACAGGAGTGAGCCGGCTGCTTGGGTGCCAGTGAGAGGGTCCTTGGCTTTAGTGTTTTACAGTAGTTAACTTAGAATTTCTGTTCAGTAGCTTTTGTTGTATATGAGAAGCAGGAAATTGTACCCACTGCCTGTTGCCATGGATATTGCATGAAACTGTTCTTCAAATCCTATGCTGGTTTTGTCCACATCCTTTGGAGAATGACTTTTCCTCCTGACCAGGGAATATTCTCCATCTGATGTATCTTTTCTTCCTACAGTAGAATAACCAAAAGACTTGCAACTCTTATGACCACTCTGACCGGCTTCTTACCATTACCACCACTTCTTCTCCTGCCTCGCAGTAGCTGAGTGCCTGTAACGTGTCAGACTCCTTCTTACATTCTTTAAGTGGAGCTTCATAGTATTCTAGTAGCAACTCAGTTCATTTGTTCATTCATCATTCAACACATATTTATTGAGTACCTACTATATACTAGGAAACTCACACAAGATCCCGTAGCTGGCAAACAAGAGCAGCTATGAAAATTGATAGCAATTTGTTGATCAGCCATAACTATTAGTAAATGCTGTCAGTTGGGAAGGAAAACAAATGAGAGACATTAATTGTGCCCATTAAATTTATTAATGGTTGAGTTTTATACTGAGAGATACTAGCAGTTTTCAGAAAGACTCAATATTTGAAATAAGAATGCATTTAAAGGTTACTAATGCTTAAATAAATTTAGGGAATATATAAATCTCAGGGAAAATGCTGGAGCCAGCCATCTGGACTATGCCTTGGCTGTACTCCTTTTCCTGAAAGGACTAAATTCTGGACAGCCACTTCTGCTGTAAGGACATCAAAAAGGGGTTCATCTTCAGGCAGCCTGATTCCCTGGTGTTTAGAGGCCATTGGTTTAGGTGAGTATGGTGACGGTTGGATTCCAGTCACCTTGAAAGTTTGAGGTTGCTTCAGAAGAAAACTGCCCAATTCATTGGTCTCTTAAGGACGGAGTTCTGTTTTCTAGACTTCCTAAGGGGATTCTGATTGGTTCTGTGGGGAAAATCCTGATATTCCCAGAGAAGCTTGGACCTCCTTAGTATTCCCATGGAGCTAATTGGGACCTTTGAGAGTGTTTGCATGTGGTCTTTCCCTAGAGATGTTACACTCCCCATGGAATCGAGGCTGCCTAGATCCATGATAGACTCTTCTGGAACTGTGGCTAGGAGTAGTGCCCTCATCTCTGCTCTGAGGTGTAAATTAAGTGTACAGGTCAATGGTCAACAGATAATCTACCTGTATTTGGCCTAGATCTATCATATCTGGTTTGCTGTGTCTTCCAGAGATGGTAGTTAAAGGAATGAAAATACTCAATTTATCTGTGCCTTATTAAATCATTAAATAAAAGTCATTCTCCATTCTAAATGGGTAAGAGCTGTCTTTTCCAAATAAAGTACTTGGTGGAAGTAAGCAGTTTTCATGTCCATCTTCTAAGGTGCAAACTGACTTTCTCCATGGCAGTGCTGATGTCCCATTATACAGACCCTTTTTGTCCCTTGTGTCCACTCTGCCTTTGCTCTCCAGCCATGGTATGACCCATGCTGGCCTTCATGGAGCACGCGCTCCTAAGGGGCCAGTCCAGTTCTCCAGAAGGCTGTCTCTGTTCTTTCCTAGCAACAAGCATTTCCATCAAACTCAATCATTGGAAAGGTATCTGAGAAAGAAAGTTCACATTAAAAAGTAAGGAAATTATATCCCTCATGTTCCCAGTGCTTTGGCAATGCCTGATACGTAGTAGTGCGCAATTAATATTTTTTTGTCCAAATTGTTATTGTTCCATTAAAACCTGATATTTGCATATTCTCCTTTTTTAAGTCCTTTAATCTGAACCAGAAGTTTTGGCCAAATTAATTATTCCTACTTGATTTTGAGTTGTCTTAAATTTAGCCAAGTTGAATCAGAAATTCTCTTAGGCTGCTATATTTTTGGGGGCGGGGAGAGGCTCACTCTTAGGACAAAGAGTACTATTTCAGATTAAGCTAGCTTCTCACTTTTTCTCAGAAAATATTTAGTTATGAGACCCTTGGATCTTTGCTTACCTAAAATTTATAGGTTTAAAATTCTTTATCCTGATTCTTTATTGCTGGTTTATATATATATATATGTTATATACATGACCTTGTTTTTGAACTTTGGAGGATGTCCTATTGTTTCCCTATAGGAAGGAATTAAAGTTTCTGATCAGGGAAACTTCGGACTCCTGTTGTTATAACCTTTCGAGTCATAAAGGAATCCTACTAACTAGATTATAGTTATTTACAGCTGTTTCCTTGACAAGCTAATCTTCTATTCATCTGTTGTTTGAGATGGAGTGTGGAATTTATTGACATTGATCTAGCTGGAGAGTAGAAGAGGAGAGGAGCAGAAAGAGAGAAAATGAGAATGAGCTCATTTATTTTTACTTTTGTTCTTTTGTGTAGGATCTTCATAAATTTCTTAGAAATTATGCTTAGTTCCATTCTCAATTACTCATTTTGTGAGGGGCTTGATGAAATAAAAATATTTAAAAATTAGCTCAAAGGAATATCATCTGGACAATAATGGAGAAATCACTTTTCTGTTCCCAAATATACCCTGGGGCCTGTAGCAGAATTCAGTGGAAAATTGTTTCTGGTTGCTTAGGTTGAGCAACACCAAAACATTTTGGCTTATCTTCCTAAACTAGCAAAAGATATGTAGTGTACAAGTGTTTAAGTCTTCAGAAGGCCCATATTCTGTTCTCCAAAAATTTATGCCACCTGTTATTTGCAATATTCTGTTTTATATTTGCTAAAGTGAACAAAACATAATCCCAGTCCCAAGTGAACTTAAATTCTTATGCAGATATGTTGAAGGATTCATAAATACAACTAATTTTGAAAAATCTGTTCAGGGGCCAGCCCAGTGGTGCAGCAGTTAAGTACTCACCTTCTGCTTTGGCAGCCCAGGGTTCACCGGTTCAGATCCCGGGTGTGGACATGGCACCACTTGGCAAGCCATGCTGTGGCAGGCGTCCCACATATAAAGCAGAGGAAGATGGGCACAGACGTGAGCTCAGGGACAGTCTTCCTTAGCAAAAAGAGGAGGATTGGCAGCAGATGTTAGCTCAGGGCTGATCTTCCTAAAAAAAGAAAAAAAAAAAAATCTGTTCAAGGGGCCGGCCCAGTGGCAGAGTAGTTACGTTCATGCTCTGCTTTGGCAGCCTGGGATTTGTGGATTCAGATCCCAGGTGCGGACCGACATACCGCTCATCAAGCCATGCTGTGGAAGCATCCCACATACAAAATAGAGGAAAATTGGCACAGATGTTAACTCAGGGCCAATCTTCTTTCCAAAAAAAACAAAAACAAAAACAACAACTACCTCAGAACTGTTCAATCCACCAATATTTATTGAGTACCTGCTCTATGCCAGGCTGGGTACTAGGTGGATGCTTTAGCATATCAAAAGTACATAACACTGCACTAATTAAAAAGTGAAAACATTGTATCTCTGTAGTAGAGCTACTGACAATTTATCTTGGTAAAAGTCTTCAATCTACCTTTTCACCTTCATCTTCCACTTACATGTGATTAGATTATACACATGTACTTAGAATGAGACTTTTGACCACCAGGGTTCGTTGTCCAGGAACATGCAGAAAGCAGTTCTTTTTCTCCCTGTCTTTGAAGAGAGAGGATTCAAGGTACTGTCTCTGATTCTCTTGTTTGCACTGACCTCAATTGATGTCAGTGATCTGAGGAGAACCCACAACACGCAGCTAACATCCTCTCCTGCATATTGAGCAGAGATGTTTTGGCTGCTGAAATGACAGAGAAGTTTTGGTTCTTGTGATGCCTTGGGACAGCAAGTTTTTCTCTTAAGATATAAAAAGATCTGTTTTGCCTGCACAGGGGGACCTAGCCTCTACTCTCTGTTCCCGTTTACACACGAAGGCAGGCAGCTGTACAAGTGGAACATGAGTCTAAATCGCAGGGTATTATAACATATGAAACTTGAATGTGGCAACTGTTATTGTCTACAGGAGTGTACTGTCTGGGGAAATTCAATCCCAGCCTTGGGCCTGGCGGCGAAGGCTCCGGCAGCACTGGGTCACCAGTGTAGATGGCTTTGGAACTGATTTTAAACACTTTTCATTAGTATGATTCTGGCCTGCAGCTTAATCAGATATTTGAGGTGCTCTCGACTAGTGGAATTTTTTTACTGTTTTTGGCTGTTACCATCCCTAAAGACACAATGTGTCTCTGTTGCTCTTTGTTATTCCTTCACATGTCTCAGGGGTAAAGGACCATGATAATGAATAATCTCTCAGGATCATATCACAGGGGGAATGAAACTTTAGCAAGTGGGGAAAGCGGTAGACTAAATTATTTCTGAAGTCTCTTTCAGTACTGTGTCTATGAAACAGTTGACCCTGTGTTCATTTGTTCCAAGGTGAAAAATATGATGTTTCTGGAAGCAATTAATGGAATTTTGGCAGATGAGCCTGTTGGGGAGGAAGGAGCTGGATCTGAGTTACATGGGCTGGCTGGCTATGTTGTTCACAGCCCGAATTGCTCAACTTCAACTAGATCTTGCTACAACCGTACTATATTTTGTACACACACAGACATCTTAAAATTTTCTTGTTCCAAATCATTTCCAGTTTCACCCCAAAGCACAGATTTACAGTAAAAATTATTCTCAATATACTGACTCAGTGCTGAAATCAGAAAATTCCCAAAGCTCATGTTTTTGAACATGCAGATTTTAAGCTCAGAGATTCCTGCTATTTGGAAGGCAACAAATTGACCAAAACAGCCAAGCTTTTGTGTGGACACAGCTAATGGAGTAGTACAACACGATGTGTATGTGTGTGTGCTTGTTTTTTGTTATTTATTTTCTCTCTTTTTGTTCTGTGCAAAGGTATGGGTTATATCTCCCTTCTTGCTTTGCGTTGCTCACTCCAATTTATCATCAGTCATGAAAAGATGATGATCCCAGTGAGGGTAAATAAATAGCAGGAGAAAATGAGGTTATTAAGCTGTAGGCCCTGTTCTCATGTAAATGTCCCTAATTTTAAAATTTGAATATAGAATTTGGTATATTATCAGAAGTATCTCTAAATGGAGCACTCCTCACAGTGTTCATGAGGTCTTGTCAGAGATTTCACTTTTAGAATTATCTTCAATTGCAATAGCAGTTGGTACCTGAAAAGAGCTCTTTAAATTGTAATTTTTGTGTAGCTATATAGACTTGTCAAGTACTTTCAGAGGTGTGATTATGTAGTCCTCTAATATACCTTTCTGAGGGGCTGAATTACTGTTAAAGTCCTCGTCAAAGGCATGTAAAATCTGCCTTGAAAGTCCAGGAAACGTCATGGACAACTGCAAACTGTTATGAGATTTATGGATATAGACTTTTATTATAAACATTCTCAGTTGTGGTTGATTAAACATTCTGCCTCTTTTTTATATAGTGAAAATATTATAAACAACTGGGGAGGGTTGGGTTGACTAATAAGTGAAATCGCTGAATGACACCAAGGTTAGAAGTGCAGCTCACACTGTTAAGGTGGGGCATAGGAAAGTGCTGCTGCAAGTGGATCAAGGTGCAGCCTCTCTGGTGGATGAAAGCATCTTCACTGAACAGTTAATTCATGCTACATTTATTTGAACTGAAATTACCAAGTCACATTGCTGATTTCTGTTAATAAGAGGCAAAAAAGGACTATGGCACTATTAACTGTGGCTTTTAAATTTTTTCTATTCTGCATAGAATAATTTTATTCAAGGATGGTCTCTTTTTTTTAAGACTGGGTCGCACAACTATAGAATTCTTGGAACTTCTTGTCTGTTGTACAGGGATAAAGAAGAGGCCTCAGCTGCAGACCAGAGTTGGGATGCTGGTTCAGCCATGCTGTTTAACCTTGGTCAATAATAATGATGATAGTAATAGCCACTATTTATTACTTATTCTGTGCTAGGCTCTTTGCATACATTTTATCTAATTCTCTTAGCCCTGGAAGGTTGTACCTTTCTCACTGTCACACAGTTGGTTAATGGAGGAATGAGAATTCCATTCAGCTGTGTTTGTCTCTAAAATCCATGATCCTTCTTCTGTATCAAGACTATTTAAGCTTTGTGCGCAACATCCCCCACACATATAAAGTGGGAACGGTGTTAATGCTTAACTTCTGGGGTTATTGGAAAGAATAGGGAGGTTATGTAGAGTTCAAGGCATCCAGTAGGCGCACAGAAAGTGGCAGTTTGGATCAGAGCCACAGTATGATTTATGTAGCCCCCAGCACTTTCGTTTTGATGGGCCGTTTCCTCCATAAAAAGTATGTTAAAAAATTTGTTTTATTGGTATAAAAGTGAATATGATCAAGGCTGGATTTTATTCATTTTTTCTTTTATTTAAAAGAATATTAAAACATTGTGTAGGCCCTCGGCACTGGGCCTAGAGTGCCCAATTATAAGTCAGCCCCTATCATCACAGACTGACTATCAGCTTCAAGGCAGTGGCTTTTTCTTTTGTGTTTGGTGTTGCTGTTATGGCCTTTCACTGAAATAGGAATTCTGCTCAGCAAGTGTATATGGGTGTGAGGGCAGTGTTTATTTGCGGGGAATAAAAATCTGTTGTCATTAGTATTAGCTGGACAGATGTTCTCAACAATGTGTGCTTCTAAAGATGGCTCTTGACTGATTAGTCTGGCTTATGCCATTTACCATTTATTTTTTCTGGTATTTGACATATCTTACAACTTTTAGACCAGTTATATTCATACTGAAAGCTATTTACAGAAAGGTCTGGAATGGCTGCTCACTTTTTTTTTCTCTACTGATTAGAACTGGCAGGTGGTTTTGAGTCCCTGTGGCCCCCTCTTGGGCCTCTCTGGTTGGAAGCTGGTTTCTAGGGCAGCTCCTCCTTGCCTTGTAACCCTAAAATCTACAACCAAAAACTGATTACAATCAGTGTTTCTCAACTTTCAGAATGAAACTCATGGTTACTTCAGATTTCATGGATTTGGGGCTGGTCTACATGCATAACCAGTTTGATTGACTCATAACTAGTTTAATGACTTGGTGTTTTGGCTGGCTTAGATTGCAAACTTCTCTAGGAGAGGCCCTCTTTTGCATCTTCTCAAGACCTAAGCATTTAATAAATTCTTGTTGACTGAATGAAGGAATGAGTGGCTGGCAAAGAACCAGTCAGTTACGTCAAAGGTGCCAATTTGATTGTGTTTAGACTGAATCCATTCAAAACTCAGCTGTTTTGGTGAGACCCCTGCTCTCTCTCCAAAGTTTAGAATTTGAGAGAAACCTTTTGTGTTCTTATCAGGATCCAGGCTATGTTCTTTGATCAGTTAAAGGAAAAAATGCCAACTGTCAGGCATAACCCAAGATTTCGGGAGGCCTTCCACAGCTATGTCTGAACCCCCGTGCTCCAAAAAGGTTTTATCCCTCCTGTGGATGGCAGACAATATGCTTGCTGATGCAGCCGGTGATATAATTAAACTTTTGACCACATGCATGACTTTAAGCAAAAAAGTGGCTAAAGCTCTGTGTCTAACGTGATTGAAGGGTGGAATCTAATGCTGAGGCTCCCCTAACTAATCTCTCCTTTCAGAGTTCTCTAGAAGCAGCCCTTCTGGGGGTCCAGAGTTTACAATAAGACCCTTTTATACTTAAAATGTCAGCAAAACACTAAGACTAGCTCTTCCCGATACACGAAGGGGTTAGCCCGTCCATTCTTTCCTCTTGACATTTGGTCTCATTCTATCTGAGATAAGTGGGTGTTGGATGTAATCCAGCTGGAGTGGGGCATCCTAAAATTTCCCCCCGTTTCGGTGTGCCCTTTGGACCTAACCCTTATCACTAAACCTTCACGGTTTTCTGTATCTGAAAAGGGCACATAGCTCTTCTTTTTTTGGCCTGCAGTAATATCTGATATTTAGATTCATAGGATCTACGAAATGTTGTTCACAGACACAACAGCCCAGCCGAGAAACTGACTTCATCTGGGAATGGCTGGTTTCCCGTTTTCCCAGGCCTCTTTCTCAAGCAAGGTTTGAATTTTATGTTCACAATCGACTTGTTTCAGAGTGACCAGGTGGCCAGAGTGCCTCTGAAAACCCCCTCAGGGCCTGAGGAAATCTGTATTGGCATTTATGTTAGTCATTTTGCAGGTGAAAGGTATTCTGATTTACATTTCACAATCTGATCTGCTGCCAGCCAAGGGTGAAAAACTGGTGGAATTGGCCACCAGATCTTTTTGAACTAAGAGTAAAATATATACACTTACCATTCAGGTAAAATTCTCTGAGTAAAGCTTGGATAGGTGGGCAGGTTGAAACAGATTTGTCTGTTTTGGACTGGAGATAACCCTGGAATGTTAACCTGTGGGGTGAGGGGAGTTTGTGTGTGCAAGGATTTAACTATTAGATTGTGGATTAGAGAAAGGATTTCATCACACTGTAGTATTGTACAATCTAAGCAGTTCTCCTGAGATTCTAAAGGAGGGAGGTTTAGTATTTTTGGAGTTAAGTAACAAGCAAACTTCTCTGATCATGTTCCCTTATTTTCATGAGCTAAAGAATTTTGAGGTGAACAGCTTTATAAGAGCTTTTATAAGCAAGCATTGTTGTATTTTTCTCTCACGTGAGTCTGCTCCAACTTGCTAGGTAAACAGAGTGTTAACTGATAAAGTCATATATACAGCTTTTATTTTCATGGGTAAACTTATGATCAGGAAAATATCTGAATTAGTCTTGTCTAAGACAATTGAAAGAAACGTCAGCACAGTTCCTGATGGTGTATTTTTAATGTAATTCTTTTGTATTTGGCATGATTCAAAATTGATTTTATGAATAAGGCTGCAGATTAACCTTTCTGTAACAGGCTGGGAAAATGATCACTTGCAAACATAGTGCCCCCTAATAGCATTCTTTGTAGCAATCAGAGATAATCTGCTTGTGTGCAGTCAAGTTATTCGCTCATTTCCTTAAGCCGTTTCCTAAACTTGTTATCTGATTGCCGCGATGCTCCCACTTATTGGAGTGGGGGACAGTTCCTTTACGGGATGTAACTTTTCTCAGTTAAAAAGAATATGATACCATGGAAATGGATGTTCTGTTAGAATACTGGAGTAAGAAGAGAAGACTAGAAAACATCTGCTGAGAACAAGCCGTTTTGTACTGTGCCAGTGCCTTTCGTGAACTAGACGTTGAACGTCAGTGAGTTCTGGGCTCTCATCCCTTCAGGCAGGCATCCTTGGGTGAGTGTTTAGCACAACCATTCAAGTTACTGTTTACCCGGCATTTTCTCCTTAAGGAAATGAGACAGTTCACAGAAAGAAACTAACTAAATCCTGCCTTTCTTTTTTTATTGCCTTTGAGATTTCTATGAAAACTTTTATTTCTGGAGACGGCTAAGTATATTTGCTATCGGCAAAGGCTGGTGTTCTTCTTAACTCAATGATTTTGGAAATTGGTGGAAATAGGTCATGCTAAAGAGGTGAAATCCTAGACCCTGGGTCCTTTTTCTTTTTGATCTCTTCCTTGAGATCAAAAAGAATTTTTTCTTGAGTTTTTACCAACACTTTTCATTTCTTTACTTCCATTTTCCTAGTGGGCTATAAAGTCCTGGAGGGTAAGGACTGTGTGCCGTACGACTTGTTTTTGTTGTGCATAGTAGGTCTACATTAGAGTATTTTATAGTTTTCAGGATCTCGGAGATCATGACCAACTTGCCTGAAAAAAAATCTGGGCAAACCTCATCACATGTTCACCAATTTGTGAAAATATCAATTGAAATATTAAAAGTTGCAGAAAAAGTATCTCTAACATTTTATGAACTAAGTGGTATAAAAAGAAGTCTACATGTGTTCAAAAAGTTCCTAGAAAACAGTTTTTCCCTTCAGAAAATATAGCGTGTGTCCAGGTGAGCACAAAACAAGCCAAATATTTTAGAGTGGTATCTACTTAGCTTTCTGGATTTTAAGTGCAGCTGAATGTTGTTAAGAATTTTACTATGGTCAATCTGTTTATAAAATATGATATTTTTCCTGATTATTCAAAGAGCACTTCCTATCCGTTGGGGCAAGAATTTCTTACAGAATAAGGGCTGTTTTTCACCTCTCAGATCTTTTTGATTAACCACTTGTTATTTTTATACCTCTAGAACAGGACCAAAGGAAAATTCCGTTTTTATTCTTTGTTACATGTGAAGAATTAATGTGAAAGAACATCATGCATTGTCAGGAAATGGTTTTTTATGTTAGCATTAGTAAAGCAGAGCAAGTGCCCTCTGCTGTGGCGTTTTACCATATTAGACAGGGATGTCCTTCAGCATCTTTGGTGATGATGGGCATAAATCAAATTGAGAACAGTGGTATGTAGTGAATTTAGCACAACTGCATTTTTTAATATGTAAGTAGGCTTAGGTTTTTATCTCCCTTATCTTAAGCCCCGTCAAGATCAAACTCAAGCAAGCATTCACATCCACAATTGAATCTCACCAGCCTTTTTCTTTAAGTTAACATTAGTTCAAACTCTCCCCACTGCTTCTGTCAATAGATCTTTTAAAGGCAGGCATTAGAGTTAAGTTTGCCTTAGTCTTTTTTTCTCCCCCTTCCACAGCTTCAAGCCCAAGGGCTTCTTTTAATAGGCATTAGTTAAGGCCCAGAATTGAGTAGACATTTGTGAAGGAGACTTGAAGTTTGGAACAGAATTGGCCTTTATAGTTTTTCCATGGGGGGAAAAAAATCTTCTTATGAGAATAAAGGCTGCCTACTAATCTGTTACCATCTGGAGAATGGAGAAGCCAGAGGTTGTTGGCACCAGGTCACATCCCTTATGTAAACTGTCAAATTCTTTTCATATTAATGGCATATTGAGCTTAATCTAAAGGAGTTTGGTATCAGTCAGAGCTTATTTATTGATTTTTTTTTTTTTTTTTTTGGTGCAAGGGAGGGGTCTTAGTATTGTTAGGATATGAGAGAAAGACTCTTAGTGTCCAGAAAAAGGGTTTGATTCATGAAGGACTATTCCTCATACTTACACATCGTTTTCCATTTAGTGATGCTTGAAGCCATGAGTAAAAATCTGAGTTCTTCCAAGCAATGCTTTTCTACCAGACCTCAGTGAAGAAAGTTTGAATGTCTTAAAGTCAATAAGAAGGCCTGTTGATAGCTATCATGCTGCCATACTTGAAATAAAGCAGTAGTGAGGCTAAGATTCTGTTTTTCTTGTATTTTGCACATATGTGCATGTGAGTATAAATATGGATGTGCATTTTTGTGCTTTAGGTTGCAATAGAACAGCTAAAATCCCCCCAGGTCTTACAAGCATCCTGCTATCTGAGTGGTAAAGAATAAAAATCCCTTACTTTTGATTATGAAACCTTTAACCTCCTGTGGACACAGGGCCAAACAGATTGCGAGTGTCTTGACAGCTCTATTCAAAGCAGAAGCTTATTCCCCAAACTGGTACCGATTGATTTTGTTCATTCTAAAACTGTTCTGCTCTCCCCGCTTATAAATAAAAATAGACCCACACACTCCCTTTCAGACCTTTTGATAGGTAAAGGTTGAACTCTCTAAACCACAGCATGGAAGCCCAAATAATCATGTTATTCCCGGGGATAGACGTCTATAGTGCAAGCTAAAAGAAGTGATGAATAAAAGCCACTGTTGTATTACATATTGTCCACATAGGATATTTTGGAAAAAAACAAGTCTAACATTCAATAAATGTTCATTGATAGAAGAATGACTTACAAACTCTCTTTTTACCTGAACAGGCTTTTTTTTGGTTGCATAAGGCACATGAAGAAATGAAACCTAAAAATTTCAGCAAAGATGATTAAATAAAGAACAAGCGCTGAGATTTCCAGCTTTTGGAAATTCTTTCTAGATTCCGAAATGGGAGCATTTGTCCTTGGGGCCTGTATTCCACTGGCACTTCGTACCCCCTGGTTTCATGTGTAAACCAGAAAATGAAAACGAGACCAAATGACCCAAAGGAGATGAAACAAGTTTGTTTTGTCCATTATATTTCTCTGCTCACGCCTAGATGCCTTGCCTTCTCTGTTCCCTGTGTTTGAAGTTCGGAGCTGGGAACAGACGTGAGATTGAGGTCCCAGGGAGAAGCCAAGTTCAGCCTGAACGGGTGAACTCACTGAGACGAACGGCAGATAACGTGAGCTAAAGATACTCAAGTATGACATTTGTGCCAGTAGGGGAGAGACCCACCGGCCTTTACAAACAGGTTTCTCTTTGGTTGTCTTAGCAGATGGAGCCTAGCTGAACGCCTTGGCAATTTTTCCTAAGTAAGCGTCTCCAATTGATGCTGGTGGGAAGGGGCTTACACACAAGCCCGTGTGACATAGGATTTTCTGCCAAAGATGTCGAATGCCATGATTCTGAAGGGAGTTGTTGTAGGGGACAGTGGGCTGATATTACAAAACATCAGGATGATTTTGCAAGAGTCCAACAGCAAAAGAAAGGAAAAAGAATTAGGGGAAAAGGAAGGGGAATGAAAACTTGGGAGGAACGTGAAAATATCTGTGTATCGTGTGAAAGAGAAACAATAGAAATGCAAAACTGATTTTAGTCTTAGATTTTCTTGGCAATAAGTTCCGCCCTAATGTTTGAATGCATTTGAATCCAGTGTTGCAGTGTCATGTGCTGAGGATTTAAATAATTACTATTAAGAATGTCATAATAAACTCTCGCCTTTAAAAGGCTAGACAAGATTTCCTCCGGTGCTCAAGCACTGTATATGTGAGTGACTTAAGAATCTTTTTATGGTGAGACCCCTTTTGTGTCTCCCCTGCTCCCCAACTTTCTCAACTTCTCACATGCAAAACAGCAATCAGCTTCGTATTCATTCTTTTCAGTCTGCTTGGGATTTATCTGGCTGCAGAGAACCGTGACTGGACAAAGATTGTGGCTTTGGGTGGTGACTGTGCTGTGACGGACCTTTTGCTTCCATTGTGTGCTTTACAAGAGACTCGCTCGCCAGAGCTCTTTGCCTCTTCCTGGCCTTCTCCAAAGTGATGGGCGGGCTGTCTGGAGCTGGACCAAGAGGCGAAGTTCAGGGCCGTGGCCAGCAGGGGGTGTCCTTGCCAGATGAGAACAGGCTTCTCAGTGCCAGAGCAACTCAAATCACATCCTCTGCCAATCTGTCCTTTTTAGTTGATTTGGCTCCAGGTTCGACCCCAGAAGCATTTTATTTTGCCCTCTCAGGTCCCAGCCCACACCTGTAGGACTTTGCTGTCCGCGTTGATGCTTTCAGTTTCTTTTTGTTGTTAACAGTAGGCTCTGCTTTGCCATAGCTGCCGTTTGGTCACCTTTTATTTGGAAATTGGAGAGGTTTTCTTTCCTTCTCACTGTATGTCAGGTCAAGTTGAAGGGCATAGGCACCTGCAGGGAACAGGACCGAGTGTGTTCATTGAGCGTTTTGCTGTTTTACATGACCTAGCCGTAAAGGAATGTCTATGGGAAAGGAAAAACCTGTTTCATAACGCAGCACAGAGCTTTGTTTTCTCGTCAGGGTGACAGCCCTTTGGTTCCTGCCAGTGGGTATGCGACGGGAAGGTGGGGAAACTGGATCATGAAAATTCCACGGGCTGGTGGTTGCTCATTCTTTAGCCTTGTAGCCGGGAGGATACCGTCTGGTTCCCAGGGTGGCTCAGTACAGTATTTAATTCAGAGAGCCCAAACCTATGTGAGTAGCATTTTATTCTTTGGAAAAAAAAAAAAAAAAGAGGACGACCCTTGGCAATTTTTAAGCAGCTTCAGCATAGTCTGGCGGGAGGGGGTGATGTGAGGAAGCGTTTTGTTTCTGGAAACTTGGATCCAGTGTACTTGTTGATGGGACTGTGCAGGGTAATGCTTTCCCCAGACAGCAAGCCATCTGCACAGGGAAAGTTCACGGCGCACACCCGGGCTTGTTTCCACAATGTGGTGCTTCATGACTGAGAGCCTTTTCTTGAATGTCTGAGCCACTAGGTTCCTGTGCCCTCTGCCCCATGTCGGATTACAAGCTGCCCCGACGCTGGAGCGCGTCCCACTCTGGCTGAGGCAGACGTGAGAGCAGAAACCCCACAGCAGGTGCTGATGCTTCGGATGTCCTTTTGTGCAGACCCCTAAGCTGTCTTCCCCGCTGGCTCACAGCCCCCCAACCCCTGCCACCCCGGGCTCCCAGTTCTTGGATTAGTTCTCAGGCAGCTGCAAATGCTGATGCACTGTCTCCTGTACTTCAAAAAAAAAGGCCTGTGTAACAGGTACCCACAGGGAGGAGTGTGAAATCACTGAGCTCAAATCTTAGTTGGCTTTCAGGAGTCCGTACGCAGTGAGTCTAGTCTGGTTTATTCTTAGCAGAAACTTGTTATTTAAGGGCATCAGTTTTCTTTGTTTTCAGGCGCCTTGTAAGTAACTCTGGGGCGTTTCAGCTGTATGAGGACATAGAATCAAATCTCTTTGCTATCTCTTGGGTCGTATTTTACTCACATAAGTGGACCTGTTTAAGTCAGTCATGTGCAAAATAGGATTCCGAAATTGATTTTTTTTTTGAGAAACTGACATTTATTTTCTGTCCCCTCTCCCTCCTATTAACAAAATCATTTCATTCCTCCCCCCTCAACCTCTTTCCATTTTAAAAGTCATCTATAGAAGCTGTCTTTCCCAGAGCCTCATTGTTCATGAATTATATTGTGAATCCATTTGGACACCGACCAGGAACTTGCTATAATTGCTCACATGCAAGTAAAAGCTTTCTCTGTGTATTAATTAGTTGATACAAGGGATTAAGATGATTACATGAAAGGCATTGCTGCTTCCCTCTGAATAGTTAGACCAAGGTGGGTGCCAAGGCATCATTTGATCCCATTTGCTCAGCATGTTCCCTTGATGAAGGCACAGAATTCGAACAGTGAGGTTTCCTGAGGCAGCAGAATATGGGGATCATTTGGATTCACTGTTTCTGTTGATGTGAAATGTGGGATATTAATCAAGCCTAATTACATGCACTGGGTTTGGAACAAACTGAAGGCCAGTTCAGGGCATGGTTCTCTGTGTAATTACTGACTTTAAGGTACCAGGGTAATTACTAGAAATTAGAGGCCCTTCCTTTACGGGTCTTGCCTCTCAAAATGTGGAAACAATTTCTTTCACCGTTAGGAGGTAGCTCTCTGTTCAGAGTTTGGTGTTAAACAGATACAGCCAGCTAAGTAGGCCTTGGTTATGCTATGTCAAGTTTCTGGAGTTAGGGCAACAATCCAGATAATTCTGGCCTACTTTTCTCCCTGTCGGGGGTCTTCTAATATTTGAATTCGTAGTAAAAAATTAGTATATGCTTGGCTAGGGAGAGGAATTTAATAGTTCACTGTTTTTTTCTAGCTGACCATTTTCTCTACCATTGTATTCTTTTAAAACGGTAATCTGCAATGCTTTTTGTTAATAAATTTAATAGCACACATTTTCTTTGAAAAACAGTAGCGTGTAGTTGCTTCACAGTGTGTAAGTGTCTGAGAGTACAGCTGTCGCTTTTTTGGAGGTGCCTAGCACCTCGAAGGCCCTTCCTAGAGGGCTGGGACATCCGCTGTTGTGAGACTGTTGTAGGGGGTGATGGTTCATCCCCAGGACAGAAAGCCCCGAAGGCCCAATTCTTGTTCCGCGGAATTTCTAACACAGCTAGGGCACAGGCACGTGGCCTAAGCTCGCCAATCTAATGGCCCTGCCCAGGACGTGGAGTCTAGAGAGAGGCAAAAGGAGAATCATGGATGCTTAGAGCTCCTGGCATTGGCAGTGGCCTCCAGTGTCTGCTGATGGGGACCTGAGGGGCAGAAGGGTCTTGAGTGAAGCAGCTCAACAGAGAGTGTCCAAGAGTGACCCAGGCTGTTAGCTCCAGTGGCTGCATTCTTAGGTTTGGGCCCACTTCCTTCTAATCCTCCAGTAGATTTTGTGAGAGACTTGATTTTCTTATGGGAAATATCATTTCTGCTTAAATTCACTAGACTTGGCTTCTGTTCTGACTAGTGTGAGCACCATCATAAATGTCTTTGCCCACCTTGGAGTTAATATGTTAAGTGTAGATTTAATTACATATATGTAGTGATATCTGTGCTGCTATAAAACACTCATGTATACTTTCTGTGTAGATATGCCTGTGTTTATTGTAAGCTCAGGGAAAGGACTTGGTCTCCAAGCTAATAAGAATCAAGGTGAGAGAAAGTAGTGGTTTTTTTTTTTTTTAAGATGTAAGTCATACTCAGCTCAACAACAAAAAAATCAGACAACCCAGTCACAAAATGGGCAGGGGACATGAACAGACATTTCTCCAAAGAAGATATAAGGATGGCCAATAGACACATGAAAAGATGCTCATCCTCACTAATAATCAGGGAAATGCAAATCAAAACTACACTAAGATATCACCTTACACCCCTTAGATTGGCAAAAATATCCAAAACCAGGAGTGACAAATGTTGGAGAGGCTGTGGAGAAAAAGGAACCCTCATACACTGTTGCTGGGAATGCAAACTGGTGCAGCCACTATGGAAAACAGTATGGAGATTCCTCAAAAAGTTAAAAATAGAAATACCTTATGACCCAGCCATCCCACTACTGGGTATCTATCCTAAGAACCTGAAATCAGCAATTCCAAAAGTCCCATGCACCCCTATGTTCATCACAGCATTATTCACAATAGCCAAGTCATGGAACCAACCTAAGTGCCCAGCAACTGATGATTGGATAAAGAAGATGTGGTATATATATACAATGGAATACTACTCAGCCGTAAGAAAGGACAAAGTCATCCCATTCACAACAACATGGATAGACCTTGAGGGTATTATGTTGAGTGAAATAAACCAGACAAAGACGAACTCTGTATGACTCCACTCATAGGTGGTAGTTAACATATAGACAAAGAGAACTGATCGGTGGTTGCCAGGGGAAAGAGGGGTGGGGGGAGGGCACTAGGGGTGAAGTAGGGTACCTACAACATGACTAATAATGATGTACAACTGTAATTTCACAAGGTTGTTAACTATCATAATCTTAATTTAAAAAAAAGATATAAGTCATACTTTTGGCTTTCCTGACATTGTCCTTTTTAAAGGCTTTCAGAACGAGTTCCTATCACAGATCTGCTGCTCAATCTGGAAACAGATGTATTTGTAAAAATATGGAAGGCTTTTAACAATTTTGCCGAACTGAAGTTTTATTATTTGTATGATACACTGTATTTTCAAGTTTTTAAGAACTATTTTTCAAGTAGCTGATTTCGTCACAAGGCTCAAACAACTAACAAATTCTTAAGTTTTGTTGGTGCTTCTGATTCTCTTTCACGTGCCTTTCACAATTACTTCCTTGTTTTGGGCAGGAGCGCCTTGCTCAGAGGCACATGGGCACATTCCTGACCCGGGTTTGAGGACGGGCAGTGGAAGAAAGAGTGATTGCATCTCTCAGCTGAGGCAGTTAAGGCAGCTGTCAGGTGCTCTGTGGTTTGCTTCTTTCCTTAGTTTTTACCCTTTGTTTTATCACTACCGCTTATGGGCTTATTCCACCGCTCCTTCCCCTCACTACCTGCTTCAGCACGTCTGCTCTGTAGGACTTCCCAGGCTTCGCCCCAGTCCAGCTGTCTCTCAGTTGTCTTCCTGGCTCTCCATGGGTTGTTCTCTCCCCCATGATCTTCCTCTTTCCTCTTTCTCTCTTCTCCCCCTTCTCTTCCCTCCTTGAGAGGAAGGTGGATGTATATAGTTTTATCCATGGGTATGTACATTTATATGCAGAGGGGCATGTGTACGTTTGTATGAAACTTGAGTGTAAATATTAGAAACACGCACTTCATTCCAAGCCACATGCTGCTTTGCCTAAGAGCTCACACTTCCAGTGCTGAGGGCCATCCCGCTCAATTTCCTAGTGTGCCCTAGAAATTCCACATAGGCCTCAGCCTAGGTTTTCCCTTTCCATGTTCTTCAGAGAACCTGGTTAGTGATATTTTAAGGTTAATGGTCCTGTTACCCTTGTGAGATCAGAGAGACTGCTTCTAGAACTCTGTGTGAGAGTGTCTACCCTTTGTTTCCCTTTCTTGGGTGCTTTGGGTGTCTTGGTTTCAGGCATTCCATCCTGGGGCGGATGTAGGGTGGCATGCTTTGTCTCAAACTCCATTTACCTGGTGTGGTGTTCCCGTACCTTTCCAGAGTAGACAGATGACTTGTTCAGGTCTCAGGGCCTGAGTATATGCATACAGGTGTACACACACATTCTACCTCTAGCAGGAGGGTAAGCCCAAGGTCGTAGAAGTAAATCAGCCGAAGTGGAAGCCGGGGTTGTTGATTTTTCACATTGTTCCCTGCAGGCTCCCTCATATATTCTTGAAGAACTCATATACATTTTTTTCTCCTCTGCGTTTTAAAGATTTATTTCATCTCTGGCAATACAGAGAGGAAGTGGAATTTGGTCTCTGGGGACTTTTTTCGTACAGAATATCAGTGACATCATGGAATGACCAGAGTCCTGCTTTTTCTTAAAGGACACGTGGAAGGTTGTGCTACACATATGACAACTCTTTCTCATCCTGTTAACTTCAAATAATTTGTATCTAGTTTTAAATTCTTTTAAATATTTTGTAAAAGTTCAAGTGGCCACTGAATAGAATTTTCTGGATTTTTAAAGAGTATTAACTTATCAAACTCTAATGACTATTTAAAAAAAGGGAAACTGTAGGAAGAAGGTTATCGTGGACTCTAAATTTTTTGCCATCGTATTCTTTAAAGATTAGCCAAAATTAATTAAGGGAATGACAAAGGATTGCATTTAGGGACGTATTTGGAAGTATTTATTGTGTAGTAAGACTGAGGAATTTGATCAATATTCTGTTCCTTAAGACTTTCACACTTTTGTAAACATAACCGGAAGAGACCCAAAGCTTAAAACTCCAACGATATTGCAGGCAGTGTTTATCATCCTCTGCTTCCCCATGGTTGATAAAAATTGACTGATGGGATTTGAAGGGAAGCCAGGAGTCTTTTTTTCTATGTGTGTGATGTCTGTAAAGCTGCAGTAATTTCAGGCACTCCCTCTTGGGAAGATCTATGTATGCGTGACAAGGAATGTAGCATTTAGGTATTTGCTTACGTGTTTTAAAATATCGTTAACAAAAGCATTGGAGATGATAGCCATGTTTTGTTTTTTTTTTAAGCTAGACTGTTTTATTGTGTTTTATTCCAGGCTGCTTTTAGCAAGCTGGAAACCATCTCCACTGACACAGCCTTTTCCTTTACGTTTGAACTTTCCTGGCAGAAGTAGCTTGTCGATAGAGTCCACGCTAGTTCATTCCCTTTGTGTGTCAAGAATTAGACACATGAATGCCACAAATTAATCAAATGTGAGTCTAGAATAGAAGGCTCTCACCCACTAACATGACTGTGAAAGCCGCTTTGAATAAGAGGGAAAGGACCTATCAAATATACATGAAAAATAGTGAGTTTATGAAGGCCGAGGAATTGTTGGGCTTGACTGGACCTGCATGCCACCACTTAGGGGGCCAGGAGCAAAGGGTGGGAGTGGGAGGACCACCAGCCCGTGAGGTGGAGTTTTCTTTTCTAAATGATCTTCCATTGAGAGAAGCTTCTGGGAATATCAATGAGCCCCTTGCTGAGGCAGGGTTGGAGGTCAAAGTGCAGGGCCAGCTGCCAGCCTTCCTGAGGGACAATAGCAAAGCCTTTCTGTACATATGACAAAAGGATGTTCCTAGTGTTTTTAGACGCTGAATGAAACAGCAGTTAAATTAAAATTATGCAGCATCATGTAAAATTAACCTTTTCACCTCCCTCCTCTTTCTCAGAGTTGAAAGTCGATTGCTTCTACTCTTATTTATGTGACGTCACTCACCTATTTTGTGATTTACAGAAATTTAATCATTTAGCCACTTAAGTTTCAAAAAATGTTTTGGCCCCTTTAACACATAGAAAAGAATGTGATAAAGGAAAAAATTCTTTTGCAGTATTTTTGTGTTCAGTATACCTAGCGTTATTCAGCTTCTATAAATCGGAAAAAATACATGTTTTTAGATGGACATAAATTATATATTAGATACAACAAGTTTTCTTGTGCAAATGATGAAAAGATAAGTAATATAGTAATGTGATTGAATTAAATTTATAACACAGGTGTTATTTCCTAGAGAAACATTAAGAATCAAAAGTTGAACTCCTATGAAAATATTAACAAGAATTACCCAAGTATTTATTCTGAGATGCTTCAAATCTGGATTTGATATAAATGTGATTTATGTAAACAAAAACAGAGGTGAAATATGAGAAGTCCTAATATTAATGTAAAAACAAAATGAAATCTTGGCATTTAAGTCACATAACATAGCTATGCATACTATTTTCCTGACTCTATCTTGATAAAATTGAAAGTTACCCCTAAAACTACTACTCTGTGGTCTTTGAGTCCATATTTTTTTGTTCCTGGTATGGTTTAAATTTCATATCATGTTTATTTTTCTTCATTCTCTTCGACTTCACCCTGAAACCACAGAAGGTTTTCAGTGGAAGGGAGAGTACTGTATCACACTTCTTGGTTGGTGCCAATTGGTTCCAGTGTGGACTTTCTTTGTGGCTTTCTGTTGGAATGGTATCATATTATTGGTCTTCACATTTGCCAGAACAGTTCTACTTTTCCATCCTCTAGCACCAAATCCCTGAAAAGGTCACATACAGCTTACCTAGTGGCCAAACACACATGCTGAGGGGTGTATGGTTTCGTGGGAGGATGACGAAGAATGGAAAGTTTGGGCTTCGCGTTCAGTCCTTACAGTCAGTATTTACTGAACTCCTTCAGATAAAGACTTCTTAGATCAGACCGTGACAGTAAATTAGTGCTAGACATTTATTAGCATGTATCCTTAGCACGTTAATAATTTCAGCCCTGAGAAAGGACCCTCAAGAAAACTAGAAGAGGATAAGGATCAGAGCGAGAGATGCTATAGAGACCTGCCGGATCATTACTGATGGTACTATAAGAAGACTGAGAGGGGACTATTTACTGTCTGATGAAGATCAGATCAGAAAACTAATCCAAGCTAGCGGGACATTGGACAGACCTTTGCTGGGTGCCTACTGTACGAGTTAGGTGCTTTGGGGAACACAATGCAGTTTTTATCCTAATAATGGGAACAAGTAGACTATGATTCATTAATAGCAGGACTAATGTAATAATACCATCAAATATATGGCACATGCTGTTGGGATTTAAAGAAAGGGGAAGTCTTATGTGATGAGGAGGTCAGGAAGGATTTCTTAGTAGAGAGAGGTGTGAAAGGTTAGGATTTTGAAATGCAGAATGAAGGGAAGGTTAGGAGCTAAGACAGAGTCAAGGAGGTCTGCCTTTAGCAGCAATCCGTTAGGCCAGTTTGCCTAGAGCATCTTCCAGAAAATAATTTATGCAGGACACTTGGGTAAATAGACCCGGCTGCTTAAGGCTGGGAAGCAACAGGTCCTACAAAGTATGCCGCTCCAACCCCTCACTGGCCTCCCAGCCCCTGTCCCACCACTTTTCCTTGGGATGAGGAGATAAATCTCTCTCCAGAGGTGTAATGGTTTTGGAGCACAGTAGTTGAGATGCTCTGACTTGCAAACAGAGGCCCACTGAGGGAGTCCTCCAACAGTAGACTGAGAAGTTGTTTGTACCAGGAACGTAGTGAGGAGCTCTGATGACTTGAGCAGGACTGTGATGTTTTGAGAATCGCACTTTAGAAAGAGTAATCTTGTAGGGAGAGACTGGACACAAAAAGCCTACTCAGGAGGCTGCTGCAATGGTGCAAGAAAGAGGGATGTGAGTTTGGGTCCCAGTAGACTCTGGGAAAGGAGAGGACAATAGGTGTCCCTAGACTTGGAAGAGAAGGCATCTGGCCCCAGGAGGGTGCACAAAAGGAGCAGGTGGTGACATCCACATTTTAACAATGGGGTGGGGGAGGAGGGTGTTTGGAAAAGTCAGATTTGACTTCCGACCGGGAGCTGGAGATGAAGAGTTGGTGTGGAATTATTCAAAAATAGAAAATGAGTGCTTTCTCTTTAAAAGATTTCATCAGTAAAGAGAATGAACTGTGAATTAAGTCCTGTTTCTTCATAGGCATTTGAATCTGTTTTTTTCACAAGGAGTTGGGTACATCTTTAAGAAAGTATTTGCATCCATCTCATGACATCATCGTATGGTTGCAGAGCCAGAGGGCGATTATTTTCATATCCCACTGACTTTCATGTTGGTTTGTGAATCCACTGAAAATGAGGCCTTTCCCCTCACATTTTACAACACAAACAGTCAGCCCAGTAATTTAATGCTGGTTCTTCCAATATAAATATTACATTATGAGTATAATTTCCCATTATTACCACAAGGAATTATCTGGATGCTAAGAATAATTCGGCTTTATAAGGTCATACACCAATATATTCTTTCCAAACCAAAACATAAAAAATATAAAGGGAAGCTCTTCTCTCAATTGTATTTCTTGTCCTATATTGAAAACCTCTCCGTGGAGGAGTGAGCCTTCTGCACAGTGTACACTTAACAAAGGTTGTTATTCCCTGTCGTCTGGTGAGGCTAGTATGGAATTGGAAATTTTTTTTTTTAAGATATTGATGCTCATTTGCTTCCTATAGAATCCACTTAATGCTTTAAGTCTAATTCCGGTTTTTTATTAGTTACGGGACCAGAGTAGAATACACCAATTATACTATATTCCAATTTTGATTTCAAGTCACAATTTGTTATAGAAATATTATATGTGTATGAGAGAGACAGAGAGAGAGACAGAGAGAAGTGAGAGATGGACAGACAGAGAAGTGAGAGACAGAGCAGTGAGAGGGATAGAAAGGGCAAGAGGAAAAAGCCAGATAGAATGATAAATGAAAATCTAAAAAGGCGGGCTTCGTTTCACTGGTATTAATTTGGTAAATTATCCATAATTTATCAGGGCTTGTAAACATTGTGGCAAAATCTTTTGCCCTGTCAGTAATGAATTGCTACATCATTAATTTTGTTAAGGCATCAAGAACCGACATTGTTGAGCTCAAAGAAAACTCCCAGCTGAATATGGTGAGGTCTGAAGCACCGGTTTGGTTCATGAAATTCAGCAGTGAATCCACATGACTGTTTCCTGTCGTGGGGAAACCTCCCCTCCCCAGTGGCCAGGCCACAGCTGCCGTGGATGGCAGGATGCCCCGACCTGGCTGGGAAGGAGGCTGCCTGGTCCACGCTGCCTCGGGTGTCTTCTTTGCCACCTTTCTGGCCCTTGTGACATATGTCTTCATCTTGGCGAGAGGACTGGCTGAGGTATCGGTATATATTTGTATATCTTCACTTACTTCCAAGAATATATTGAAGCTGTAGATGAAAAAAATACATTTTTTAAAAAGTCATTTGAAATAAAGATTATAAAAGAGGTCAGAAATTTAGATGAGAATATTTTAGGGAGAATTTAGTGGAGGAATCCAAACTATCTATTTAAGCATTAGATTTGGCTTTTAGTTTCCAGTGGCTCTGGGAAAAGGGAAACCTGATTGTTTCTATAGTTGCCATTTTCTTATGACCAAAAGGTATTTATCACATGACTCTTAATATAAATGGTACCAGGTAGGATAGCAGAGTTTACGTTGAGTTTTGTAAATTGTATTTTAGGGCTGTTTCTTATTAATGACCCTCTAAAGACCAAATTCATGGCTTTGAATCATAACTCAGAAGACATTTCAGCAGGAAAAGTGGGCTGCATTTTTCTAGGGAGCTGCGATTGTCCAGGTGCACTTAATTTGGTCATCTGGCTGAAAAAGGATGGGGTTTAGGGCACCTACAAGAGTGAACAGGGATAACACCCCTTAGATGCATCTGTCTGCAATCTACTGCTTCACCTGTTCTTTGCAGGAGTAGTTAATTGACAGTTAAACCCTCATAGGTGTTTAAAGCAGTTCTTCTCTATTATAGGTTGTAAAAAGAGCATAGTCTTTAGAAACCTGATATAGAGGTAGCCCTGCCATTATAGAACTGCAGACCCAACAGGATCCTTAGAGCCAGGCCCACACAGTGACTGCTGGCTCTACCTCACCTCTAAGATGCTGATCTCAGGGAGGCGCCCTCCAGGCACTGTCTCAGCCAGCGGCTGTCAAGACAAGCAACTATCATGATGGATGAAGTCTGTCCCTGCAGTGTTACCTGGAGGGTGGTTGGCGACCGGGGCAAGGAGGGGAGCCCAATTCTAATCCAACCCCTGTTTTGACAGATGAGGAATCTGATATTCAAGGGCATTAAGCCACACATCCCTGTCACCCATTTAGGTAGAAACATGTGAAACTAGAATGTATAAAAATAAATAGCTTTTCTTACATTTGTGGCCAGCCCAAAGGTGAGCCTCCTTCAAAACAGCAGGTGGGAGATGCTCAAGTAGTTGAGTGGAAAGGACAAATGGGTAAAATTAAAGGTGTGAATATTTGATTAGTCAAAACTAAGGGTATTTTCACTTATGTTTTTACACAAAGAGCCAAATTCACCTGCTCTTTATGGTTGAGACTATTCTCTTTTGGGTTCCTGGACCCAATTCCAACACATGGAGGGGGTTGGAATAAGCAATTTTCAGACACCAGCCGAGTGTCCTACAATTGAACTCAGTTCTGACGCTATCTACCTGAAGATAGCATCAGATTCCACAGGGACAGGGCTGAGTCCTACCAAACTGACCCCCCCCCATCCCCCACGACTTCAGACGCCAGGTTATCACCTGTGCTTCTGACCAACTGGCTACAGATCCGAGGTTTCCACAACCATCTCCTTGGACTTCAGAGGCCAGTTGTAAGTGCAAATTGTTACCTGTAATTCTGACTGACTAGTTATAAATCAGAGGTTCCCATGACCTCCTCCTTGGGTTTAGGTTAATTTGATAGATTGGCTCACAGAATTCAGAGAAACATTTTACTTACTAGATCACTGGTTTGTTAGAGAAGAATATAACCCAGGAACAGCCAGAAGGAAGAGATGCATAGGGCAAGGTATGGGGAAGGGCACAGAGCTTCCATACTTCTCTGAAAGCACCATCCTCCCCCAAATCTCCATGTGTTCACCAGCCCAGAAACTCTTCAAAGCCTATGTTTTGGGGTTTTTATGGAGGCTTCATGACACAGGCGCAATTGATTAAATCATTGGCTGTTGGTGATTAAACTTAATCTTCAGCACCTCTCCTCGTCCTGTACTCTATTCACATGGTTCCCTCCACTGGCAACCAGCCTCCATTTTTAGATGCTTTCCAAAAGTCACCTCATTAGCATGACAAAAGTCACCATTACCACTCTCAACACTTAGGAAATTCCAAGGGTTTGGGGAGGTGTGAACCAGGAACCGTGAAGGAAGACCAAATATATATGAGAAATCTGAATAACCAAATCTATATTTTCTTATAAATCACAATATTGCATTACACAATACCTCAACAGAAGAGGAAATTCCGGGGCTGGCTCGGTGGCACAGCAGTTAAGTACTTGCCCACGTTCCGCTTCTCAGCAGCCCGGGGTTCGCTAGTTCGGATCCCGGGTGCGGACATGGCACCACTTGGCACGCGATGCTGTGGTAGGCGTCCCACGTATAAAGTAGAGGAAGATGGGCATGGATGTTAGCTCAGGGCTAGTCTTCCTCAGTGAAAAGAGGAGGATTGGCAGCAGTTAGCTCTGGGCTAATCTTCCTCAAAAAAAAAAAAGAAGAAGAGGAAATTCCATCAGTTAACTAGTTACCTTATTTGAGGAATCAGGTAATCATTTCTTTTCCCTGCCTCTCTTTACTTTATATTATTTGAAAAGCTTTAATTGGCCCATTTTTAATAACATAGCCAATGACTACATTTTAAGTAAAAATTGAAAATCTTCATATATTGGCTGATAAGCATTATGTAAAATTTGAAGTTGAAAGTAATTCATTCTTTAGCTTTTCAATGTAAAAGCAATCTTTTAAAAATGAACTTTCAGCAGAAGACGCTTGCATCTTCAGTGTTGGAGCATTTGAGAAAATAGAGTATCTAGTTTTATGTAACTACTCTAATACTCTTAGAATACCAAAGTGTTTTGCGGTAACAAGTTTGAGATACGATGCAATATGAATATATTATCCTCACAGCAAGCCTGTTCCTTTAGTCAATTTCAGAACACATATTAAGCAAAGCAATATATATGCACAATCCTTGTTTCAAAGTATATTCATGTTCTCGGATTTGAGGGGAAAAAGCATTCAGGAAGAAGTATTTTTTAAAGCAAATAAACTCCCTAAAGGATAATTGCTCTTCTAGAGGCATCAATGTATATTTCAATATTTATCTTTGCAGCGTGGTACATTTCTGTTTTCTTTCAGTAATTTCACTCTTAGCACCAGGATGGCTGCAGGAAGACTCCTTCCAGAGAGGTAATGAATGACCTTTAAACAGCTCTATTTGAGACCATATTTTCCTTCAGAGAGAATATAAATACTCTCTGGGTTGTGCATATTACTTAAAACTTTATCTGTACAGTGAAGTGAACTTAAACAGATGTGATCTTGTCTTTGTTAAGTTTAAAGTTAGCATTCTATCATGAGTTATATTGTTGGAGAGAAAAATTATGAGGGGGGCCTTAGAGAGAGTGCTCTATACAAACATGATTATTGTCAAGAGAAATTCATTCATTCTATCATGTTATTCTGTCAGTAAATACTCAGTGCTCATTATGGACCTACCACTGGACTATATCCCAAGAGGCTTGCAAATAAGTAAGACATCCTCAAGAAAGGTATAATATTTTTTTCCTTTTGGTGTGACAGACATATGTGAGAGAGTTAATGGTTTAAGAAGAGTTACAATGATGATCAGAAAATAAGTTCGCAGAGAGCAGAAGTCACCATGCAGAAGGGTTTAGGAGGAAGTGGGACTGAGCGTGACTGCAGAGTGATGAGTGTTGGGAGAGGCAGCCCAGTGGGCGACCAGGGGAAGAAGTGTTGCCTGGGGAGTCAGGGCATCTGGCCCAGCCTTAGCCATTCACAATCCCAGTTATTTACTCAAGCCTTTTCTGTGTCAATTCTTTCAAACATAAGATTATCTCTAACATCTTTTCATGCCATTCTGTCATCTGTGTACCCATCTGCCTATAGAATTCTCTTCGTGTCTACCTCCAATTTTTTACTTCAGCATGAAAGTTCCAGAACATATACAGGAAAAACCCCCTCATATAAAACTAACTTTCTTTTGTTCTCTTTCCTTTGATTCAGCCCAGATTCTTCTGCTCCATAAATATTTCCCATTTAGAAAGGGAAAGCTATATATTTAAACATATATGACTTTCATTGTTGCATGATAACTGAGTCTAAATTGGATGATTCTCATTAATGACAGGACAAGAAAATAAGTAAGTCAAGACAAAATTAGGTCACAGCATTTGACCATTGTGACTTAACCTTCCCTTTGCCCTTATCTGTTAAAGCTTTGGCCTTAATATGGACAAAGAGCAATTTAAATCTCTTTCCATTTCTATCCTTTTTCTTAGAGCAGCTTCAAATCTAAACCTCTAATAAAGAAAGGGATAATAAAATAGCAGGGAAAGTATAATGGGAATTATATTGACTCTCATAGAAGTTTTGGAAGAGAAATATATTCTCTTCCCTGAGCTCTGTAATAATATAATCATGGCATGATTTCTAGTTTGCTAGACTGGGGACTATTTGGAAATCTTTAATGACTATAATCAGCTAGTAAGCACTTAAAAATTACTATTTCTTGAAAGCTAGGAAATTATTTTCTCAGTGTAAAATGCAGGAAAAGGAAAAAAAAAAAAAGCCAGCTACATTTTTTTTTTCAAACAGCAAAATCCATGTGTCATGGTGTGATGGAGTCAAGGTTGGGAGTTGAGACCTGAATTTTAGCCTCATCTTTGAATCTTGTAGTGTAAGCTTGGGTGAGTCATTTAGTCTCTTTGGGGCTCAGATTTTTTTTATTGCAAAATAATACTAATAGTAAGCATTTATATTTACTATGTGTCAGGCACTACTCTAAACCCTTCGTATTTGATCACTTAATCCTTCCAGCAACACTATAGGGTAGGTACTATGTTATGGTTGCAGTTTAGTTCTTGCTTTATCTTGCCAAACATTGCAATTAAATTCTTTGAACCCAAGTCTCTTTGACTGTAAGTCTGTGCTACGAACCACTGTGCTTGACTGCCTCATTATTTATATCATTATTATGAGGCCAAATATTTCAATTATTCAAAGGTGAACACATTTCTAAACACATACAAAAGTAACAAAACTTTGTACCTACAAACTATTTTGTCTTTAAAGGAACTCTGAGAAAAGACATTTCTTATTTGTTAAGCAGATATTTCATATTAGTAGTAGGAAAAGGCTCTTTTTTTATCCCCGTTGTACAGGGGAGAACCACAGCATGCACAGAGAAGAAGTCCTGGCAGAATGTAGGAGAATCCCGCAACTAACCAGGACTGAATTCACTTTTGGATATGTCACTTGACAAATATCATTGTTTACACATGAGGAAGCAAAAATAACTTTTACCAGGTTGGCCCAGGCACCACAGCCTCCAAATCCCTCACTCAGCATTGGCCACGGGGCTGCAGAATTCTTGAAGTAGCACTCGGCCCACATTCATGCTAGGATGCCTGCCAACTGACCTCCATCCCTCCTTCTCTCATCCCTTCTCATTTGACAGATGTTTACTGGGCACCTACCAGATACCAGGCACTGTGCTAGGGATCAGGGCTAAAATGTGACCCATAACAGACACGGCTGCTGCCCTCATGTAGCTTACAGTTTGGTGGGGAGGTAGACACTAGGGAAATAATCACACAAAGAGACATTGTAGGTATGCTGAGAGTAATAAAGGAGAGAGATGTAGGTGTGGACAGGAGCAGGATTTGGGACAGAAGTCTTGAAGTTTGAGCTCAAGCAGTCGTTGAATTTCTTCCTCAGTGTTCCCACCTTGATATGAACAGTCTCTCACATAGTGGGTAATGTAGGGCAGATGAGATGTGCTGAAGGCATCTGAATAAGATCAAAACTTTGATCAAAAAATGTCTTCTTGTGGGTTTTCATTAGTGGAATGTGAAGAACAGTGATGGATTGGCTTCATGAGGGCCTTGGTTCAGGTAACTTCCTCTTGCTGCGGACCACTGGATTTGAGAAGTTTAAGACTATTGTGGGCAAGGGAATGGAGTTCTAGGTTGAAGGATAGAAAATGTGAATTTTGTTTTGTGCTCTGTCGCCAAATAACTTTTGTGGGTTTTTTTTTTTTTTGGTGAAATCTGACAGGACTCTTGTGACGATTAAGAAAGAAGGTGTACATATAATAGTTTGCACTCGACCTGGCACATAGTAAGTACTGATTACCTTTAGTTCTCCTTGTTACTAGTTGGTGTGGGAAAAACCAAGGTGGCTAAGACACTATGCATACCAGGTATGGACAGTCTTGATAGAGATAATGATGTTTATCCAGAAAAAAGGCATTTTATGATATATGTAGTCCAAAGAGGGGTTATTGGGTTGACTCCCTGACCGCATAGGCCAGGGGTTCAGAAGAGGAATATTCTGGAGGAGGACAAAGGTGTGGAAAAGGAAAAACATGGTGTGTCCAGCAGTGTAGACTAAGTTGCCCAGTTTCCTGGAATGCCTGTTCTCCATGGGAGAGAATTGACTGATGAGATGGGTGGCAGCACTTCCAGGGGCCAGGCCGTTTCACTCTGCCCCTCAAAGTAAGCTTTCCTGCCCTTCTCAGCCCCCTGGGTGGAAGATGAGACTAAAGTAGAAAGAATGCTATTTTACTCTGTTCTTGAAATGGAGCTTTGCACGAAGATGGTATCTTATGAAGAAGTTCCTTTCCATTATTTTTAGCTTGAGATTTAATGAAAAGTTGTAGTAAAATCAGATTAGCTGCATATACTCTCATTATAGAAGAATGTGTATATCTTACATCTCACTTTAAGCTATTAGCCATTCTTTGCATTCCTTTCTTCTGTCACAGGTTAATTAAACTCATGTTGTGGTCAGCATTTACTTCATATGGCAGAATGTTTAACATTCATTTTAAGATGACTAGATGAGACGTAAAGGGGTGGGAGTTCAAACGGATGACTTTAAGACTGAGTTGTTGTAGAATAAAATAATGATGTATTTAAATATGTCAAAAAATACAAGGAAATCTCCTTTCCCTTTTTATATACAAAATGACATATAACAGCGAACACAAAAGCACTAAGAAAACCTTGAACATGGGTAACTGCACGAACAGGATTACAAAGCTGCACGTTGACTGACCAAACAGATTCATGGGCGATGTATATCTGGCTATCTCAAGGTTCTGATGGTGTACCAGAGCAAGATAATGAAATTGCCTGTCAGGTAATCTGATTTGAGAATTCCAGTCATCTGTGAACTGGTGTGTGGGCTAAGAAGCCTGGAGTTTGCCAAGACTCGTTTTTTAAGCTGCTCTCCTGTCTACATCTGTCTCTGCAGGATATGTTAGACAAAGTGTCCTGCACAGAGCAAGAGATGGGGAACCCAGGAGAGGGCCCAGGTTATAGAGAACGGCTGAGGCCCAGCTCCAGACTGAGTCGAACGTTTCTCAGTTGTTCAGAGTTCAGCTAGAGAAATGTGCAGCTGCTCAGCTGACAGCACAGAGACCTCGATACCTCCCTCCCAGCTGGTGGAAGCTGCTGTTGCAGAATCTAATAGCAAGTGTCCCTCCAAAGGTGTGCAGAGTTTAGGTGTTTGGATCTTGGCTCTGGCCTATAGTAGTGCTTTGTCCTTGGCCAAGATACATAATCTTTCTGAGACTCAGTTTTCCTATCTGAAAGTGTAGATAATAGTGCCTAACTTATAAGGTTGTTGGGATTAAAATTCATCTCACAGTATTTGGCACACAGTAAGTAGTAGGGATAATCAAAGGATTAAATAAATTGAGGACTCTGTGCACGTCATTGACATTTTTCTTTGCCTATCAATTAGTTTCTTCCCACCACCTTTTTTCCTGAAATGATTATAATTGTTTCCCTCTCTTTCACTTAATGTTTCTATGAGGATAGAGAAACCTCACAATTACTTACTATTAGTATATTTTTGTTTTATTAGGATCTTACATGTATTACGCAAATATTAATTGTTCCCATATCAGTGACATAGAAAAATCACCAGCAGTAATACTTTTTTTATTTTGGGTACAAGATTCAACTGAAACATCAAAATGAGAGGATTCTTAAAAAGGTGCTCAAAGCTTTAATTATTTTTCTTTCTAATACAAATGAGATGCCTGCTTTTAACATACATCTGTTTATATTCTAGAGTAATTAGTTTCTCCCTTTTGTAATTTGTTAGCCTTGAAATATTTTATAGGAAAAAAAATGTCTCAGTAAGTGAACTGCTATTGTCAGTACCATTTTTAAAAACAGTGCTAACAAATTATAGGGTGATCAGCTAGCTTTTTGGACATCAATTGTGGCTTGCCTTTTCTTTGAAATAACTCTTTATTCTGCATACAGAATTTATCATAAAATTATCCTACTTTTTAAAGGAATTATTTCTGAACTCTAAGTATTAATTTTCTTTTACAAAGTATCGTAAAAGATATTTTCTTCTCTTAGATAAAATAGTAATCAAATAACACTTGCAAAGATGGATAGAAAATATTATAATGTGTCGAAGAACCTACTAGGTGTAGGATTGTCTTTTTTCCCCCAAGAAAGAAAGCATTTAATTGACTTTTATGAACTGGAAATAACTGAAAATTCTTTTTCACTGACTCTGTAAAGAATTAATCCCACGGAATTATTGTAATGTAAATATAATTGAGAAAAAAAATTTCAATGTACCTCATTTAGTAGAAGGAACATCATAAAGGGAATCTTCTCATCTCTATTATCTATTTAGTGAATTCTGTAGAATTCCTACTGGATATTAAAGAAGATACTTTAATGTCAATAGCAGTGGCCACAAAGTATCGTGTCCTCCTGCCAGATAGTTGCTCTACCACTAGGAGAAGGCAGTCTGGGTTAGGCCAACAAGAGCTTCTATTCAAGGTCAAGGTCTCCTCTGAATGTTAAAACAACTGTACCTTGGGGAGACATGAAATGGAGATGGTTTCTCCCCTTTAGGGATATAAAATCTAATGGATGGGTTTGCCTTCTCTGGGGTTACCATGGCCTTGACCTTTTGGAGTAGATTACTCTCACCAAGCTTTGAAAGCAGGAGGCAGGGGGCATTGATGGAGTGGGGGCGAGATCTTTCCCGGCTCCCATCTTAACCCTCACTGTGTCACGTACTCTTCTTTCCTAAGGCTATAACAGGGCCACTGGTGACTGCAGTGCAGATATTTAGTCCTCACCCCATCCTGGTGGTAGCTGTTGCCTGCCCACAGTTTAATAAGGTCCCTGGGGAAGCCAAGTAAATACCTCAAGTTCTGGGGTATTTAGTTGAATTGGACCAGTGGCAATTCTTTTCCTCTCCCCATGACTCTTTCTTGGTCTATTTGTATTACCTCATGGTCAGGATTTCTTCTCTGGAGGGAAATTTCTGTCTAAAACCTAATTCCTTAGAGTAGAGCTGTAATAAGGAAATAACAGGTTGCATTTATTTATCCTTTCACAGTTTACAAAGTACGCTCACACATATTGTCTCTTTTATACCCCAAACTAACTCTCGGAGGTTAATTATTATCATCCTCACTTTACAGCTTATAAAAGTTGTTGCTCAAAGTGGCAGAGCCAGGAACTGGACCCTGACTTACTTTTCCACGATATGGGATCGTGTTTTCTATGGCTGTGCACCATGCCATAGACAGCTGTCTGCAATATCTGCTGTACATGGACAACACCAAGACATATTCTTTTCTGGATTTTAAAAATCTTTATCCCCTTGGCTTTGTAAAATAGAGAGCTTCATGGATATGTAGAGTTCCATGATGAGATGAAGCCCATTCATATAAATGGTTTTCGGACCAATATAACTTGAGTTATCAGCATTTTTAATAGTGCCTTGCTCTAAGTAGGCCTCAGATATTGTTTCATTAATGGAACAGTGACAATGGTTAACATTGACCTTGGAGCCAGCAGTCATAGCCAAGTCTATTAGTTTCCAGCTATTTTCTCTCTTGTAAGTTACCCAACCTTTCTCTGCTTCAGTTTCCTTACCTGTTAAATGGGGATGATAACAGTACCTCTCTCATGGGTTGCTTGAGAATCAAATGATTTAAGACATGCCTAGAGCAATGCCTGCGTCACAATCAGCCCTCAGTGAATATTGGCACTTATTATAATCGTTCTTAGTATCAGTATTGTTATTGTAATCTTTTCCCTCACTTTTGCTACTGTCATTTACCATAGAGCTAAAATGTGGAAGGCTCTTCGGCATTTCTCCACTTTTTCCAGCAAAAGTTACCAAAGACCATGAGAACCCTGGCCATGTGCAGTGTTTGGGCCACAGTGACTGGCCAGGATTGCATAACTCTGTCAAAACCAGGGTGAAAAAGAGTCACTTTTATAGTATATGTTTTTGGCTGTCTTACAAAAAGTTTAGATCTCAATTTAAGAAAAAGAAAAAGAGAAAGACTGCCATAAAAGTACACTTTTAGGGACTGGCCCAGTGGTGCAGCCGTTAAGTTTACACGTTCCACTTCTTGATGGCCCGTCGTTCACCGGTTCGGATCCCGGGTGCGGACATGACACCTCTTGGCAAAAGCCATGCTGTGGTAGGCGTCCCATGTATAAAGTAGAGGAAGATGGGCATGGATGTTAGCTCAGGGCCAGTCTTCCTCAGCAAAAAGAGGAGGATTGGCAGTAGTTAGCTCAGGGCTAATCTTCCTCAAAAAAAAAAAAAGGTACACTTTTAGCTGAATATGTTGGTCATGGGGGAGAGTAGTGGGGATTCTTTCAGCTTTGTAAAATCTAGCAGCCTCTTTTTTTAAGCTTACACATTTTGCTTGTAGTTCCTTTCAGAGTTAAAAGAATTACCATGTCTTAGGAGATTTATCAGTACATGTCTGGTATTAAAATTATGTAGGGAAATTTTAAAATAAATGTTCAGAGACGTGAGTTCTTCTGTTGGGGTAGGGGAGAGATGGAATCAATCAATACTGCAGAGAGGAGTAAAATGGGTGTCATCATTGCCACTTTGATAATCTTGTTTCATAAGTGTGCTGTTTGGTGGAGAAGAATTTGGAGATTTGTAGGGAGTTGTGAAAGAAGATCAGAAAGAGTCCTTGTATGAATCCGTAAATCCGGAGTCGAGGCACGTGGGTCTTTTCCAGTCTCTGCTGCTGCTTGATGAGAGATACACATTGTGCTTCAGTTTTCTTGCTGACTGAAGAGAAACAGTAGAACATGTCATTACTACAGAAGATTGTAGTGAGAATCAAATGAGTTACACGGAAAACTACTTTGAAAATTACAAAGCATTTGAGAGTCAGTCCAGTGTAATGGTTTCGAGCAAGAGCTGGCAAACGACACATTATGGATTGTCCATGGCAGAGACTGTGTCCCACAAGGCCGGAAATATGTACTCCCTGGCCCTTCAAGAAAATCCGGCAGACCCCTGGTTTAGCGCATGGACTCTAATGCCAGTTGGCATGGGTTTGCATCCAAGCTCTGCCACCTACTGAGCCCTTGGGCTGGTGTATGAACCTCTCTATATCTCAATCCCTCTAGTAAAATGAAGATGATAATTGTACCAATGCCATATGTTGGCGGAGACTGTGAAATGAGTTAATACACATTATTATACGTGTAAAAAGCTCTTGGGGCATTGCCTGGCACTTATTAAATGCTGTATAAGGTTTACATGATATTATTAAAGTATCTTGCTAATGTAGGCTACTACTGGATTAAATAACAATTTTTATAGGATTTTAATTCTATAAGACTTGATATTTACAAACTAAAGCTTTTTAAAATGGCTAAATTGACAGTTATGGAAACTGTGTATTTTCTATTGAACCTAGCAGGAATACTACTAGAATACTACGGTATTCTACCTAGAATACCAGAATACTGGTATGGCCTAGAAGCACTCTAGGAACTGTGGAAGTCACATTGCAGATTATCAAGTAATGGCATTTGAGGTGGCTTCAGGTGAGGCTAGGCTCCCTTGTGATAGTGAACAAATTGAGATAAAACTGAAAAATTTGTATTCTGTTTGATTTGAAATGTCTAATAAAATGCATAAATTTTTTTTTTTTTTTTGAGGAAGATTAGCTCTGAGCTAACATCTGCTGCCAATCCTCCTCTTTTTGCTGAGTAAGACTGGCCCTGAGCTAACATCCATGCCCATCTTCCTCTACTTTATATGTAGGATGCCTACCATAGCATGGCTTGCCAAGCGGTGCTATGTCTGCGCCTGGGATCCGAACCGGCGAACCCCAGGCTGCCTAAGCGGAACATGCACACTTAACCACTGCCCCACTGGGCCGGCCCCTAAAATGCATAAATTTTATTTCAATATAGAAAATAGGAACAAAAATCACAAGTGCCTTGTAATTAGGGTACATCACATACGTTTTATCATTTGGCCGTCATACCAGTACTGCAAGGTATGTGTGTTTTTTCCATTTGAGAAATGGGGGTAAAATGGAACCTCAGAAAGATTAGCCACTTTGCCTAAAATGTAAATGGTAAGCACGTGATCATTCTCCTCTACAGTACTGTCAAAGTGGAACAAACTCCAGGCTCCTGCATTCAGGTCCCAACACTGCCTCTCCTGCATGTGAATGTGAGGAACCTCTGATAGATTGTAGAAATGGTAACATATTTTAGTATTGATTCGTTTAATCATATTAAAATAAACATTCTAAATTGAGTTGTTACAGTATTTCTATGTTAAACTGATATTTGACATCTCTGAGAATATTGCTGACAAGGGTTATTGCTTATGTGTGAGGACCAGCAGTATTGTGTACCCATCAGATATCAGAGCACATCTAAAAGCATCTCTGCATTTAGTGGGACCATGTGAGAGCACTTGGCCCATGATGAGAGCTGTTTTAGAGTATTCTTTGCTAATGTCTTTTCTGCTCTAAGAAGACCCTGTGACAAGCAGTCCCCTACTTGAGTACAGCTTGCCATCCTAAGAATGTGTCTAAGAGGCAGAAGTCTGAAAGCTGAAAGGTAGACATATACCTTGTAAGGAATGACTTTCATTTCCAGAGAGCCATAGGTATTAACCAATCCTTATTTACGTTTGAGACAGACACTTTTTCTGCCTGAGTCAGGCAGCCCTGCGTGGGGTGAGAATCATGACAGTATAGTGGCCCTAGAAAGGTGGCCGCTTGTTCCTGATGACTAGAAAGAACAAGGCTCATGGTAACCACGCCTTTGCCCAGGGCCAGTGCAAGAACTCACACAGAGACACCCTTTCTCTCTTGCCTTTGTGAGAGATCTGGGACCCATCATTTTTCAGATGATTTCTGAAAAGATTGAATTTGGTGCAAGATGCTAAAATATGTGGGTGCTTGATGAGGATGAGCACGGAATATAACAGTCCAGGCCCATCTGTTCACATAAACCTCAGTTTACTCCTAGGGACTAGATTCTTATCTCTTACTTTCCATCTGCTCGAGGAGACTGGAAAGCTGCCACTTATTAGCTCCATGAGTCTGACAAATTATGAGCATCCATTTCCTTTACCTGTAAAATGAAGATAATTCTTGCCTTGCCTGTCTTAAAGACTTTGTTAGTATCAAATGAAATAATGTCTGTTTTATCTAAGTAGGAGGATTGTGACATATAATTCTTCCCTGATTAATTACTAGGCAGATTAGGATTGGTAAGGTACCTGTATCTTTGAAAATTTCAGTATTTTTGACTGCTGTTGTTAATCAAAAAGAAAATAAGCGTTCCTGAAGCTATCATGTAAACCAATTACAATTTGGGCTTAAATTATTTTTTTACTCTAAAATGTATCAGGATAATTATTTTAGGAAACAAAGTTCTTCAGAAACATTGAATGAATTTTTCCTTTTCTTGAGTTTGATTGTGTAGAAAAGAAATATCCAGGCTGCAAAAATGTGTATGTGCAAGTGTGTGTGTTTTCCCGCTCAGTGTATGGATTCTGTCCTTTTACTTAATTCAGCCACTGCAGGGGTTGGAGATCTTTATCTTGTCTGTAGCAAATTCTCTCAAAGACTGTTTGGCTAGATCTCTGCCAAATTCTACTTTGCACTGTTGAACTTGGTGGGGTACTAGTCCTACCACCATTATCCACTAAAGCCAACATGCTTATGAAAGACTGCTTCCTACAGACGGTGGAACTGACAAGAGGTCTCACGTTTTGCACATCTGGTGCTGTAACAAAGGGCTGATTCATCAGATACTAATCATCAGTCCCTTTACCTCCACTAGAGACTTCTACTCATATCTCATGTCAGCTGTACATCTCAGCTCTGGGTTATTTATGTGAAGTGTCTTGTAGCCTATTGTGTAACAAGAATCAAAGGAAGTATTTCCCGAATTTCAAGCTTTGCCTGTTGATTTTTTTCAGAAACTTAGTCTTCCTACAAAAAATAGTCTGAAGATGTATTCACAACATTCCTTTAGTTTTCTTGTTTCCCTTATAAAAACAATAATCATCTTACATTAAGTGGGAGACAAAATTGTAAGAAAAAAAATTATGATTCTCATTGGTAGCATTACATATATGATGTCCAATTTTCCCAGAGTCTAAGTGTGGGAAAAGAAGAGATTATTTTAGCATTCCTTTGTTTCATAAATTTATGTTGCTTCTAAACTTCAGAGAATTAAAAGGGAAAAAAAAAAAACTTGGCTAGCTTCCCCCCGGTCTATCCCAACTGAAATAATGAATTGCCTTTTGAGGTTTAACTTTGAATCTAATTTGAGCTATGCTAGCTGTGTTTCTTTGGGTGGGTTAGTTTGCCTCTCTGGGTCTCATTTTCCTATTATAAAATCAAAGTTTAGACTGCTTGATTTTTGTGGCTCTTAGGCTACCATCACAGAATTTTATAGAGAGCTTCTTAGGAACTTGGAGCCTACTACATAAAGAATTTAACCACCTTCTGTGAAATGGAATGCTGTTTTAGGGTATGATTTTTATTTGTTCAAAAAACAGCATTTCCATCTAAGCCAAAGCACTTATTTTAGTAACGGATTCTTTTAAACTACTTTACCAAAGTTACATTACCATGAAATTTCTGGCAGAAAAAACCCACACAATTATGCAGTCACCTCTTGTAATCATTCACAATTAGTAGTATACATTGTCAAATAGAGAAATGCTCTTTGTTTTTTTTTTTATGGTTAAAAATCACAGAGGACTTCATATGAATATATAATCCGCTTAATGTCTTTTTTAATGCTCTGCAGCCAACTCAACCAAAAATGTCCTGCCAAGGGTAAACACAAATTCTGTATTTATTTGCACAGCACGCGTTGGTTTCCTGAGGTAGGCCTCTGTTTCTTTGAACAACATCAGTGTCTTGCGCTAACATTTCAAATTGTAAGCCGAAAACCCCTGAGCAAGGGAGCTTTGTTGTTAAGAGGCTTGGAGGATGCTGTGTGACACCATCACACCTGTATCGTGGCCCCAGAGCTTTCTGGTCTAGGGAGGAGCCAGTGTTATTAAAGGAAAACGGCAAACCCATCTTGATCCTGCTGTAGAAAGTCCGATGTCTCACGAAGATGGAATATGAATTTCCAGTTCTGGGATCTCTGGAAAATGCCTTGCCTAAACGACCTTCCTCTAGGGGCCTGAAGGAAGTTGTATCTTCTCTGCTTTTTCAACTGCATTCCAATTTTCTGCCAGGCCAGCGTAGTACAGTATATCCATGATCTATGTGTACAGTAGGAGAATGAAGCCACAGGAAGTTATACAAAAAGCCACTTCTTTTACGACTTGATTAAAACAGTCCGCTTGTAGTTGCTTGGTTGTCAGCTTGAGCTCGTCTCTGTGACTTCTTCTCTGCCTCTCACTTCCATCCATCATTGCAGAGAGCACAGAAGAAGGAGTATATATAGCGCCCTGTGCTTGCTTAGGCCTTAGCAAATACCAATTCATCACCAAGTTGGCTTTAAAAGGAACCATTCATTGACATGTTAGAACATTACAATTTACCCAGTGTTCCCTGGTGCCAAAGGAGTCACATGACCGGATCTGAAAACAAAAAGAATTCCACAATGTGTTCTTGAAGTTATTAATAAAAATAACTGCTGGTTGACAGGAAAGGCACATGGCAGATTTAAGATGCATGTCCACAGTATTTTGTTAAAAAAAAAACTCTTCTCTCCATTAGGGATGAGTGTGTGTGTGTGTGTTGTGCACCAGAAAAATCTCCAACCCTGACAAGCCATTGATGAAGTGTTTTCAGTCTTCACTAGCTTCCAATTTCATTGCTCTGCCATTGAGCCCTTGTAATACTGCGATGAATAAATGTAATCAAAGCAATTGGCTGCCTGAGATCTTTTTTAATGCACTGCTTCGGACGTGGTACATATGCCGTGCAAATAAATACAAAATTAGTGTTCCTGTTGGAAGCATTTGGTGAGAATGAGTGATTTGTCTTGCTTATGAAAGGTGCATACATTTCCGCTCATAGCTGTTTATCAGCCGGCCTCTTCCTGCTTATGGATTCAGAGATGGAATTCATCATTTGTCAGTGCATGAGCAGATGTGCTAGAGACTACCAGATTGATCCTTGAGGATGAGTAGAGCAGCAGCACCGGTGCTAGAGGGCGGCCCCTACAAATTGTGTTATCTTTTGAGACTGTTGCCTCCTAGCTCTTTTCTTATACTGCAGGACAAGAAGGAAGCCTGCCTTTTTCTCCTTTTCACTTCTGCATTTGAAAATATAGCCACTTTGGGATAGCTTAATGGAAATGGAAAATAACTTCAATCTCTCTGTGTAGTGAAATCTACTGAAAATCCATTTTTCCAAAGGTCCACTCGCTCTCTCTCCTGATCAGAAATAGATTATTTGATGTTGAGTTTCAATTAAAAACAAAACACTTATGTCAGGACTGCCGAAGTCTCTTTGCTCTTTTTCAGACTGCTACGGACAAAAATTTTCTCCTCGTTCAAGGAAGTCATTTCCACAAGGACAACATTAGGAGGCAAGAGATAGTGTTTTACTTGGAGAGAACCAATGGCTTTCCAAAAGTTAGGCTTGCTTTCAGTCCGTGCGAAAGGCCTGTTGAAGCCGAGTTGATTACAGAGCCATCGAAGGCCCTTCTTGCCAACAGAACTCCTTTGCACTTGTGTACTGTTGAAAATTAGTGTCTGAGGTCAGCAGATTAAAGAGCTGAACACAAGCTGCTGAGGAGCTCCATGTAGCTTTCCAACCACAGGTTCTTGACCCTGGCCTAAAGTAATAACCATCTAGGAGCCACATAGGTATTTAAGGGTATCTGGGAAAAAAATGCATCCTCATCCTTAATGAATGAATGGATGCAAGTGTAGAAGCGTAGCTAGCTTACCTCTTGAAACAGGGTTACGACTGACTTGCTAAAACCCAGGGGGAGTTGAAATGTTTTCATAGCGCTTCTGTGGCCTCTGTTTTGCTTCTGCCATCCCTCTGTGAATATTTATTTTCCTTCGGGTGATTTCTTTTTAATCAGATTGGTAGAAAAACAGTTTCATACTCAATATACCCAACATATAAGACCATCAGAAATACTGCATGTGTTTTTGAAAATGTAGCCCATAGCCCTGGACACATCTGGCTTACAGCCGATATTACTTTAGCCAAGCCCTGATACTGTGACAGGCAGGTAATATTTGTGAAAGATGTGGCTTTGATGAATTTAGGAAAGTAAAAGGTTCGATGTGTGACTTTTACTCCCTCAGTTAGCAGAGACCTGGGCAGGGCTTCAGGAGGTAGAGAGGAACATGTGTTTTCGCTTGTCATCCACCTTTTAGAAGTTGTCAGTTATGCTTGTCATCAATGATTTTTTACGAGTCACATGGCTTCAAAGACAGCAGCAAGGTTGGAAAGGTGGACAGTAATAACTCAAATGATGTGTAGACATTTTGTGAGATCAGGAATGATCGGAGACAATGGTAGTGTTTTGGGGTTTGTTTATCACGTATCTGAGAAAGTTCTTGATGTTTTTTCCCCCCATAGATTTATTTAGCAATTAAAATGTGCCAGGCAGGGGGCCGGCCCTATGGCCAAGTGGTTAAGTTCACGCGTTCCGCTTCAGCAACCCAGGATTTCACCGGTTTGGATCCTACGCGTGGACGTGACACCACTCATCAGGCTACGCTGAGGCGGCATCCCACATGCCACAACTAGAAGGACCCACAACTAAGAAAATATACAACTATATACTGGGGGGATTTGGGGAGAAGAAGCAGAAAAAAAATGTGCCAGGCATTGTGCTCAACAATGGAGTTAAGATGCCATAAGATCTTTTCTGCTCTCAAGGCACTCAGGGAGAGTGGCAAGTAAATAAATAATTACAGTACTCCGTGGCGAGTGCTGTAACTGGAAGTCTTCCAAGAGTGCAGAGGAGAGAGTGGTTCATACTATGGGACCAGCCCTTGAGCTACTCTTAGCCCTTCATATTGTTTAAGTAGCTTCTGAAGGTAATTTTTAGAGCTTACGAGGATTCATTATTTGCTTTTTCCAAGTGTTGCTTTTGTGTAATTTGAAGTTCAGAGTTTTGTATTCATTTCCAGAACACAACTGCTCTCCAAGAACCAGCTTGCTCCTGGTCTGCAAAGAGTCCCTGTGTTTGATACTCCTGTAAGTCACTGGGAGGAAAACCATCCTTGTTCTGCCTGGTTCTCAAGTGCTCAGGGACACCATGGGTGCTCTGTGTAGTGATGCCCTCTGAGAGGTTTTCCAAAGCCCTCTGTGGCGCTGAGGCCCAGCATCTACTTGGGTGTTTTATTCAGCAAATGCTGCATCTCTGCCACCACCGAGCTGTCACTGGAACTGTCTGATTGAACACCAGCAAGTGCTCTCTAGGAGGGAGATCCTTATTGCCCATTTTCTTGGCTTCCTAAATGATCTTAGTTGCTTGGGTAAAGAGGCATCCATTCTAAATCTCCCTCCCGCCAGGGGTGATTCGCACAGTAACAAGGTTTAGATTACCCTAAATGTCAAGACCCCCACGGATGTAACAGGCTTCCCTCCAGAGCCCACCTGACAGGCTGCCTCTCTCTCAGATACCTGCACGGCCCAGAGCTCATGGCCTCTTGGACTCGACCCTGATCTCCTGCTTCCATTTGAGGTTACGGGGCCAGAGCTGCCTCTCTGTACCGCTTAATTTTTCTTTTAATTTTCAGAATCTGTGGAATGAACGGAATACTTACATGGCAAGCATTTTTAATCCTATTTTTAAAATATATTAAATATTAAATATATAAGTGATAGTCTCACCAAGGATAATATTTAGGATATGAAAGTTATAGTTGTAGTTTACATTTTGGCTTACTGGCTTCTGAAAAGTTGGAAATCATAAGAAGAAAAATTTTAGTTATGCTCTGGAGTCTTCACTGCTTTGTTAGTTCCTCTGCAATCCATATTCGTTTCATTTAGTCTGTTGTATTCCCAAATGATATCCTCAGAAAATTTTGTACCTTCTCTCTATAAAAGTTTGTTTAATCCTAAGTAAATGGAAAACAGCTAAATTAAAAAGAACGCTGAAAATAAAACATTTGAATTACTTACCCCTGCCAAGATATTCTTTGTCTGAATTTCTGGGTAAGGAAAATGACTTGCCCCTCATTTCCATCAAGCTATGAGAAAGAGTTAGGGGTAGAGTAGCATTGTCATATTTGAAAAAGGAAATGATTGACAGTGTCACTTAAATTCAAATGTCTCCTTAAAATAAATATAAAAGGGCCTTTGAAGAAGTCGCTTTGAAAATCTCTTTTTTTTTTTTAACCTGGAGTCCTCAACTTCTTTTTCCCTTCTGCTTTATTCTTTCAGGCTGATGGGTGAATTTGACTCTTATCAGAGTGGAGGCTCCGGGAATGTGCGTCACTTGTGTCAGAAATTGTGCAACTCTGCAGGGCAGTCCGTCCCAAGAAGGGCTTGGCGCAGGTCCACGGGTGTTCCCTGCTGGCCTCTTCCATTTCTTGGGAGCACAGGCTCCAAGTGCTGCCAGGCTGTGTGGCAATAGTGTGAAGTACATAAGTGGGCTGGTGTTAGGCCATCACTTTTATTTTTACTTGTGACAGTCCACCTTCCCTCTGAGCACTTGAGCCTAGCAATTCAGGATCGCGAGACTGAGTCACAAATGGGCTGGTGTTGGGTCGTGAGGCGAGTCTGTTTACTTCCTCTTCTGTGATTAAAAACACTTCCATCGTTAGTATATTGATAAGGAGATCTGATCGGTGGTTACCAGGGAAAAGGGGGGGTGGGGGGAGGGCACAAAGGGGGAAGTGGTGTACCCACAACATGACTAACAAAAATGTACAACTGAAATCTCACAAGGTTGTAATCTATCATAACATTAATTAAAAAAAAAAACACTTCCATCAACTGAACTAATATTTATTACAAATGAGATTAGAAGCACATTCATAGCCCAGACAATGTTGTGAAAGCTGATAGACATCTCTCTAAATACCAACCAGAGTTTCTGGATACTTGTTCTAAAATGCCAAGAGGCATGAGTCAGGCCGGCTGATAACCAGGTGAGTGCTTTCTGCCTCCTGCCAGGACACACATTAGTCATATTTGCCTACAGAGAAGGCATGACCCTCTATCTCCCACACCCCTGCCCCTGCCCTTATCCCACAACAACACACATATAAAAAGTAAAGTGAAGTGGGTGGTTTATGAGCAGCCTGCATGCAAGCAGCAGGCTCCACTTAGGATATTTGAAAATCAGAGTTCGTTATTTTTATTTTTAAAGGACAGACCCTAAATAACTATATCCTCTCATCACCATCTTTTACTAATTTGACATGAGCTATGCTCGTCTTTTCTACGGGACATTCTCAGTTTGCCTGTAGGACTAGAGAAAATGGAGCTGTTATCAGATTTACTTTCTGTTCTCTTTGGCAATTTCTTTTCTGTACAGTTTTGGGGGCAGGCAGTTCTTGTTTCTTGTTCTTCAAAACTTTAGTTTTTTGTAAGTATTCTTATAATATTAAAAAATTTTTAAATTAGACAAGATTTAAGAAGACAAGCTGTGACAATGTATTTTTTTTCCTTAAAGGGTGGCCCCCATTGTGTGTTCAGCTCTTTAAACATATGGGAAATAGAAGGGTTGGTTGTAATCAGATTTAACAGAATGTCAGTATTTTTCTAGAAAGCTAATTTTTCTTGAAGAATTTTCAGTGTTAATTTTTTTCTATATTATTTGCTTAAGAATTTGTGACTTTGAAGGATGTTGACCCTGTACCATAACAGCAGAGATGTCTAAAAAAAGTAAAACTATAATCTATCTACCAAACATTTGTAATAGGAAAATAGTTTGTATCCGAAGATATCAGTAGAACAGAGAGAATAAAATGTGGGCCGGCCTGTTTCTATGGGTCAGCCATGAAAATTCCCCACGTGTAATTCAGTCAAGTTCCCAAAAGATAGCTCTTAGTTTTTTCCCTATCCTCTTATCAGGTACAAAATCTAGAGAGTTGCCTTCTTGCTACTTAGAAAATTATTTCTTTTTCCTCATTACAGTGTATTGGGCTCGAGGGTGAGGTCTCCCTGCCTTAATCTCTGCGTGTGTGTGTGTGTAGACAGACGGTGAGACGCAACCTCCTGGCCCTCTCTAGACAATATATAACCAATACAAGTTTCAGGTCAATGTTCAATAGAGAAAATTGACCATATCAGCTCTAATCCAAATTTTTTCATAAGTAGTTCATGGAGCAGTTTTGTGGTAATTTTTTATTCCTATTCTTGGAGTTGTAGATTTTGATTATATTTTTCTGATTATAGTGTTTATCATTGGTAACATATTTGTAAAATTCTAAGAATCCATAGATAATTGCTGTTAGTATTTTGGTGCATTAACTTCAGTATTTTTTTTTCTATATATGTATGAAATCTTTGATTTGTTGTTTCTTCTTTCTATATAGTTGTAGTCATACTGTGAATAACAGTCTGCAACTTAATTTTTCTTACTTAATATTATAATTGTTTTTACATGTCATTAAAATCTTTATAAAGTTTTCTTTCTTGAATAAAACTTTTAAAAAGAAATCTTTAGGGGGCCGGCTCCATGGCCGAGTGGTTAAGTTCGCGCACTCCGCTGTGGCGGCCCAGGGTTCGGATCCTGGGCGCGGACATGGCACCGCTCGTCAGGCCACGTTGAGGCAGCGTCCCACATCCCACAACTAGAAGGACCTGCAACTAAGATATACAGCTATGTACACGGGGGGTTTGGGGAGATAAAGCAGGAAAAAAAAAAAAACCGATTGGCAACAGTTGTTAGCCCAGGTGCCAGTCTTTAAAAAAAACAAGAAAAAGGAAGATTGGCAACAATTGTTAGCTCAGGTGCCAATCTTTAAAAAAAAAAAAAGAAATCTTTATCCGTATTTTGATGATTTTCTTAGGATAGATTTCCTGGAATTAGACTTTCTTGATCAAAATTTATGAACATTTGAAGATTTTGAGTGTATATTGCCTAATTGCTTTTAGTAAAACTCTTACAAATTTATAGTCCTAAAGCATCTGTAAGTATTGAATGATCTTTTCATTAGCTTTAATAATTTGTAGCAAAAGTAGCTAACTTTCCACATTTTTGATTACCTCACTGATAAGGGGGGGGCGTTTTCATGTGTATTATATATTTGCATTGTTTCTTCAGTCTCATATTCTTTGTGATGATGTTTTCATAAAGTTAGGGCAAATAGGTGGTGGATAATCAACTTTTTTTCAGTGGTATTTTCATTTTAATAAGACATTTTTCCTTTTTAAATATGTGAAAGAATAAATAGTCTTTTTACAGTAGCAAATGGTTACATAAACAGGTTTTGTCATGCCTTCTCAATCTAGTTTTAGGTTATATGTTAGAATAACTACTTTGTGCTTTTGTCTTGACTGTGTTTTAGCTATAGGTATAATTATGTATGTTCATAAAGCTTAAAGAGTGGCATGCCCTTGGTGTTTTTCTTGTCTGTTTTTGACTCTTGCCTCCTCCCCCACCTCACCCCCAGGATAAATCCTTGCCTCCCTTGAGTCCATCTGTCAGGTCATCTGTCTAAGAAGTTAGCATTCCCTCGCTCTCTCCGAATCATCCAGAACAAATAGTCCGTGGCTAAAAAAAAGCTGATGAGCATTTCTGCATGGAAGGCAGACTTATCACTTTAGCAATCCCTATGTGTAGTCGGAGGCAAGAAGCCATTGGCTAAGGTGTGATTTCTGACCTCCAGCTCTGGCACAAATGCTTCTTTCAGTGATATCCCTCCCCCTTCCTCCTTTTAACCAGAGCTCTCCTCCAGTGGTATGCTGACTGGCTTGAACCCCTCTAAGAGCTTTCAAAGTCTGGTGATTCTCCCTCCTCGCCCTGCTTAAATCTCTTCCCTTCGAAGCCTAGTCTCCATGCCACCAGTGGTCATGGATTAAGCACGTTACCAGCACCAGGCTGTAGTGAGTATTTTCCACTGCCCTCTCATCCCCAGTGTTCAGAGGGGCGGGGCCTCCCTTGTGGATACAAAACTGGGAGTAGCTCTTCACATTCCACTCCCCTCACGAGTGGCGCAGCTCTGCTTAATGCCGTAAATTAAATGAGCGCATGTGGCCTTAAAGCAGTCCAGGAATGGAAGGCATGATTATCTTTCTGAGAAAATGATTGAGGCCACATTCAAAGAACTCAGTGGCTCCCAGGCAGCTCCCAAGGACACGTTGGTGTGGCATGACCTTTCTGGGCATGAATGGGATTTTAAAGTCTGCTTTTTCGTTAGTATACTAGTGTACATTCTCTGTATTATGCCTTGCCAAGCTGTGACTGTTGTCACAGTGGCTGTTGTTCCCATGTGTGCAGTTGTTAATTGTATAAGCCGGAAATGCAGAAACCATCTCAAGGCAAGGCAGCCTGAACAAAAGAGAAACGCTGAATGCCTCAAAGGAGCCGCTACAGAGAGGTGCAAATTCTCCCCCAACCCCTACACCCAGACCCAGATGTGCCTGTGATGTCATTGCAGCTGAGTCAGGACTTTACTAACAGGATACAAAATTATGAATATAATATGGAGTCCCCATTTCATCTCTTCGTGAACCTTCTATTCCTGCTGAAATTTGCATCTCCAGTGCCTTACACACTTCCTACAGAGTAGAACCTATACAGTCTGTCAGGTGAGTTTACTGAATACATTTTACTCCTCCCATCCTTGTCACCTTTGCTTGTGCTGTTAGCTGGCCAGGATAACCATCCCAGCATCCAGTCCGTCTGAATCCCACTCCTCCTCTGGTCATTCATCGCACTTACTGCTCAGACCATTCTTATGTTCCTTAGTCATGCAATATTTAATTTGAGCATCTATATTTTTGTGTCTGTACTCAAAGAGATTGTAAACGGTGAGAGAGTAAAGACAGTGCCTTGTACTCCTCAGAGTGGCAAGCATAGTGCTTTGCACATAGTAGAGGCTCAGTAAATACCTCAAGGATTAACTCATTAATTTTTTCTCTAAGAACATGGATTTGAATGGGTAAGTCTGAAAGAAGAATCCGGGACCTCCTCTATATTGAGTAAACTTGGTTATAGTGGTGAAATTTTCTTGGCCTCAAACTATATACTGAATGAAAATTGGTGATGCGTACTTTGTGGAATTATTTTTAGCCTGAACTTTCCAAATTGACTGTAGTGCAACACATTATCTATAGAGCTTCTGCCTCTCCTCTTCTGGCTTATCTAGCTTTACCCATCCTTTTAAGACTCAGCCCAGGGTCCAACTTACAAAAAACCCTTCCCCACCTTGCTAATCTCAATCTGCTCCTTCTTTGCAACCCTGGAGGACAGCTAACTCTCTTCCATCATTGATTTAGTATTTGCAAATACTACACTGTATTATATTCGAATCATTTGGTGTATCTGGCTTCCTTCCATAACTAGATTGCAGGCTCCTTTGAGGTTTCAGGACCATAGTTCAATCCCTTTGCATACAGCACACTAATTATTGGGTTGTTTGTCCCTGGATTTAGAGGAAAGCATTCAGAAAATTAGTTTGCTTGGCTCTGTTACCTAATAACTGTGTGAGCTGAGTAAATCACTCTCCCTCTCTGAATTTAAGTTTTGTCATCTATAAAATATCTATAAAATGATCATAATCTCTCACAGAATTATCATGAATATTAAATAAGGTTATGGATGGGCAAGTGTTTTCAAATTGTAAACCAATATACTAATGGAAAAAATTATTGTCGTTACTTGTTAACTAAAAAAAAAAAACAACTCTATTCCTTCACATAAGTTCCTTGAGGAAACTCTGTGTTCCCTATAGTGCTGAAAAGTCATTTTTTGTTTTTTTGGTTTTCTAACTCACATATTAGTAGGCTGATTGGAAGACTTTTGAGCTTCTGTTTTACATATTTTTACATATTTTTAAATAAGAAATACTTTCTGACTTAAGAATTTAGGCATGTTGTCTATCTTCATTTCAAGGTTGGTATGTTGACCATCCATTAGAAATAATAGATTATAAACAGTGTCCTCAGTGTGCTCAGAATAAATTTTTAAAATATTGAATAATTTTTATTAACAATATACATGACCACAAGCAATATAAAGGTGCAGTTGAGTGGCTTGTGGTAGGAAATGAAGGAAAGGATTTGAAAGAAAAGGTTATAATTCTTTTTCGGTAATTTTCTTCCCTAGTTATACATTAGAATCATCTGAGTTGCCTAAAAAAATTTATATCCTTGGGCTCTGCCCCAATTTAATCAAAATTTCTGCATAGAGGGTCAGTCCATTGTTGGTACAGGTGAATAGTATGAAACAAGCAGGTCATTTGAAGATTTCCACATGCTGTCGTTTAATATCGTGTTATTAAACTTAGCTGCTTCTGTGGCAGTAGGAATATTGCAAAGGAATAGTACAGGGAGAGTCAAACAACTGCATGGTGTCATCTGAGTCTCATTAGAAGTGGAGTGGATACCTCCTCCATATGAGGTACACTGTGCTAAGTGTGCAAACTTGCTCAAGCAATGGTCCCTGCCATTGACAAGTATTTGGCTAGTGGGAAGAGGAATGTAGAGGATGCTGTGGGGTCAGTGGAGAAGATCGGGTGCACTGTGCCTGGAGACCAAGGAAAGGCTTTAGAGGATGAAATCAGAACTGCCCAGATAGACAAGAAGTGTAGACTAGACGTTGGGTGGGGAATTCTGGCTATTTGCAAAACAAGCAGTGTTAGCATTTCCTCTAGACCTTGCACACACTGGCTGTTCCATAAATATTAATTGTGAGTAATGATAGTGATGATCTCCATGACTGAAATTAATTGCTTACTCATTAGTCCAAAAGGACCTCAAGAGATAACTGTCGTTGAGTAAGAAAATGGACCAGACACTACATTCTTTGCATATGATTTTTCCAAATCTGGAAATTCTTTCTTATAGCTAGTAAAAATTATTTGTGGTGCTATGAGAGAACTGTATATTCCATCCTAAATTTAAGAATGCCTAGTTTCTCTTCTCTATAAAATATTCTTTTGTGTAATGAAGAACAGTATTAATTTTCTGGTCTTTGAAAATTTTTATTTTGTTTCTGACTCTATTCTGTATTTTTCCTTTAGAGTCATCACAGTCTTAGAAAGGGTACAATCAGGCCCATGTGTTGTAAAAAGATTACATTGAAGTTTTTCAGTATTATTTATCATGTGATACTACTGGGAAATTACTTTCTTTTTAAACTGCATGCCATGTTGTTTGTTAGGTGGGGGTCATTAGACCTCCAGTCTCTTTTCTCCTGTAGCTACAAACAGTCATTGTTCACCTGGTATATGTGACATTTACTTTTCATTTCTAACTCGGCAGCCCTCTATCTACCCACCATTGAATGCCACTCTGCGATTACCCTCCTCTCTTGGACAATACATATTATTATCCTCTATTTTTACCCCAGGTATGAGAGAGAGCTAAATGAAATAAGTCCTAATATTTTGTCCCCTTTTTCTCAGAAAAGCATACACGTAGGAGGATATACCATATTTTTTTCACAAAAAGTATAGAAAGTCATTTTTGCAAAGAAAATGGGATATTTTCCTTAGTGCCAAACTTCCATTATGTGTTTATTTATTTATTTTCCATGAGAGAAATTCATGCCTTATAAAATCAAGGTCCCTTTGAAGCTATACCTCTCCCCTCTCTATCAATTTTGTTTTCCTTTAGAACATCATTTGGTTGATAAATTTCCTAGTATCCTTTTTAGCTGTCTGATATTGATAAGGTTTCTGGGGAGCTGGCGTACACTGTTCATTTCACCCCAATTCAGCACTGTTTTCCTTATCTGTGGCCTACCAGAAGTAACTTGGGGTTAAGGTTTGGCACTTCCTTCTGGTGTTTTGGCTTTGGCGCTGCAAACATATCACAAAGCAGACATAATATGTGGACAAACAGCTAGAGACACTAGTAGAATCTTGTCAGCAAAAAAGCAGAAAAGCCTCTGAAATGTGAAAAGGAGAAAATTGTGCTCAGTGAATTTGTGATAGCACACTTGAGTTTATCAATGAAAGCACAACTGGTATTATGTATTAGGAAATGAACTGGATTTATATTCTTTAGCATCATTTGCTCTTCAGCACTGGATGTAAAAGTAATTAATAGCTCATGCAATTTGCGTGTGTTGTTCTCTCATAGCTCATGTGTTTACGTGGAAACACTTAGCCACATATACAAAAGAGGCCTCGAGTAATGTTCCTTACATAAGGGAGATAGCATCAGACCCCTAATAGTTTATATATCCTCAAACTCTATTTATGGTGAAAGTCAAGATCTTGAAGTGTTTGCCGCTCCCAGGTTTAATTGGTTTTATCTACTGTTATTATAACAACCTTATCTCTGCAGACAGTTGCATGGATAATATTTGGAGATCGGAATTCAAGCCCGGACAGACAGTGTCATCTAGCAATTAAATGTTATTTGATAGTTTTCTGTGTGGCTCAGGTGTTGGGGAGCTCCTGCCTCTGGTTGACGGTCTTTATAGCATCATAAAATTGTTCTCAGGGGAAATCTGGATATGGAAAGCTTTCCGAATAGAAATGGCTAGAAAAGCCAGGGTAAAGTGCGGTTCAGGCTTTTGTGGCAGTTTCAGTCATTGTTGCCTAATGACTGTGCAGTTCAGATCTGAGAGATGTTTAATTATTTCTGTTACTGCATTTTGGTGAAAGGATAAAGAAGCCGTCTAGTTCCATGACACAGATACTGGTGTATGTTTTGGGGGAGTCCATTAAATGGATCACCATTGCTTTTCACATGCCCAATTTAATCCCTCATATGAGAACAATGTAAAACATACTCTTTATAGGAGAATTCTTGATGGATGTTTAACTGCGTAGATCTAATTAGATGCAGAGCAAGACTTTCCCCAAATGATTAACTGGCAAGATTAGGTAGACCTTCCTTTGTTTTGTTGGGATTTGGGTTTTCTTCCTGTGATATTCCTTTTTATCTTTTAAAATGAATTTTTGAAAGCAGAAATGGAGGCAAAGCAAGCACTTGACACAGCTAAGGTTTGAAGAATATTGTAGTTATTCTTTTGGGCTTTTCTGGGAGTGGATTACCTCTTTAACTTCCTATGGCCTGTTTGGGGAAGATGGGGAGAAGCCCCATTCAGGCTCCTCTGTAGGGGAAGCACTAAAGTGCCCTGCTCATTATATGTTTTAATTGCTCTGTTGTGCCTAGAATGTAGATTAACTCTCTAACACCTGAAAAGAGATTCCCCCTTCCTATGGAGAGCAGTGAGAGGAGAGACAATAGGATGACAAATGAAATCGCTAAGTGGAGCCCTGATCAATAGAGAGTGCTGTCCATTTGGGTAATGGACATCCCTGTCATCTCAGCTGTTAAAGAATTCAGCAGAGATGAGTCCCCAAAGGTCTGCAAAGTATAAGGCGTCCAATACAGGAAGCATTACCACCTCCTTCCCCAACCCCAATAAATAAAAAGGTGCATCTCAGGAGCTCACTCGTTAGCTGCAGTAAGCTGTCGTGCATGGAATTTATTGTACTCTATTTTCAAAAATCTGTGCACAAAGCAGAAAGACAACCTGGAGACCGGGGGGATGGTCTTTGTTTTCTCAGACCTTATCGGTGGTGTGAACACCTCAGGTAACCTTGTGTGCGAGGAGGAGAAAAGTCTTCCAATTTAAAATTAGGAGGTTGTTTAAATTGCTCTTTTAAAATATCCCTCCCTCCACCTGGCGATTGAAAGCCAGCATATTTGGCAACCGGGAAGCTTGACGAATCGCTTTTGTCAGCCAGCCATATGGCAGATGGGGTGGAGGTCACTGCGGTGCCCAGCCTTCCTTCCTCAGATTAGTGCCATTCGGTCCACACGTCCAGTTCTGGCAGAGGACCGTTCATGGTTTTTCCTTTCTAAATACCTTCAGTATGGTCAGTCTCTACTTCTTAGAAACTCCAAGTTTCTTCCATCCCACGTTGCCTCGTGGAGGCTGGATGGAGGCTGTTTCTTCATCTGTCTTGCCACTACTCTTCTCACCCAGCTAATTCCCAAAGGGATTGCTGTAACCATGGTTGCCAGACTCGCTGCTGGAATGTGCATGTGAGGGTTTCCGGCTGGTGGTGAAGAGGAGGGCCGTTTCGCTGGGCAGTCAGGTGTGGGTCATTAATTTTCAGTGCTGTTGTTTAACTATTAATGAGGTCATGGCCCCAGGGCAAGACTGACTTTACCTATCAGATGTCTCCCATCTCCCAGCAGACTGTTCACCTTTAGTCAGAGCTCTCCACTAATAATTGTCCTGGGCAGCGTTCACACGCCATTGCCTCATCTCTTAACCTCAGCTTCTTCTAGATAAGAAATAATTCCTCCTGCCCATCTCCCCGGTCATCCATCTTCAGTAAGGCCCATAAAACAAAGCCGTTCCCATTTTCCATTAACCTCTATGTCCTGAAACTTAGAGCCATATATACTTTCTCTTCTTCTTCAGCAAGACGCGTCTACTTGCCATCGTTTTCAGGAGGTCTTAAATTATGCAGAAAAGGCAGGCATCACCCCTGTTGACCTAACCACCTACTTTACCTTTTATTTCTCTCCTATTTACCATTGGAGTTGATAATTTGTAGAACTCAGTAAAGTAATTCACAACTGTCAGCATCTTTATTATATTGCAGCCAGCAGCAGAAATCGTAACCTGAAGGGATATCTACTAAATCAGGATTTCTGTAGCATAAGCAGTGTAAATGAATTCCTGCACATTACATTATTATTTTTATAATGTCTTTATTAAAAAGGAAAGGAGAGGATGTCTATTTAGAACAAGTACAGCACATCCAGAGGCTGATAGCTGCTTAGGGTTGGAAAAGAGGCACCTTAAACATCCTAAGCTCCGGCGTCTGCCCATTTGGAATCACCGCCGTATGCTCAGCAGGTCAGCACCTGGCCGTGATCTCACCAGCAGTAAAGGGGTCATTCCTGCCACTTCATCCTCCGCCTGTTCTCTAGAGCAGCACAGAGAAAGATCTCTTCTGCATGACAACTCTTCAGGTATTGGAGGGTAGGTATCATGTTTCCTGAAACAGTCTCTTTTCCAGCCTAAACATCTCTAGTTTTTTTAGCCATTCCTCATCTGTCATGCTTTCTGCAGTTTCACCATCCTGTCTGCCCTTTCATTTGTCAGTGGAGGTTTGCAAGAGGATGTCCCAAGCACTGCAGTAGTATATGGTCTGGGCTTTATGAAGTATAGGACATAGATTACGTCTCCTGATCGGGACTCTAGGTTTTGGTTAAAGCAGCTAAGATTACCTAGGGTTTAGGGCACAGCCTTGCCTCCCTGGTTCATGATGAACTTGCAGTTAACCAAAATTCTGCAGACTATTTCACATGAACTTTAATTAAGGTGGAGACCCACCTCCCTTTTGTCTCTTGTGTGGTTGACTTTTTTGAACCTGAGTGCAAGGCTTTAAAAAAAAATCTTTATTAAAGGGCGTCTTATTGAATTCTAAATCTAGAATCTTTTACAGCTTTGATTCATTGGCAGATTCATTTTTAAAATTCTGTTTATAAAGTGGTGCATCTATACCAATATATAAATATGGCAAAAGGAAGTAATAACACACCCGGGTGCTGCTTTAGAAGAGAGGCAGTGCACAGCTCCTGGTAAACAGCCACCAGTACCAGCTGCCTTTTCTCAGTGCCCAACATGCCAGTCCCAGAGTGGAAGAGTGTCACATGTTATTTCTCATCCTTACAGCAAACCTACAAGGTGGGTGTTTTTGTTACCCCTTTTACAGATGTGGGAACCAAACTGGGAGATGTTAAGTGACCTGCCTGAGGCCACAACACCAGTAAGTGGCACAACCAGGATTTGAGCCCAGATCTCTTGCTGTTTCTCTTTTGACTCTGCCTTGGTATCTGTGTTAAATTTCATATGTTAATTTGGCTTTTAAGGTAAGGTCCCAAATTCCCCAATATTTTACATAGGCCATTTGAAACCATAGCAAGTCAGTGGATTAGAAACCAAGAACAGGGGCCGGCTCCATGGCACAGTGGTTAAGTTTGCACGTTCCGCTTCCAATGCCCAGGGTTTGCCTGTTCAGATCCCAGGTGCAGACCTACACATGCTTGGCAAGCTATGCTGTGGCAGGCATCCCACATATAAAGTAGAGGAAGATGGGCACTGATGTTAGCTCAGGGCCAGCCTTCCTCAGCAAAAAGAGGTGGATTGGTGGCAGATGTTAGCTCAGGGCCAATCTTCCTCAGCAAAAACAGGAGGATTGGCAGTAGATGTTAGCTCAGGGCCAGTCTTCCTCAGCAAAAAGAGGAAGATTGGTGGCAGATGTTAGCTCAGGGCTAATCTTCCTCCAAAAAAAAAAAAACCAAAACCAAGAACAAAATGTTCCTGTGATGGAGATAAATTACTGCATACACTATCTAACTATGGTAGTCATTTGTTCAGACTCTTTACAAAGGTTTTGGTTCTCTTATCTTCCAGACTTCTGGTTGATATCTTAATTGCACTTGCCCACCCCCATAATTTTGGTGTGAAATTTGGTGCTACTGTGACTTGGAGTGGTCTAGCAAATGTAAGTGGAAGTGACCCGTGTCACTTCTAGCCAGGAGCTTTAAGAAGCAGTATGTGCTTCGCCATGCTATTTTTCACCTCTGGCATGACCATGAGCAGCTCTCAAGATAGTAACTGTCTATCAACCTAGTCCCTGAGAGACTACAATGAGCAGAACCCCTTGCTGACTGGCAGTGGGCTTTACGTATAAGCCAGAAATAAATCTTTATTGTTTCAGGCCACTGATATTTGGGAGTTGGTTGTTACTGCTTCATAATCTAATCTATCCTGACTATTATAACTAGCTTTCCAAAGCTAGAACATGAATGAGATGCTTGTAATGAATCCTAACCCTTGTTAAAGACTAAAAGGTAGAAAATGTGCACGTACCTGAAAACCTTCTTGATATGAAAACACATAAAGCAATCTGGTGTACAGGCAATACCTAAAACCTCTATTTTCTTACTATCCATGTTACTAATGCACAGTGAAATCTGCATTTGTATATAGGACATTCTTAGCCTGGGCTCTCTTGTTTTGTTTTTTTTTTTTGAGGAAGATTAGCCCTGTGCTAACTACTCGCAATCCTCCTCTTTTTTGCTGAGGAAGACTGGCCCTGAGCTAACATTCGTGCCCATCTTCCTCTACTTTATACGTGGGACGCCTACCACAGCATGGCGTGCCAAACGGTGCCATATCCGCACCAGGGATCCGAACCGGTGAACCCTGGGCTGCTGAGAAGCAGAATGTGCTCACTCAACTGCTGTGCCATCGGGCCAGCCCCTTAGCTTGGGCTCTCTTGAAGGCAGAGCCTGGATCAACAACTTATGTGCTAACATTTTGTTGGGAGAGAGGAATAGTTGACCATGCAATTGCAGGGAAGCAAAAAGGTGAGAGGAAAAAAAATGAATTGAGGCAGGAAAGGTGGAAAAGCAGTACAAGGTGATGTGTTAGGAAGCCAGCCATAGCTTCAGCACAAAACAGAAGTGGTCATGTGGAAAGGCACCAGAGAGAGACAATATTTCAAAACCACTCTGCCTTAGACTAATTCACCAGAGAGATGAAAGGCAAGAAATTCATCTCCTGGCTCTTTGCCTTGTCCTGACTCTCACTGGTCAAAATCCTATGCATTTCTACTCTTGCTACCTATGCCTTCCCAGGCAGGTTCTGGGGAAGCCAGAGCCTCCGAGGGTACCATCGAGGCAATGCGCACACAGGGTGGGCTCTCCTTGTGCCAGGTGGTTGCCTTGGGCTGTGGTGTCATTAGTGATGGCAGCCAGAGTTTATCTTGCCTGGTACATAAATTGAGTCTAGTATATAGATTAACAAACCTTGAGTCTGGAGCTCTTCACCGCTCAGGAGTTATGTGTCCTCACCTGTGAACAGGGTACATTGGACTGGATTATTTCAAAAATCCCATTAATTTTAACATCTTGATGTTTTAGACTAGTTTTTCGAATCATCCCAACCATTTGTCTACCAATGTTGGAATCATTGGGCAGCTGATCTAATTTAATTGTCGAGAAAACTAATTTAATTGTTGAGAAAACTGAAATAACTTGAACCTGAACAATGTTTAAAAAAAAATATATGAAATTTTTACCCTAGATAGTGTTTCTTAAACACTTATTTTTTTACAGTGACTCATAATAAGAAAATGGTTTTAGAAGTGGTCAAGAAAATATGTATACACAAATACATGCACATAATCGAAACAAATTTCACACAAGAATACTTCCCTTACCATTTATAAGTAACTGTGGCATGTTCTATTCAGTTCTATTCTGTTAAAAAATAGTCTACTACTCAGTAATGGGTCATGATCCACAGTTTGAAAAGCCTAGAACATATCTCATCTGTCTGTCTGTCTGTCTGTCTATAACAATTTATTGTATATGATAAGGTAGCCCTTTTATACCTAAACCTATGTGTATAATTAAAATATCAAATTTCATTTATGATAATTTTGACCATAATGACATCACTGAGAGAAATGTTAAACATTTAATTTTCAAATGGTTTTTATTGTTGTTTTTAGGAAGAATATTCCAGCTGCGAGAAGATAGAAATAGAAAATTCATGAACTGTTAGTACAACCGAGAATAGAAGTGTGTGGAAGTTAGCTAGAGGGTTTCTTGTTTTTGAGACCATCATTTTAGACTCATATTATGTACATAAGACTGCCATAGTTTAGCTGAGTGGTCAAGCAAGTTTCATCCTTCCCTTTTTATAAAATTCTGAATTTTGCTTTTTTTTTTTTTTTTAACATTTTGGAGTTTAAAGTGCACTTAGGATGTGCTCTGAGTAAATTAAATTGTTGATTGTGATGGCAATTAAAAAAAAAAAAAGTCCAAACTGTTTCTTAATCATGATTAAGCTGTGTATCTATAGCTTAGTAAAAGCCATTGTTGTTTTTCTCTTAATAACTAACGTCCCACAGACATTAGCCATAGCCCATAGCTATGTCCCATAGCCAGAGGTCCTGTTTCTGGCTTAGTTTTGATGAGAGCTCTTCAGGTGAAGGATGTTTTCCTGTGTCATGGCAGTCAGTTGTCACAGCAGCCCTGTGAGTCGAGCAGGGTGGGTAATACTCTTCCCATTTTACAGATGACTAAGGTGAAGAGGAACCCCCTCTGGCCTTTCTGTAAATCACCAGCTCTCTGTGAGTTTCGAGATGTGATTTTGTGTTAACAGCGACAACAGTATTTCCTCTGGTCCATCTACCCGCCAGGCTTTGTTTCCTGAAAATCATTTTATTTCCTGGTTTCTGAAATAACATCTGTGGAGGATGTTCTGAACAACGTTTACTTGGAGGGAGAATGTTGTGGCATTTTTCATGTTCGAAGTGGGAGGAGAAAGCCCAGGAGTCAAATCTGGCTTCTGATGTGGTCATCGTCAGTCATTATCTGACCATCCTCATATCCTTTCACTTATTCTATTTTTTTTTTTTTTTTTTTGGTGAGGCTGATTTGCCCTGAACTAACATCCATTGCCAATATTCCTCTTTCTTATCTTTTTTTTTGCTTGAGGAGGATTAGCCCTGAGCTAACATCTGTGCCAATCTTTTCTGTACTTTGTATGTGGGATGTCTCCACAGTATGGCTGATGAGTGGAGTAGGTCCACACCCATGAACCCAAGCCGCCTAAGTGGAGTGCAGAACTTTAACCACCAGGCTCTGGGGCTGGCCTCTCCTTTCCCATTTTTCCACTGTAGTTTTCACATCTCTTAAATGGGATTATTATGAAACTTCCCTACCTGCCACATAAGGTTATTATGCATCTGAAATATGATAATGTACTTGAAGAATACCCTGAAAAGGTGAATTAATATTATCAATACAATAGTATTAGGATTGTTATTATTTTCCCTCATCCCATTCTCCCAACACACACACACATACACACATACGTTGATCTAGAAGAACCTTAGTCATTTTAAAAGAAAATAAAGTTTACCTGAATGACCAGTTTGCAAACAGAGCAAGAACATGGGGTATTTGGTTTTTTTGGCTCTTAGACAAAATATAAGGCCATATTTATAGGCTGTAAACTAAGAGGGGGGACAAAAGCACAAATAACTTAATTTTTCCCAGCACAAAAGTATTTTCTTGTGATTTACCCAGGAGAAAATAAAGTGGAAATCTGTCATTTTCTAGTTAATATAGTTGGTTATGCTCTATCAAAAATGTTTACTACATGTGGTCCTATAGTCATTATATTAAAAGAATAGCATAGGTGAATCCCTTTTTTTCACTTTAAACCCTCTTGTCATAACTTGTTGACTATTCTGATGGCTTGACAGTATTTTCCTGGCACTCTAAGCTATTGTAATACTATAATTGAAGAAACCAGAATTTCGCATTGTACTTATAGTTTATCCTCATACTCTCCTTTTTCCCATAGCACCTTATTATTTAGGAATTTGCTTTCCTGAGCTCCTTGGGATGACTTGCTACTCCACTGATTTAGTTGTTAGAATGAAATAATGTACTTGCGCATTCAGAAGTAAATCCTGTTCTATTCTTCTCTATACACTTTTTACTTGGGAAACTATTTAATCAGAGAATCTATTTATAATCCATGACCATATAAAAGCACGTATAAAGATGATTTCTAGAAAGGCAGAACTCATATAGCTTTTGCCTTGTGGAATATAGTTGAGTAACTTGTGGCAGAGGGTATCCATGTTCAGATCCAGCCAAATCTGGGCTGTTTGCTTTCTCTCGTCAGAGTGAGCAGAAATCCCATGTAAAGCCCAGCCCTAGTTTCAGGAAGAATGTTTCCGTGTAAACCTTGTGTTGGAATGAATTGATGCAGAGAAAATGCAACTCTGGCTGTAGACCCATGGAGCTAGAACCAGGATCAGACTTTGAGTCTTCCAAGTGAAATCTACTCTTATTGCAAAAATCAGTTTCCTCATTCTAAAATCTAGAATCTAGATTCTAGAATGAATCATTCTAGAATGGTACGATGTCTTTATCTTTTAACTTCCTGGATAAACTAAATAAACAAATTTCTCTTGTTTTCTATGATCCTGTATTGATGGTTATAAACAAAATGGCATCATGTCTTCTTTTGATTGACTTTTTGGGGCAGGTTCTGGTTCTTTTGCATGTCCATCATAAACATCTTCTACAGGGCAATATACATTTGACTGCTGACTAAATAAAAGCTTTGAAAGAAAATTTAAAAATAGGTTTTAAAAATCAGAGCACTTCCTGTTGCTTCAAATTTAAGTGAGGTGCTCATTGCTCAAAAACAAAAAACTTGAAATATCCGCAGTAACATATTAGGGAAAAAAGAGATAAGAAAGCAACATATATTGAGAATACGCCATGCACTCTATCTTTATATCTACTATGTATCCACTGTCCACATATCTACCGTGTTACCAAGAACTGTGCTTTCTCCCATACATTAGCACGTTCATCTCATGATCTCATTAATCTCATAATCCTTGCAAGTTATAGTATAATTACCTTTGTTTTTACGTAAGAAACAGGCTCAGAGAGGTTAACTTTTCTGTCTGAGATCCCCCAGGCAATGCTGGATGTGAAAGAAAACCCTTCAGGCCATCGCAGCCTCCAAAGCTCATGCTCTTTTCCTGTATGTTGTGCGGTTACTCTAAGATTAATAATTGTAATTCAGAAGTGAAATTGTGTATCACACACACATATATGCCTAATCTGCATTAAAGTCTGAATTTAATTAAAAACTGTGAGCTCACATGTTACTACTTTTTATAAATTTATTTACTACAATTGAAATTTCTAGGGTGATCTTTTATGAGTATGAAGCAACTGTTCAAAAGGTTATTAAAGATGTTAGGTGGCATCACATGGGCAAAGATAGATGGATACAGGTAAAATGGAAGTCCTTTCTGCACTTACAGATTTTTTGCTGGTTCCCCATAGGCCTGAGAAGATACCAAGCAAAGTTACCTCTCCTTGGATTTAATTATGAGGTCCGACTGTACCTACTGTATAAAAACCCAGGCTTTTAGTGAAGCAAATAGTTTCAAAGTTCTCCTCTATCTTCAGTGTATCTTCAGTGTCATTAGACATGCATTTAGTTTACGTTAACGAAGTGAACAGTAGATGATGTGTAAATCATATCAAATGCCCTTTGTTCTTCACCTTCCATAGGCTGTTGTTGCATTTTTAATATACTTAGACGCTTACCTATTTTGAGGTACTTTCTGCTCTGCTGTGACTCACTCAACCTGTGCTCTAGGCCTTTTTCTGTGACCAGGCAAACAACAGTGTTTTGCTGTTGTTAATATCCATTCCCACCTGTTGAGTAATTGTTCCTACTGAGACAGCTGGTGCCAAGAATGGCCTTTATGTTACCTCCAGTGAATTTTGTGAGTAACTTCAAGTTAAAGAGTCACTCATGGTAATTTTAAGTTAGAGTGTGCCTGGCGCAGTGACCTCATCTACAGTAAAGATTGACGTGGGCAGAAAAAGGTTAAAGAGTGTTATTTTGGTTAATTAACTACATGAATTACAAAACAGAAGAACCCAAGAGATTGATTTTCAAAATGCAAACCACTGGCATTAAAAAAGAACCTTTTAATTGCTATCTTGCGCCACCTTAAAGATATTCAGAAACCAACCTGTTACTTTAAATTGCCACACAATTTAATTATTTTCTATTAGAAGAGTGAAAGGAATTGGAAGAAAGGAGATATATCTGCTCTTGTTAATTGCAAATGGTAATCCACAGTCTGCTTCTGCTACCTGTTGTCATTCTTCCTACCAACCAAATGTGAAAGCACCCATGCATCGCTCATCTGCGTAAGGAAAAGGAAACTCTCATTTGTTAGTACAAAGGGATTTATTTCAATAAAGAAATAAAGTGAAGGGATGACAGATAAGTGCACTTAAACCTTCTGTACATTACAGCAAGCCTGTAGAATTTGGGTACTGAATATGATCTCTGTATTCTGCTAATGATAGAGCCTCGTGGTCAGACTGATGTCGTGCCTGGAACCATAATCCTCTCTTTATCCCACTTCGGTGCTTCCATAGCAGGCAGGAGGCACAAACGCATTGCTGATTCTTTCGCTCTCCACCTGCTGGCCCCCTTGTGAACTGGAACTTTTGAGTGATGTAGCCTTTTGGGTGTTCGCACAAAGGGCGCACGTTTGCGAGCCGTGTGCCTACTGCAAAGCAGCGGGAGAGCAAAAGCCTTAAAGACATGTTGAATTGTTTTGTGTTTAAGCAAATGGAAGACAAACAAATTGGATATCTGAGACTATTTATTTAAACAAACAAAAGAGCACACGTATTTAGTTTTCATAATTGATTGATATCTTGGCTGTTTCTCAACTCTAGATAACACTAAGATAGCTGCCCTTCCAGAGGGGTCTGGCATATGTAAAGTGTTTAAAAAGCAAAGAATAAGCCAGAAAAAAGGGCAATACTGTTCAGGCTGTGTGAAGAGTTGCCATTGTTGATTTTTTTAAACAATAGTAATGGAGCTTAGTAACATTAACTTGGTAAAGTAAGGCGTTTTTTCTCCTTTATTTATTTGTCTTGTGGAGTCATATTTATCAGTGGAAATTAAACGGTCTTTACATTCGGTGAGCCCTGTTTAGGTGTTGGGAATACCCTTCTGTTTGTTAACAAGGCAGGGTTCCTACCCTCATGAAGCTTCATTTTGAGGGGGAGGTACTGAGAGCCTTCAAATAAACGAATAAACAAGAGAATTACAGATGGTGGTGATGTGAGCAAAACATAAAGTAAATAAAACCTAGAGATGTGGTAGAGAGTAGGAGGTGGAGGAAAGCTACTGAAATGGCTTGCGTGGTAATATTTGAACTGAGACCAGAAAAATGACAAAGAACCAGGGGACGTAGGTGTTAGTGGCTCTGGGGAGCATAGAGTCCTAGGTGACTGGTGGATGTTTCAAGGGGGTCTTCGTATCCCCTCATATCACAAAGTCTGATGGTGTACTTTAAAGTGAGTGCGTATATGCCTCGGAGAGACACCATTATTTTTCAATATATACAAATATACATGCTGTTGGGATTAGTAAAATACAATTCATGTAAAAATGTCATTGCACTGAGAGAAGTTTTTGTCATTTTGCGTTTTTTAGTGTTCAGATAAAAGAAATACAACTATTTTCATGTGGGAGCTTTCAACCTTGAAAAGATTGGGAACCACTGCTGTATAATAGTTATGGATAGATGCATTTCTGCTGCATAAGAATGGTTTGCCTATCCTTTTAGCAGAACAAGAGAGCGTAAACTAATATATAGGTCTAATGATAAAACATCACAGGTTCATTTTCCACTTAGATTCAAATCATATTACATTTATCTAATAATTAATATTTATGGACTAAATTTTAAGAGAGTGGAAGCTTGGAAAATAGACAAGAGGGTATTTATTCAATATGATTCACTTAAATATTGTATTTGCGTATGTGACCAGGATATGAATAACTACTAACTATCCTGAGCTATCACTGTAAGGATAATTTACTAAAAGAAACAGCAAAAGAGTCTTGATCTGTAGTTATTACTATCAATTCACTCTGCTTTAGGCAGACCTGAATGGTACCTAGCAGACAGAAACATGATCTCACACATCCCTGAAAACTTGCTAATTATAGTCTGAAGGCCTGCTCTTCTGATACTGTACCCTGTTCAGAGGAACATCTTAAGATGGCAGAATTATTCAATTCAATCTAACAAATGTATATTGAGTTTTTTTGAAACTCAGTAGGAGTTTTCAGATGCCTACCAGGTAAAAGAAAGAATAGTTGATTTGGACTAACCTGAACACAGGTACCAATAGATGCTCAGTATTTTGTACCTATCATCTTGAGAATACTGTCATCTTGAGTACACTAAAAGTAGCCAGATAATAGAGACTATAATACTTACCGTGTCTATATGCTTTTTTATCTATGTTCAAACTTAAAGTATTTTCATTTCATACCTGAGACAGTTTTAGTATTTTGGTTTTTTTAGTAACTGGTTCCTTGAATTCTTTATGAAGAGGGCTTTCTTGTATTAAGAACGAAGGCCCTGCCCTTTTCTCACCCTCGTTGATTTGTTGCGTTTATAAAGCTTTTAGTCACAAGCCAGATGTGGTATGCAAACAGACTCCCCCAGCAAGTATAGCAAAAGAAAGCCTCGAGTACAGTACATGAGAACAGCTTTTGTTATACCAGAGTGACACGGTGATTTATGAAGTGTCAAACCCTCTTGCCTTTGAAGAATTCCAGCCTTCACATCTGCCTTTCGTGTTTATTTCAGTTGTCCTGGTGACACACTGTCCTCATAAGCCCCGGAATGGTTCCGTGGACCTTGTGGCAAATGAATGGAGGGTCGGTTCTCCCTTTTTAAGTAGGAAAACAAAGCTATGAATGAGAAATAAGGAGAGAATGGGAAAAGGAATCACTGTGCTTTGTCACTGTTGCACGCTCTTCATCACACCTCTCCCCGCCGAGCAGGGCTTACAGTTCAAAGGGGGAAGGAAGCTTTCCTTCATGGGTTGAGTTTCAGTTTTGATGGTCCCAGAATGAAAATGCTTTAACTACCCTCTCTTTTCTTGAAATTACTTTATTTTTCTAGTGAAAATATTCAAATAAATTCATTTAAGCCAAACTGCATTCTTTTTAAAGTTGAATTGTCTTTAGAATACCTGCTTTCTTATTTATGGTGTTCAGTTAGATGTCTAATTTTGTATTTTAATGCAATGTATGTTTTTTAAGGGGAGTGTGTCACTCAGTACGCCAAAGAACACTCACTTTTTTATTTTGGAGGAGAAAACTGTCTTTTAAAGATCTCTATATATTTTCCCCTTAGAACTTTGACACCCTACATGTCTGTTTATTGTTTCAGTATCATATAGAAACTCAACAGGGCTTTCTACAGGATGAAGTGGATTAAGTGAGAAAAAGTTTTCCAAAAGGATTAAACTAGGAAAAACCTAGTGTGACTTTGTCAAGACAAGGTTATTTTTATTCCTTTGCCTCAAGGAATGCTTCTCTTTTCAGGAGAGGGAGTCATGGAAAGGTAAATATCTAATTTTGTAAAATCTACATTTCAGCAAATAGGTGCCTGTAGTTTTCATTGAGGTTCTATGTGGCAGAATCAGCGATTGGACCGTGATTCTGCTCCCCGGGCTTGGACTTTTAGATTGAGGGGTTTTTTGGTGGTTAAAAATTTACGTGGGCAGCAGCTGATAAGTGGTCTCATTAATAAGTGGAACTCTAGCACAGTGACAGGGAAAACACAAGCTCTTGTGGCAACTGTCTCTGTGTACCTCAAAGAATGACATCTTCCTTGGCTGAAGTCATATTCATTAAACTAATTTAATAACATATCATGGAAATAGATTTATTCTCTCTAACCACATGTCCCAAACATCATTATATCAAATGAAACAGGCTGGATGTTCTTGTTAAATTTGGGTCACAGGGATCTTCAAGGATAAGAACCTTGGGAATAATTAACATGGTTCCACTCAATGACTGGAAATACAGAAAATACTTTTCATTGAGTTTCTAGGAATTCAGCTATGACAAGGAGATAGAGTTAAGTTGGCTTTGTGATTTAAAGCTGTGGGTTTTTGCCTTTCAGACATGCTTAATAAAAATAACATTGCCATACGTTATAGAAACCAGTGTTGCTTTTCTGAAATGACTTGAGCTTCAGCAGCCCATAAGGATGCTTTTGGGAGCTGGGGTTACTGAAGTGTACCTAATGGAAACGGCTACAGGGTGCCTTGCCTTTGGCAAAGGAAGATCCTTGCCCTGGGAATTTTTAGTTTTCTTTTTTGGCTTGGTGTACATTGGCTTCCCAATGGGTACTAATTGACTGGGAATGTCGTTTGCAATCCTTGAATATCCTTCCGCCCACCAGTCCCCCAGGATTTGCCTGTTACATTGTTCTCCATAGTAGCTGCCCTTCTATTACACATGGTCAGGACTCGGGAGCTCTCCCCTCAAGAGATGTGTGTGCATTATCAACCCTCCTACTAACACCAAAATCCTGTCAATCACAGTGACCTCCGGGGACCTCCAGCAAGCCTGGTAAACAAGGGACCGATGTCTGTGATACCTTTTTCTTCACTTTTTTTTGGAGTGGGGCTTTCTAATTTCTTGGTTGTGTATGCAAACACTGACGGAGCATTAGGCGCATCAAGTGGGGCTCTGCTTTTATTAGGAAGCCCTTTTATTTTCTAAATAGAATATGTCAAGCGTATTCTTTCCTCTTTAGACAGTTAACCTTTCATCTCTCCTGTAGCAGAAATTCCAGTCTCTGGGGCTTGCTAATTTTGTATTTGAAATATTCTAAAGCAGAGGGAAAATACTGTTTACAGTGCCTTCATTAAAGAGCTTTTAATGGTGTTTTGTTGCTGCATATATACTTTGGATCCCTGCTGGGTACACTTCATTGCATGAGAAAAATACAGTATTTTTAAAAGACACACCAGTAAACCCAACCCATTTCTACTTTGACCCTGACAATTGAGTAGACAAAGTACTTTCATAGTGTTCATGCTTACTACATTATAATGAAAATATGAGTTCAATAGATCCTTAGGAATGTGTTTCTAAGTGACCTCTAACGTTCTTATTTTTGAAAAAAATCGTTTTATGTAGCCCGCTTAATTTTGTTTTCACACATTATCACATACATTGAATAATATAATAGTACCACTTATAATAATGACTTTTCGGAGAAAACAGTTGAGACGTAATGCAGTTTGATTCGTGTGTATTCTTCCGAACTTTTCTCATATCTAGGCATCCACAGAAAGCTGTAGTATTTGTAGTGCACACTGGAAGAGGCTAAAGGTATAATGATAGTAGCAAACAGGAAGTGTCCGGCACTTTAAACATTTTTTAAATACTGAATTTAGTGTTTACAATGACCCTACGAGGTGGGTACTATTAAAATTTCTGTTTACAGACAAGAAACGAAAGCACAGGGTGTGCCTTACCGTCACTTGCCTGAGGCCACAGAACCCATATGTGGCCACCCCTGCCAGCCTGCCCCATTGGACCCCAGGCAGTCTGGCCCAGAGTTCATGCTTTTACCTGTGCTATGTTGACTCCCCTGTAACCCTCTCATGGCTCATCATGAATGCACAGGAGTGGGGAAAAGAACGGAAGCCATAATGTGCATCAGGAACACTGAGAGAGCATCATTTTCTTCTGGTCCCTTCCTCTCCCCCATGTAAGTTATAAGCTTTTATAGATACCGGATTTTTTTTCTCTCTCACTCTTTTCTTAAATCAACTTTATCGAGATGTAATTTACATACCATAAAATTCAAGGGGTTTAAATGCGTAATTTAATGAATTTTAGTATATTTACAGTCATACAATCTAATCACTACAATCTAATTTTATAACATTTCCATCATCCTAATAAGAAGCTTTCTGCCTATTGCAGCCATTCCACTTTCCACCCCCAGCCCCAGCCCGCCTCTGATCTACTTCCTGTCTCTATAAATGTACTTGCCTTTTGTGGACATGTCATGTTAATGGAGCCGTACAATATATGTTCTTTTATGTGTGACTTCTTTCACCGAGGATCATGTTTTTGAGGTTCTAGATGCTGGAACTTTTATGCAAAATGTTTCATTATTTTCAGACATCTTTGAAAATGTCTTCTAAACCTGTCTCCGTGGAAGTGAGGGAGTCCTGGTTTTACTAACTTCCTGTTGTGGTTTGTAGCTGTCACACCACGTTTAGGAGGTCCTGCTGGAGACCTGAAGTTTACTGTTGAGGGTAAATCTCCTCCTGCTCCTCCTCCTCCTCTTCCTCATGAGCTTCCCAGATAATTAATGAAGGGCTCTGTTGTGGGCTTCATGCTATTTAAAGCATCCTTACATTTTACAGCTGTATGTCTGCTGGGTCAAACAGGCAGTTTAAGAGCAACAAAAGCTGTCAATACTGTGAAAGAAATAAATTGAAGTGGTTAGTTCTTATATTAAAAGTTAAGGGGCCGGCCGGTGGCGCAGCAGTTAAGTACACACGTTCCACTCCAGCAGCCCCGGGTTTGCCGGTTTGCATCCCGGGTGCGGACATGGCAGTGCTTGGTACGCCATGCTGCGGTAGGCATCCCACATATGAAAAGTAGAGGAAGATGGGCACGGCTGTTAGCTCAGGGCCAGCCTTCCTCAGCAAAAAAAGGAGGATTGGCAGCAGTTAGCTCAGGGCTAATCGTCCTCAAAAAAAAAAAGTTAAAACACTTGTTTAATTAACAGATTAGCAGCCCAGCAGGTTTTGGGGGGCATTATGTAGACACAAGCTGAATCATTCCCTTCCTTCAGTTTTTCTCTTTGACTTTTGAGAATTATACTCTTTTAATTCCTCGGTGTCCCAACTGCTTAAAAAAACAAAACTCTACAATGTCTAGGACTGTAGGTCATTTGAACTGTAAGGATAAGGAAGACAACATAAGAGGTAATTCAACAAATGGATGATGTAACAAGCTGTATAGGGAAATCAGCTTTGTCCATTTTAAAACTACTTTGCAATGATTTTCAGTTGCCGGGTCTTGGATTCTCCTGCATACAGTGTAGCTCATTTAGATAGATACCTTTGGGGCATGAGCATGAGTAGGACGAGGTTATGAGATTAGGAAGTACCCAGAGTTCTATATTATAATTCACTGATTTGATTTGTGGAGTCCAGGCCTTGAGTCGATAAAACAGAGCACTTTGAAAGTCGCTGCCCATGTCTTGTTCTCATGGGGAAAGCACAATCGCATTTTAGGTTGCATATCATTTGGAAGATGCCCTCTTCAAGAAACAGTAAATTTCCCTTCAGAAATAACTACTTGTTGAACACCTGTTATGAGCCGGGCACTGTCCTCAGTGCTGGGGATATAGAAGTGAGCTGGTTTAAGTGCGGCAAAGCAGGGCACGGGGTGGGAGTGAGGGGACGGCAGAGCTATCCTAATTTCACCGTTAGGGAAGTTTTCTCTGATGAGGTGACGTGTGAGGAGTACCCTGGATGTCTCAGACTGAGCCAGAGTAAGGAAGCCATGCTGATCCCGGGGGAAGACAGTTGCAGGCAGAGGGGATGGGAGTGAAATGTGCTGAGGCCAGCGCATGTTCTGGTGTGGCTGGAGGGAAACAGCTGTAAGGGGGGCGAGAGGCAGAAGACTGTCAGAGGCGAGGAAGGAGGGGGCCAGGGAGGCGGTTCATGCCGGGCCTCACAGGACTGTCAGGGAGACTTGGACTTCTCCTCTGAGTGAGGCAGGAAACCACTGGAGGGTTCTGAGCATTTGTTTCTCCCCCTTGTGAAGAATATGGGTTTGGGGCTTTTTTTGCTTGACAATAAAAAAGATTGGCATGTTCCTGTTTTTAGGGTTACCGGTGGCCACTGCATTGATGGTTCCCTTCTTGTAGAAAAATCTGCCCTTTTTGTCTGCTTCATCGGGTCTCTTTTCAGGTTGTAGAGAAGTTTGGATGAAAAACAAGCCTTTCACAAATGACTCCCATTCCAGGTAGGATGATGTGATCTCTGCCTACCCGGAGACAGAGAAATCACTTCACGTGAAACAGTAACCTTTTCTTTCTCTACACATTCTTCTAGGAGCAGAAAAGCATACAAATGCTTTCCTTCTGACTGTGCATTTGGAATTTTCCTTAAGATGGATCTCTGTTGAATTCCCAAGTGAATACCCTAATCTGTATTTAGTCTCAAGTTCTGAGAAAAAGGGAAACCTCCCCCTGGTGGAGGGGCCTGGTCTTGGTGCTGTTTTCTTTAGCTGTGGAAGATCAGGGGTGCTCATAACTTGGTGCCAAGAGAGAAGGGAAAGTTGACTGGGGTTTTATGAGGTAGCAAGACACAGAGCTAAACTCAGGGACAGGGATGTCATATAGCATGACAGACACAGCAAAAAACAGGAATGTGCTTTGTTTTGTTGTTTTGGTTAAGGCAATGTGAGATTTGTTATCTCTTCTCCCGGGGTCCTGACTGTTTTTGTGTTCTGCACAGATGTTCAGGAAACGACTTGCAGCACCAGCACCTGGGCGACGCTGACCCAGGCCTGCTTTGCAACAGCCTCTACTCTGTGTCTCGCAGATCAGCTTACATGTGACACTTATTCCTTCTACCCTTTGCTCTCCACCCATAGCCATCCACCCAACATTTCTGTCCCTCCATCTGAATTTTTGGATTAAAGGAAAAACCACATGGAGCCTAGTATCTCAGTGGAGAGTCTGTTTTTAACAGACAGGTACCACCAGCCTCTCTGTTTAGAAGCATCATAGGAATACATGAGCACAGTTTTGCAGGCTTGCAAGAAGCTGGTGCCCCACAGCACCTGTCATGTAGAATAAATAAATGAACAGTTGATTTCAGTGGGGTGTCAGTGTCCTATTTTTAGAATACAGTGTTTTCATCCAGGGCTGTTCAGGTAGTTCTCATTTTAAAACTCTAACATCTGCCCAGCATACGGCTTCTGACATCTGGCTTCCACTTGCTATACAATAGAGGCACTTGGACTAATTTCTCTTCTTTTCAATGGGACAGTACCTGTTTCTGGAATGCTCTGAAAGGGCAGGGAGTGAGGCGAGAGGGAGAACAAATGATATGAAAGTATATTGGAAACAAAACCCACGAATCAACATGCTCATCACATTTTGTTATTCATTGAGCTCCCAAGTAAGTGTTTCCCTGTAAATCTCAACAGGCATTTTATTTTGATCGAGTTTAACACTCCCTCTCTCTCCTCTTGGCTCAGGAGGGTGCTAAGCTGCCTCTCTGGAAAAAGCATCCTCCCTTTATCCCAGTCCAGAATTTCTGACTACATTTGGGCTGACACGCAGCAGCTGGGCCTGGAGCATGTTCATCCCTGCTGCAGAGGCAGGGTCCCAAGACAAGTGAGGGGAGCAGGCATCACCCCAGGAGGGTGAGTACCCCTAGCCCGGGCCGTGGGTCCACTTCTCCCTTTGGGTCCTGGTTTGGCTCCGGGTACTGTGAACACAAATGCCCATGAGCAAGGGGGCAGAGCCCCTAACAGCCCAAAGGAGAGACCTAATCAAAACTAGCTGGCTTGGCGTCTTCTTCACCAAAGGCATATACTTAAATTCACAGTTGATTTCTTTACAGCAGTTTAGGTCTTCAAAGAGCTCCACAATTATTTTTATTACTTCTTCTTAGTAAGCAAGCCATGTGGAGGTAGTTCACAATGAACAAGCTGAGGTGCAAAAGAGGTTAAGGGATTTACTCAGAAATAGTGGTTGGCAAGGTTACCTTTGAATTCAGAACAGCATCTTGGTGATTGCTGCAAGATGCAGCTGTCCCCCTAGAGCTATACTTCCATGAAAACCATGGTGTTGGTGTGGCTCTGGTACCACTTTATCTCGTTGCTCTATTTTAATGACAGTAATCACTGAAAATCCACACGATGTCCTTAGCTTCTTAACCTGAGTGAAATGTTTCAGCTTTGTGTCTTCTGTGGCTCTCTATAATGATGGCCTACAAGAGCCTGACGTTTCTAGAGAAGATAGAAAACAGGCAAGAGCGTTGACTTGAGAGTATGTGAGGAATAAACCAGGTTTTTTCCTCCTCCGCTTGCAAATCAGTTGCTTCTACCTAGGCTGTTGGAGCAATTTACACCCTACTGAGGAGCCTACACGGGGTTCTTTAACCACCGAGCATGGATTGATTGACAGCCGCTGTCTTCAACTACAACAGAGATGGAGTGAGCGCTTATACAGACTCAGTGGGGTGGGACTTCCCTGTTGAATGCGGCTTTATGTCTTTTCAGCTGAATGCCATTTACATCAACCCACCATTTGAAATCTCCTTTGACTTTCTACTTCTTACAAAAGGAAGTAAAACAAGTGTTGCAGCGGCCATAGATAGCATCGTGGCATTTCCCTCGTTTTCCCAAAATGCACCTTTTGGGTGTTTTGTGCACACAATCTTAAAGAAAGTAGGTCTTTTCAAATGAAAATTTTGTAAAGTCTTACTATGATGTAAGCTAATGAAAATTTTGGGGAATGCATTGTGAGTGAATAGGGCCATAATTGTTTCTTTGGCCTTTGAACAAACCACATCTGCATATAACATGTTTATAAGCCACATTATGAGTCAGTTTTTTTGTTTCGGGTTTTTTTAGAGAAAAGTATTATCTGTATGCATTGATAGACGATAATTGTGCTTTCGTGAGTTTATTTTTAATGGACAGTTTTGAAGTTAAATGGGCAGTTGTGGTAAGGATGAATTAAGAGCTGTGCTATCAGACTATTTAAGGCAATTTATGGATTTAAATTTAAATTAAAGGAATTTTGTACTTTTTTTGTCTGAGGTTGGGATACAGCGCTTTATAAATGGATCATAGAAAGTCACTACAGCAAAATATAATATGCTTCAGAAGCAATTGTATTTTGCAAGATGGATTATGCCATTTACTTTAAAAAATGTGTTCAAAATGTCCCTGATCTCAACATTATTTTTTCAAACTATGTGAGAGGATTATATGCAGGCATGCAATTAGGTTGAAATAACTATGTAATCATTGGGATGACCATGCACCCACATGGTTAAATTTACCATTTAGTTTAAAAGTTTTTGTCTCTGAGAATATTCTAAATCAAGAAGAGATTTTTGATCCTGACTGATGGTTCATTGTCATCCTGGTCTTTATATGTAACTTTGGAGAAACTGATCACAACTTTTTCTGACACATTAAGTTTGCATCCTGGGGGATTTATAAGAAAAGATTGAGCGATTCTGCTGGTCTTTGGCACTTTTTCAAAATAACCATGTAGTTTTGAAATCATAATATCTTAACGACTCATTTTTCTAAACCCTGACCCAGTCTTTGCAGTTTATTTATTCATCCATTTACTCAAGAAAACTTAAGCATCTACTTGTTATTAACATTTAATCATTTCTGACAGCTGCCATTTAAAATGTTCACATTGTAGCATGCAGTGAAATGGTGATTATGTAGCATTGTTAATAACTCATGACCTCACCATTACTGTGAATTATTCAGTAATTAACAGTTTATATTTTGAGTGTGTATTATGTGCCACTCGATACACAAATATTTGTTGAGCATCTACTGTGTGTCAAGAACTCTTCCGGGTTCTGGGGATGAATCTAGCAATGAATATAACAGGCAAAAATTTCTGCCCTCTTGAAGTTACATTTCACTATTTCTCATTTACCTTTTAAAGTCATTTAATAACCATTCGTATGTGTATGAGTGTGTTTTAATGAATTTAGAAAGTTGGCACATGTTTATTCATTTGTGTTGGTTCTTTTAGTTGATGAAAGAATTAGCAGTTGCATCAAAGAGTCTGAAAGGGATAGTGAAAGACATGTACTCTTATGTTTTAAAGGGATATAAGAAAATTTTAAGCAAAATTACGTTAAAGACTAACGTATCATGCTAGTCAACATTGTCATGTAAGTGACACAAATTCTGATTGGGTCAAGAGCAAAGCCATCCTATAAATAAATTTATAAGAATAGCACTTTGTCCAAATACTGTAAAAACTTGAAGTTTGCTTCTAGATAATTTAGACTACAGTACCTAAAATATCCATTTAATTGAGAAACTATAAATATCAGAATAACTACAGTATATAATAAAGATACTACAAAAAAATGACTGAATGAATGATTAAATGAAATAAAATATTTTAAGTGGTGGATAAGTGTAATTCCTTGATGTGAGACATGAAAAAACAAGGCAAATTATTAAAATTAAATATTTAAACACTTTCAGTGAAATTAACTTCTAGAACTTTTTTCTCCTTAACATAAAAGCAGGATTTATCCATTATGCATACTTATGTTACTAGCTTTTTAGTATACTACTTTCTGTTTGAAAATGGTGTTGGTTATACCTCGATTTATTCACTCTTAGTTTTGAGAAGAATTTACTTAAGGTGTTTTTCTATATCTCAGTGGCCAAAGATGATTAGAAAATGGCAAAATTGACCTTGATATTTCAACTCTTGCCAGTTTGATAACCATGGAGCCATCCTGAAAGTTTGCCTACAATTCATGTATTTGTGGCTGGCTAGTGTAGATGAGGCCCACGTTTATATTTAAAAAGCTTATTTAGGAATAGAATAAACAATGCAGCATAAGACATGCATGGAAATAGTGCTTTATACCTAAGAACTGTGTGGTGACATCTACAGTGTGTGTGGGTGGCAAGTACTTAACTGTGCAGGGAGTTGCTTCTGTAGTCTGGTGACCTGGTACATGAGGATGTAGTACATGATGTTCTCATGGTAACCGTGGTCACTGAAGGTGGATTCTTTTCGAACATAAGGACTGGTGTGCGTTGGGTTATATTCTGAGAAGCCATCCATCTGCACTTCTCTTGTTTCACAGTGTCACAGAGAACACACAGAAAGATAAACTTGGAGTTTGGTTCAAGCAGAGGGGGGAGGAGACCTGAGTTGCCCAAAGGCATTACATTGTGAAGTTCCAAAGATGATGGGAAAGATTCCTTTCTCCTGGGTAACTCCGCAGATTTTCTCCTGTGAGATAACATAATGCCCTGAAGACTAGTCTTTTTTTCTCTTAAGATCCTTATCTCTATAATGCTTAGATTCCATCTTGTCTGTTCCTGGGCGTGACAGAGCCCACAGCCGGTTAACCTCCTTGTTCATTCTCTGGAGCAATGTTGTCCAATAGAAGTATAATGTGGACCACCTATGTAATTTTAAGTTCTCTAATAGGTACATTTTTTAGATTATTTTTAAAAGGGGGGAAATTATTTTTATATTTAACCCAGCATATCCAAAATATTATTATTTTACCACCTAATCAATATAAAAAAATATTAGGGATGTTTTACATTTTTTTTTATACTAAGTCTTCAAAATCTGGTGTATATTTACACATCTTAGAGACTGAGCATCGAGAGAGTAGGGCTTGGCATCTTTCCTTATTTATATCTGAACCCTTCCTCCACTCCCACCTTGCCCGGCTAGATTCTTAATTGATATAGGCTGCTGAATGAACAAATGATCCATTTTCATTGGCCCTATTGTTTTAATCTTTTAAAGTTCATGTGGTTATTGTTACAGAGTTAAAATTAGTTTTGCGCCGAAATATACTAAAAGTTCTTATAATGTAGTCACATTTATAGCTATAAAGGATAGCAGAGACAAAGCAGAGTTTGGCGATTAGATTTATAATCTATATTATCAACCTTCTGTGTGACCTTGGGCTGATTGCTTAACTTCTCTGGTCCGCTCTAATCATCTGTAAAATGCTGTGGGATTAGATTACTTCTAATGTACTTTCCTATTCTTTGATTGTATATTTTATTTTTGAAGAAATGCATTTTTTTACTTTTGACAGATTATATGGGTTTTTACCCCGCTCTCCGAAAGTAGAGTATTCCTATGAAAACCTTTCCTAAACTGAAAGGGCGTAAAGCAAAGATGCAATTACTATTTATTTATATGGGAAAAATTTTTAAGCATTCCCAAACCCAAAAAGTAATCTACCAAATCATGCCAAATAACACATAAAGCCTAAAATAACACGTACAGTAAAAGCAGGAATTATACGATAAATACATAGACTATATAAAATAGAAATAATGTATATACAGTATAGTTTCACCTTCAGAATCGGGAAGCCAGAGAGCACACTGGAAGGCTGAGTGGTGGCAGTGGTGGTGATGGGGTGTTGTGCTCAGTCGTCAGAGGTTGGCGTGGTGGAGGGTACAGGAGATGGGGGTGTGGGAGAGAGAAGAAGAAGGTCGTCTATTAACATCACATCGTCGTCTAAATCCATCAGGGAAGGCAGGTCACTAACGTCTACACTTTCCCCTGTGGCTGCTGGCCTCGATGTCGAAGGTGAGGTTCATCATCTCCTGTGGCTGCTGTGGCTGATGCGAAGGCTTGAAATGCAACAGTATGCTTGACTGCTTAGCCTCTATAATGGCTCGCTGCAAAACAAATGCTGAATGCTATTTTCGCCTTTTTTCTTAAAAGCGAAAATCTTTGGATTTCTTTCGGTTAACGAAAACAGGTACTAACAGGGCTTTCGTAAAAGCAGAGGTGGCGTAAAGCAAACTTTTGGTCAGTGGGAGAAACCTGTATTACTGAAGAATAGTAGCACTCCTTTGCTGACTTTCACCAACAAACCTGTGATTAGTTTTATGAATTTCTTCTGTATTCCATATTCTATTCATTATCAAAAATGAGATTCTTATCCCTGAAGATGATGGCATCGTTTGTGTATCCTTAGCACATAGGAATAAGGCAGCAATGAATGTTAAATGAGTTTTTACTTAACATTAAAAACTATTGGTTATCATTTGCTGGTTGGAGAAAGGATATTTCAGCAAGTGGTGAGTGTTTCAGCTGCCTTTTTTCTTACTAAAGAGATTCCAAGTAGAATTCACCCTCAAAAACTAGATACTGCAAATTTTTTCTTATTCACCTTTGCCTTTCCTACAACCCAAATTATTTTTCCTAGCTTGCTCTTCTGGTCATGTTGTTCCCATGCTCAAAATTCTTCAGTGCCCTAAGAGTACATTCAAGGCTCCTTAGCTTGGCAGTAAAGGGACCAAATGCTCCTTCTGGCCCATCAGCCTGCCTGCCTCACTTTTTCTTGCACTGAGTTCCCCGTCAATCTACCATTTCTGATTGCAGATTGGTCTGCCCAGCCCACCTAGACCTGCCTCAGGCAATCCTTTCTCTCCAATGTTGCCCCTGCTTTCCGCAGCCCGCCCCTCCCAGACAGCGGCCTCTCCTCTCCAATTATCTGAATCATTCCCAGCCTTTAAGGCTAGACAGAATCAGTTTCCAGCCCCGGTCTTCACCCTAATCCATAATTTAGCAACCTGGGCTGAAATCACCCTTAGTCTTATTTGTCAGTATCACCTGCTGCCTTTAACAAAAGCAAACATTTATACCAATAGATTTTGGACTATTTCTCCAACCAAGTTGTAATATTCTAAGGAATGTTTAATCTTTTATTTACTGCTGTTGTTGGATGCTGGATTCTAGGCCAAAGAATGCCAAAGAGCTTGAGGCCTTTCCTGTGCCTCCTCCGTGGCTCTGCTTTATAGAAATATGGTGTAGTGACTGAGTGTGCTGGCTGGAGTCAGATGCCCTGGGTTTAAATCTCTCTTTTTTTTTTTTAAAGATTGGCACCTGAGCTAACAACAGTTGCCAGTCTTTCTTCTTCTTCTTCTTCTTCTCCCCAAAGCACCCCCAGTACATAGCTGTATATTCTAGTTCTGGGCTCTTCTAGTTGTGGCATGTGGGATGCCGCCTCAGCATGGCTTGATGAGCAGTGCCACGTCCACGCCCAGCATCCGAACTGGCGAAACCCTGGGCTGCCAAAGCAGAGCGCTTGAACTTAACCACTCGGACACGGGGCCAGCCCCGGGTTCAAATCTGGGTTCTGCTGTTTATTAGCTTTATGAACTTGGGCAAGTTATTAGTCATTTTGTGTTTCAGTTTTCTCAAGTGGAATATGGGGATGATAATAGTAATTTACTTCAGGGAATGATAGAGAAACAGAAAGTGGGGAAGGAAGAAAGGGTTTTAAATGAGTTAAGTAAAGAGTTTAGAACAGAAAGTGCTTAATAATTATTAGTTGTTATAATATCTCTTACTATTGATTCTCACGGTGCCATTTACATAGAACGTGCCCAATGAATATTTGCTGAATGACTGAACATTGCCACCAGTCAATTAGGTATATATTGGTACTCTGTCTATTACAGAAGCATACATTTTCTAATGATCTCAGTGCTAGGCTACCTTTTTGAGGGTTTGGGAGGGATGTGTATGTGTGTCGATGATATGTGCTGGATTCATTTTGGCTCACTAGGGGAAATTTTCCAATTCTGAGATCAATGACCTGTAACTTCTTGTCTGCTGTGATTTCCAGCTGCCTAGATTTCTGATACAGCATGCCCTAGGCAGTGTTTGCAGATTTGTTGCATGGAGAATCAGTACACAGTGCACCTTATAGTTTCACATCTTTTGTATAGAACTCAGTTTCTGCTCTAACGAAATGTATATGAAATTAGTAACATGGGGATGCCATGAAGCTCTCCTAAGTCATTTTAACTTAAATAATTTGATATTGTTTAAAATTGCCTTTCATATAACGAACAGTATTTTTTTCTTACAGATATACGATGCCTACTGCACAAATTATAAACTATGAATGTTTACTTAGTATATAGCAGGTCTCTCATCTTAAAATTCATAGCATTTTTGCCTTAAACTGAGATTATTGCTAAGTCCTTGTTAGACACTTTATAAGACTTGTCTTTTATTATTAATGTCACAGTAGTTTTTCAGAACAAATTGCATTAAAAAACAGAAAACAAAGGCTATTTTTAGTACAGTTAGCTTATTGAAGCAATAATTGAATAATAAATGACAACACTATATTGCCATAATTTTACTAATAATTATATGGTAGGTTTTTCTGTTATAGTTTTGAAGCATTTTAAAATAAAATAGTAAGAATTATTCCTAAAGATTGAAATTCAGAGTCTACTGGAATAATAATGAAAATCATTATAATTGTACTTCCACAAATACGTGTCAGACCTTTTAAGCTTGGCATCTAAATAGGCTTCGTCACCACTTTTTCTTGGGCTCTCACCCAATACCTTGGGGTTAGGTAGGGAGCCTGTTCCACTGATTTTAGAGATGGGTAAACTGAATCACGGAGCAGTTAAATGATTAGCCCAGGGTGATATAGTAATTAGGTTTCTGTATCTGTGCTCTTTTCATTAGATTATTCTGCTGCTCAAAATGTTTATTCCTATAAGCATATATCTTATTTATGCTTCCATAATTCATTTTCTATTTCGGTATAAGAAAAGAGAGGACAGCTGATACACTTCCGCACAGAGAGGGTACCTATTTTAGTAAGGTGGGTCTAGCATCTAGTTCTTTTTTTATAAAATGTCACTAAAAGTGTGTCCTCCTTGAGATTAAGGACACACTTTGTCTTATTCATTTAGTAACACACATTTCTGAAAAGTTAGTTTCATTTCCAATCAGCCACCTTTTAAAACAATCGCATTAAAAGATATTTTAACTCTTATCAGTCTCTAATGCAAACCAGAAGAATGAAACTTTTATTCAAATAATTTTTTATACTCCCTCTTAAATGCTTTCATCCTGCCACAAAAAAAGGCCTTTCTTTTGGGATTCCTCTTCTGCATGATGGAGAGTTCCTTACAACGAAAATGCTTAAAGAAACCAGAAAGCTCTTCAGACGCTTCTCATATAACTGATGTTTGGCAATGTTAGTCTGACTGATGTAAGAAAATGAAATTTTCCATACTGTGATATTTTAACTCATGAGGAATGAAGAGAATTGTATGATTATTAGTTTAAGGGTCGTTAGTTTTATGCGTGCTCTCATACTTTTTAAAAGTTCTATTTTGCAAATATTGAATGATAAAAAATACAAAATATGCATCTTTTTATTTCCAAAGAAGATTAAAAAACAAAATATTATTAGCAATTGAGATTTTTAGTTTTTTTTAAATGGCCTTTTTAGGGAGTAAACAAGTTTCTTTAGTGATAAATAATATTAAATGATTATGAGGATAAAAATTTTACAGTGCCTGCTGATAGTTTGGCTTACAAATGGCCTTATAAGACCATATCACTTTAGAACTTGTGTGTTTACATATTTTGCCTCATTTACTTTTACAGCATCCTCGTACAGTGATTTGCATGGGTGGCACAGTTCTTACTATGTAGGTAGTGAAACCAAGGCATAGGTTAAATGATTTATCCTTAATTTTATGCTGACCTTTTTCAGGCGATTTCTAAGGCTTTATGTTGCTGCTATTCTAAGCAAGGCATAATTCAAAACAATGAGGAATTCTAGGGATAGGCTTAAGAAGCCCAGTGCTTAGAAGACAAGATTATTTTGAGCCTTTAATGACTCTTCTGATTGATGGATTTTTGCTGGACTTAAAAACTATTCCTAATAAAACAAGAATGGTTAAAATTGTTGACATTTTACAGTGATCATAAAATGAAGGTGGTGTAACTGGGCAAAAGGTATTCAAAGTAATGGGTAGTGTTTTGGTTACTACACATCTGATGAAGGCAGATGACTTCATTAGCTGGTGTTGATTGTATCAATCCTGGAAACTTTGGTAGTGAGGGCATACACGCTGCTTGGTAGACAAGATTATTGGAAATAGATGACCTGGTAGTAAATAGTGAAGTTCACGGCCGAGACTTCTCCCCATCCCTGCCCTTTCCCAATGCGCTGTGATGCCTTTTGAGCTCTTCCATTTTAGTTTCCATTATCCACCACCCAAGTTCTCAATTCAATTTCAGACTCGGGCAGAAGCCTGTAATTCTGTTTGTTTTGGGCAAATTTAGCAAGCTGCTCCTGATTACACCTTAGCCAGAGACCATCTGTTGACTGGCGTGCCTCTCGGAGGAGTGGTTTCTGTAGGCGATGAATGGGAAGAGGACTGGAGCTCCGCTGCTGTTAGTAAGCAGATGCACGGTATCAGGGATAGTCCTTCCTGCCTTTCAATCTGCCAGCTCTCTATATTGATGGAGTGTCGTATGCCTTCGAGTCATTCCATCCTGAGGCAATGAGAAGTGCTCTCCTAGGGGCCATTTATCAAGTGCTTCTACTGGCATTTGATGGAAAGGAATTTAGAAGTCATAGTTTGATACACTTAAAGCACAGCCACATTCTCCTTTGCACATCCCAAGTATGTAAGTATATGTGTATATATCAACCTTGCGTACATGCTTTTCAGCAGCTACAGTCGTGTGCTATCACAAAGCCCCACAGACGAAACAACAGGATACAGCTGTGCTCCGTAATGTGCTGCTTAAACCTCCTCAGTGTCAGGCTCACAATGCTTTAAAGCACTGCCTCCTCTACTAAAATTATTGCTGGTTCATTTGCATCAGATGGGGAAGATGTGCAAGACAAATTTAGAATGTTGAGGAACAGTTTTGATGCTGACTGCGCTAGGATGAGGGTGCTTTCTAAATGATGATGGTATCGTTAGCTCATGGCTAAGATGTGACTGGTCTAAACACAACAGAGACAGCAGCTTCCTGTTGCAGTGAGGCATGAGGGGAAATGGATAAAACGAACATAAATTAGCTTTATCTCATTTTCTGAAAGAATTGAAGGAGGAAGGTGAGTGAAGGGAGGCAGGAGATTGCCAGGGTGCTTGAAAACAGAAATTAGATCAGTGAAGTGAGAGGATTCGTTTCTGCCCTATGTTGGGGGAAAGGGAACAACGCCTCTGTGCTAACGGCTGCAGGTTGGCGTAATTAACTGGCTTCTGTCGGAGATGCCCAGGATCGTCTTAGATACCCATCTAATGGGATATTTCTTATTGAGTTCAGCTTCGGAGGAGGGCAGGTGTTCAGAATTGCATCCCAGCTGCACTACTTTTCTTTAAGGCAAATAAGAGCTTAAATTTGATAAAATCTCACAGGATTCTAGATCCATACTGTTTTCACTTAGTCATCACCTATCATTTTGACATTATGGTCTTTTTTTATGTCATGAATTAAAGTGGGGCATTTCCCTGCACCCCATCTCGCACATACAAAACCAGCGTTCTTTAATTCAGGTTATGAAAATCATTGCAGGGGCCGGCCCCATGTGCTAGTGGTTAAGTTCCCGCACTCCGCTTCAGCAGCCCAGCGTTTCGCCGGTTCATGTGCGTGGACATGGCACTGCTCATCAGGCCACGCTGAGGTGGCATCCCACATGCCACAACTAGAAGAACCCACAACTGAAATATACAACTATGTACTGGGGGTATTTGGGGAGAAAAAGCAGGAAAAAAAAAAAAAGATTGGCATCAGTTCTTAGCTCAGATGCCAATCTTTAAGAAAAAAGAAAATCATTGAAGGTTAGGCAAAGTGAGGGTTCTGATACCACAACACAACAGAAATGCAGTCTGTAGTATGTATTTTAAATTTTAATTAATAATGACTGTATTAAAATATTATTACAATTTAAGATTTTTCAAACAAATAGTGATTAACTATGCAAAATAAAGTACTGAAATATTTTTTAAAGGATTAAAATCACCAAACTTGAATGAGGAAGAATGGTTTCTGGGAACTTCTTTGCTAATCCTGGCAATTTGATTCATTGCTACTGAACTGATGAATGAGAGGCTGATTTAATAAGCTATAATATTTGCATTTCCGTGTCATCTCTGATATGACAGGATATAACGTATTTAAAACTGCAGATCGTCACCAAACCACATAACAATCCTTAAATAGAGGAAGAGGCTTAATTTACAGATAAAGACTGTATTTTGCTGACTATATAGTTGGTATTCTGAAGGCAGGAAGAAATATACTGAATAAACAAAGGAACATTTTTAAAAGACTTTTAGAAATTATATGATTGACTCACTTTCTGTGAATAAGGCTTAACCTATACAAATAAGTTGTTTTAACAAGGTTCTTTGGTCTTTAGGAAATGACACTGGAATTTGCTGAAGAAGTCTTGTAGAAATCGTCCTTGTGTTAGTTTATTTTATGCATAAAATATCTCCTTAGCTAACCTGGTGTGTGCACTCTAAAACAGGAAGCATAAAACCAGACGACACCAGCTATGAATAAATAGTAAGAATTCAAAACTAAAGCTGACTCCAGTGTGAATTCTCCCCACTGGTTCGCAAGTTTCTTCCTGCAGGCTCCAGGATGAATGATCCTGGCCAAAACTTTCTCAGGAAACACTTTTTTAAGAAATCTTTTTCAGTCTCTTGCTGTGTGAAGAAACAGTCAAGGTGATTTAAGGGCAAGGCAAAAATCCTTTAAAGACCTTTGTCATAATATAGCTCTTTTATCATACTTGAACATATGCTCAGTTGCCTGCAGTGTCTCATCTTCCAGTCAGGGCAGAGCAGGCTAATTTTTAAGGGATGTGGTTCAATGACACAAATAGGGAAATAAATGACTAACAAGGATGCCTTCAGGATAGACCTAGAAGAATGTAAGAGGTAAGACAGCCCCACCATGTGAAGACAGTGCTGAGTGGACACAAGCCCAGGCTAACAGAGAGCCTTGTCTCTTCTCATCCAGAGAAAATGGAATTCAGTTCAGTAAACAGCGAGGCACTGTGGGAGAGACAAGTATATGTTAGGTCTCTGCCTTGTACCAAATTTATAGGGGACTAGGCTGATGCTGGAAAACTCATTAGAGAGCAAGGAAGACTGCAATAAAGTGCTGTGATGAGAAGAATACGTGGAGAGAGCCACAAATGCATTCTTAGGGGATATATATGTAAGTTGTAGGGGAGATACAAAAGATCAGCCTTCCTGCCCTGTGAATCACGGTTACTAACGATAAATTTGCGTTAGTTTTGCCTTTTTGCAGATTATAAACAAAGCCCCACAAAACAAATTATTACCAGGGATCAATTTATAGGTAGAGATTATGTCACAGTGGTCTTCCCAGATGGAGAAGCTACCTTGAGAGAAGCTACCCAAGAGTGGCATCTGGGAGAATTGGAGAGAGGGAAAGAGAAAAGCTATAGCTGAAGCTTTAGTAAGAACGTTGTCAGTGCCAAGTCACAAGTGCCTTGTGCTATGGATTCCTTCCTGCGGGCCTCAGGATGAATGATCTGGGCTGAAACTTGCACAGTACACTGCAGAACTGGGACCATGACCCGTGGGCTTTCTCCTGCTGGTCCCTCTCAGATATTCCAGTTGGTGGTGTCAGCTTTACCATCTCCATGGGCCTGTTTACCTTGGTAACTTGCACATGATGCATTTATATTGGTAATTTTTTTTTCTCCTTGGAACCTGGGATCTCATTTACTCACTAGTGCAATGAAGTGGTGGCGTGAAAATCCCTCCATAAAGCAAGGAAAGAAAGAACTGTATAGGGAAAATAGCAGCCATGCTAACTGCAGCTCTAATTAAAGCACCCCAAAGCCTTATTCTTATTTAGAGGTAGCTAGCTGATACCCTCCTCTCTGTGTCCATAAAGGCCAACGTTAGTCCACCTGTGGGCATCACTGCTAACTTTGCTTTTTTTTTTTAATCCAATGTCAATGTGTTTTTGTTTCAGACAAAACGATAACAGCCCTAGGATTGAAACACAAGAATTTTTTGGCCACAGCTTGCAAAAACCATGCTCGGTTGTGTGTGTAGGGAAAATTACTTTGAATAACAAAAGCACAAACAAGAACTGATAGAATAATAAGCAATTAAGGTGGATTAACAACAGTTGCTGAATTCCAGCTGTTGGGTGCAGATGCAGCCTGGCTCCTTAATTCAAACTACTTGAAACCCGTTGCTATTCAGAGACCCAAAGGGAGAGAAGGTTGCCTATGGCAGTGCTCAGGGTAGCTTTCTTGTGATCTGTTGTGGGGGATATAAGTATTGAGGGTGTGTTTTACTTTCTCCTGAGTTCTCCTGATTTCTTAGGATATCATTCATCTTTCTTTACCTTCTGTTATTTTGATATCTTCCTACATATTTTTTTGTGTCCTTTGTGATTTAGAATGACTACCCAAAATCTACGTGCTTGTTGTTTGGTTATGGCACATTAAAACAGAAGAGAGCAAAGTATGTGTTTGTCTCTTGTTTCCAATGGGAAAGAATTGCTCACAGTAAAAGAAGTCACAGATTCCTTTGGCTGCTATAAGTAATTATCTGAATTGTTTCCTGGGCTAGCAGCTAGGCCACATTCGGAGCCTTCATAAGAAGGACAGCCTCATATAATTATAAGCCCCGCCACACACCCCTGGGAAAGTGTATGAAGAGGTAATTTGCAGGGTAATCACCATGTGTAGTCAATCCCCTGCAGCCTTGCCACAGTGCGTTCCGTTGCCATCAAACCTACATCCTTGGAAGGCCTTGTTGTTGATGATCAAGAATGGGCCCTCTCACAATAATGGTCAGGAGTCTGCGGGGCAGGGCATGCCACTAGTGCAGTCACACAGGGCCCCGTCCTCAGAAGAGCCCATTCTTGGTTTCAGGCTCTGCTTTCGCCATCTCAAAATTCTTAATTTCATCTTTGAACCAGTGTTTTGTAAGTGCAACATGTGCATGAGCGGAAGTGGTATATAAAATATGTATGTTTGTTTGTTGGGGCACGATTTGCATATAGTGTTCACAGTGCCCCATAAACATGGACTGCGACATATGGGAGTTCAGGGAGACCTTGGGCGAGTACAAGGTACCCATTTCTAGAGAGTGTTCATAAAGTATGCATGTATCAGGAAGTAAAATTTTAAAAGTTGAGTTAGTTTCAGTTGAGTTTTCTTCATGAAGTGTTTCTACTGTCTTAGTAAGAACAAAATACATGTGTATATATGAGCTACAATATATAGGTCGTGTCATTTTGGTGATCCCATGTACAAGTTAAGTGGAATCAATTTCTTATTTTTGCATTAAAACTGTTATTGTACCATATCAAGATGAATGGTAAAATTGATGCTAATAATTAAACATTTTAATTTTTCTTTATTTAAAACAGCATTAAATAGCAAAAACATCATGAGATGTTGAGAGACCCTGGAAGAAAGGAAAAAGCTTTATATTTTAGTGCCCTTAATGGAACTTTCTTCCTGCTTTTTGAACAAGAGGCCATGCATTTGTGTTTTACCCCCAAGCCCTGCAAATTATGTTGTGGGCACCACTCGGATAGTCTCTACTCTCAGATTTAACTGGGTCAAATTGAAGAGGGTGCTAAGATCTCCTGATATTCCCCAGGTAGCCTGTGTGACACCAAACTATACATCTCTGCCTTCTTAAGAGCCTTAGCTGGTGTGAAGGATTGACTAGACAGGTTCCCATTTAATTAGATGCCACCGTATTTCAAAGCTCCTACCTGTTCAAAGAACCTGTGCAGACTTTATGTCCAGGCAACCTATCTTTTCATGACTGTTACCTTCTCCAATAACGTGTGAGGGTCCTTTTCCCTTCTAGACTTGGTTAACAAAAAAGAGGAATGTTGTACCAGCATCGTAACGTTATAAAGTACCTCTCCCTGCCAGGCCTCTGCCTCTGACCCTCTCCTGACTTTCTGTTTTCAGCAGAGTGTGGACTTGTTCCTGCAAATGGGTTAGGAGATGTGGACGTGTTGATTTGCCCTCATGAACGTCAACAGTTGTCTGATAAAAGCGTGCCTACTACCACAGACAGAAACACTGTCAGACTTATGCTTCGCTCATGAGAGCATGTGAGCCCACGTACCACTCTCGCCCAAGGCAACTTAGTAACTAGCTTCTTGGTCCAAACTGTGTTAACAAGTGGAGGCAACCTCGGGGAGCTGGTTGTAAAACCACAGGTCCCTACTTTGGGCCAGTGGGAGAGCTGGTTATAAAACCACAGGTCCCTACTTTGGGCCAGTGGGAGAGCTGGTCAGGAGGAGGGCAGGCAGGAAGTCAGACCAAATGAGTCCAGGGGACCTTGTCTCCCAGAGTTTAGCATAAGGCCAAGACTCTACATGTGAATTGACTTGCTCCTAAGAGCCAACCACATGAAGTGTCTACTTGGTACTTTACTAAAGCCATTTTTATCTCAGCAGGAGAGATTATGGCCCAGGGTGAGGAGGAGAAGCCAAAAGCCCTACCCCTGGTCTGGTTTTTGTCATAGGTTTGCTGACCTAGATTTCTCTCCCAGCATATTCCTCCCTAGGAATGGGTCAGGCACTTAAGGAAGTTGAAGTTATTCTCTCAGTACACTCTATTGCTTAGCAAGCCCCAAACAGACCGTGTCAACTGTTGTCTTGAGCAGAAGTCAGCAGCATTTCCGGGGGAAAGGCGTGCTTATGTCTTCTGCTACAAGTCTGTTAGGAGAACAGGAGGGAGGAGTGTGGGAGGGCCCACTTGTCCTGTAGGTAGGGTTGTGATTAGGTACTTCACGTTCCCTCCTTAGGCCAAATGCTCATCCTCTATTGAAATGCAAACAGCCCCAACTGGAATAATTCACTAGGACATTACCACTCAGAAACTAGATATGAACCAGACCCTCTCATCTTATCTGAGGCAGAGAGCTACAGAGTGGAGTTTTTTTGATTTTGTTTTTAACATTAGTTTTGGGGGGACTGCGTTGAGGTTGGAAGAAGGAGAAAACAGAGACGGGACAAGCAGTCAGGAGGTCGACTTCTTGGTCTCATCTCAGGCCAGCACCGTGCCCAGGGCTTTCCTCTTGCCCTGGTCCCTCCACGCTCTCCTGGAATTCACTTCTACCTACACTGGACCCAGCAATCTGTCAGCACCAGGCCAGGAGCCATTTTATACCAAAGGCCGTGGGTGTTAGAAGAGCCTGATTTCCAGGGATGATTGGAAATGTGTTTTTTTCTAGTGCTAGTTCATTTTTTATTCCTTTTTTGAGGGACAGGAGGGGCCAAGGAGTTACAACTACTTGAGAACATGGTTATTTGTCATACCTCCTCATAGTCCTCTCAGGTATCTGACACAAGACTTTGCATGTTCTGGGAATTCAATAAATATTTACTAAAAAGGAATAATTTTAATAGATTAGGAATTCATGGGTGCTTGCTATTTGAGTCAGTGACATCATAAAAACATTGAGGTAAAAAATGAAAGAGATTGTTTGATACTTCGTTTATGGTCATTTTAGGAGAATTAAATTCATTGCATAATACTGTTTAGAGTTCAGATTCTGGAGCCAGACTGTCTGGGTTTCAGTCTCGGCACTAACACTAACTAGTTGTATAACCTTGGGTAAGTTTCTGCGCCTCAGTTTCCTCGTCTATGAAATGAGGATAATAATCATATGCACCCCAGGGTTGCTGTGAATATTAAATAAGTTAATACATGTAAAGTGCTTAGAATTGTGCCTATGTTCAATAAATATCCACTATTGATATTATTCTGAAGACAGAGTATACCAGTTACGGCCAAGGGAGTAAGAAAAACTACGATAGCTCATCATCAAATTTGTGCAGGCAGTTATTAAAGTTCATCTGTTTGCGCATGAAGTCCCTGAAAAGTATAAGTTAATATTCTCCTGCCACTTAGCAGTTTGCAAATCCGAATAAGTACAGTGTAAATGTATGGCTTTGTTTTCCAGAGTCTTGTTATTTACTTGATTTTTCTTCTTGGAAGAGGAATTTAGGCCTTGGAGCCATTCTACTTCGGCAGCTTTCTTCCCCTGCCTGCATAGCAGGCGGATGGGAATGTGATGACTCTTGGTGGGGCCCAGCTGAACAGAAACTAGGTGTGGGAAACGCTCTGCAATTACCTCACACAGGCAGCTTCTGAGTCCTTTAATTTCTCTTATCAGTAATTCACTTCAGATAAGAACTCTGGAGATAAAATAGGCCTTAGGGGTTGGCTGAAGGGAGGGAGAACAAAGGTTTTATTGGTCTTTTATCTCCTGTTTGCTAAAAAGTTTGGTTGTAAAAGATAAAGACAAAACTATTGTGTCTGTTCCAGAAAATGAACAAATAAAAATAATTATTGCGGAGGGGCATTAGTAACAAATAGGATATATTTACTTTTCCCTAGTTGGCTTCCAATCTCGATTTCATTATTTTTTAGCATTTTTTTGGCTCTGTAGTTGAAAATCAAACACGAGAATAGGTCTTAAGGCTAATTTTCTTTCAGGGTGAAACGAGGGACCTGACTTACCCTCATTTCGTTCTGTGTTGACTGTAAACAGGTGGTTTCTTTCTTGAATGAGAGCCTAGTATGTGAGAATGAATGATGTGGGAAAGCACATTCAGGAAAGTTCTTGGGTCAAATTGAAGAGAATCAGATGATCACAAGAGATAAAGGAAATAATATGTATTTGCTTGAAATGCTTAATATTTTGTCAAGAATACCTTAGAGGGAATAATAACATGCTTTGCTTTAAAAACGTATTATCTATTTTTTTAAATCTCTAACTTTTGTAATATTGAAGTAGGTAACGATCCTTCTAGCTGAATAGTAATCATAATGAAAAGATGACATACGACTCTTTCTTAATAAAAGTGTCTGCCCAAGCGCACTGTTTTAGATATAAAGTTTTCAAAGCATTTTTACAAAATCGGTTGTGAATATTGGTTTATTTTTAAAGAATTTTTTAAAAAGTTTTGCTAACTTTATAAGACTGGATGATTTCCTTTAAACATAGTTTAGGAAAGCTTTGGAGGTTTTTTGCTTTTACTTATTCTTTTAAAATTAAATTGTTTTTATATTTTGAGTAGATAATATGTGCACATGGTACAAAATTAAAAAGCCATAAAAGGGTACACCGGTTCCCCTGTCCATTGCCCGCCTTTGTTCACAGATTTTGTGGGCACACATAGAAAGCCAGAAAAATTGCAGACTTCGCTTATTTCACTCCTCAAGAAAAAAGAAAGAACATAGTGGGAGCCCTCTGTATTGCCACTGAGAAAATGCTAGAATTGAGAGTCCTTCTGCTTGAAGCACCTCCCGTCTCATAATTTTTAACATGCCCAGAGGGAGGAGCCTTATCCTCCAACTTTTACCCTAGAAATAGTTTGGCTAAACCATGGAGAAACCAGCATGTGTCCTGTCCCAGTGGTGACAAAGCCAAGAGGCCCTGAACATTTTATAACTGAATTCCAATGACACTTTTCATAAAGCACGTCAAGATGTGGCTTGAAGGAGAATCAATGTAAAACATGTTCTTGAGCCTTAAGGGAGCATGAAGCCCAGTTTGCTCTCTTGAAGCTGGATCTTAAGATTACTGAGTAAAAGGGTTAATGAAATCTCATCCTGTTTTCAAATATATGAGTAACATCTCTGAAAGTGGTACCGTAACGCTGCCAGAATGGTTAAGATAATATCGTGTTGGAGTTTCTGTAACTGGGATTAATACTTCATTTCGGTCCTCGACAAATGGTGGCCCAGCAAGTAAAGATGGATCTGAGCATCTACTGCGATGCGTTGGCCATGTGTATGCACACACAGGCTCCTTTACCTGTATCAGCTTCCTTTGCCTGTGTAGTGACAGACATGAGTCAACAGTTAGTGGTTCCCCCTAGGGAACTCCCATGGCTGATGGACTCTGGAGGGCAGGTGGTGGCCGGCCCTGCCCCACAGGTGAAGTAAAGATTGCACCTACTCACTGACATCTCAGTGCTGCAGGGTGAGGATGCAAGAAATGCTTGCCTTCCTTTGAAATGATTGATTGGGGGATTCTCTTTTGGAAAGTGTAATGAGAAAGAATAATTGTTTAATTGCAAGTGTGAGTAGGATGGGTTAAAAACAAATATACTGGGAAGGCTTTGTCCTCGCCATGGGCGTTTGCTTTTTCTCCTTTTGTCACAAATAAATGATTTGAAAAACTGATTATATTCTGTTGCAGGAATGATGTTAGACTTTGTGGGTGGTGAGTGTAAGTCAAATCAGCCAAAAATTGCTCAAAAACTTCAGGGTCCAATGAAATAAGTCCTAGGTACCGTCTGTGTTTACATTGGAATAATGCTTTCTCAGGTATTCTCTTAAGATCAACCCAAGGCATATTTAAGTCTGTGAAGTTTTGTTTCAATTTTGTTTAGTTCAACATGAGTTTGCTATTGATTAAATGACATATTGAATGTGTTAGTAATAATGGTAATGCTTAAGTTATTGATAATATATTATGTATACCTTGAATTCTGTTTCAAATACATATTCTACTGTGGGAAATTTAAACTGAGTCCATCAGGTTCAAGTATTGGACAATCTCTTAAGAGGGAGAGTCTGTTTTTCACTCAATATATCTTTTAAAGATTTAGTTTCACTAGATCATTGCGTATGTGCACATGCATGTTGTGTGTGTGTGTATGTGTGTGTGTCTGTATCTTTGTAAGAAGAAGAGACTCCAAATAAAACCAGGTATAGCTTCTGAATAGAGTTTGTTTTTGACTTGGGATTTGTAAAATAATTAGATGCCTGTAGGACTACATGTTGACAGCCATAGCTTTTGAAAACACGTTTCAACAAGAAGAGGCCCTTTAAACCCTGTCTGATAGTGAATAATCAGATATTTGGGAAACCAAACACAATAGAAGAAACAGGCACACCATTTCTTTATTTCACTCGTCATCTTTGCCTTTGAGGGTAAGTGAAAAGGGTAAATGTGAAACAGACAATAAATCCAAATAGACTTTTGAATGAAATTTGGAAACAACATTGCCTTGCCCTATGTTAGTAATTTGTGAATATTAAATGAAGGAATGAACAACTGAATGAATCAATAAACATTTAACCACATCACAAGATGAGGGATAAAATTGGTGTGCAGCAATGAGTATTTCTAGCTCCTTGTAACTATAGCATATTTTCTTCTGTTTGTCCCAATGCCACTTTAGAAGCCGCATCTCCCCCCCAGAACTCATCCACTCCACGGGAAAAACAAATCTCCCTCCCAACATATATATTTTAAATGTATCTCCATTTTTGCAGGACCCCAGGCTCAAAACATTAATTTATTTTAGACACTCTGAAACCTGGCAATGGACTGCTAGACCATCTTGGATTTATACTTCCACATCTCCGTGGGCACTAACCCCTTTCAATCCATTTCCCATCTAATATTATATATAATACAATAGCATGCTAGCTGGTGTCCCCAACCTCACAGCATAGGGAGTAATTTTTCTAGAATTAAATTCAGCAAATATTTGTTGGCACCTGTTATACAAACACTGTGCTTGTTGCTATAGAGGATACAAATATGATTAAGACATAGCCCCTGTTTTCAGGGAGCTTTTACAGTCAAAGGGGGAATAAGAAAGGTACAAACAGAGCTGTCATTCAAGGCACAAGATGCTGTAAGGTTGAACAAAATTTTCATCATTTCTCTGCTCAAGAAGTTATAATGACTCCCTATCACCTTTTGGATCAAATAAAAAATTCCCAGTCTTCATAATTTGACACCATCCTAGCTGCTTCAATTTATGTTTTACTGCTATCCAGCAAACCTCTCCTCTGCTCCTGTCCTCCACCTAATACTGTCATGAACACATCCATCCACACATTCCTTCCTTCCTTTACTTGTTCATTATTTCTGCAAATACCAACTACTTGTCAGATGCTGTGCTGGGTACTCTGGGGGAAACAAAAATGAATCAATCCCTGCCTTGAGCAACTCACGGTCTAGTGGGAGGAGACAGACAGGAAAACAAAGTTTTGAAGGAACAGGGTGTTGTATTGTAACAGAATGCATGAAGGGCTAAGAGAGGGAGGACAGAGGTGATAAAGGCCTCACAGACTAAAGGACTCTTGCTGGAAGTTGATTAGGCGCTCACCAAGGAGAGAGGGAGGGAGAAGCATTACAGACAGAAGCAGTGTGAAGCAATTCATGGAGGCATAGCAGAATGTGATTTCATCAGGATGCTGGTGGCAGGAATATAGCATGGGAGCTAGTGGGCAAAAATAACTGGCAAAATCGGGGAGCCAGATTAGGATAGGCCTTGACTCCTATGTGAAGGAGTTTGTTTTTTATCTTTTATATGAGGGAAATCCCCCTGGAGCTTCAAACACAGATGTGAACAGGTGTGGATCTTGGAATGCTCTGGCAGCAGCGTTGGAGGATTTGAGTGGGGATACTGGAGGCAGACAGGCCGAAGTGTTTGAATATGCCCAGCCAAAGGGGAGAAGGCAGTGAGGACATCCTAAATTCATTTTCAGACTTCCTTCCCCAAGATCATCCCTGCCTTGGTATACGTACAATGTTCAGGACAGAATGGGTTGTGCTGCAGTAACAGAGAGCCCCAGGATCTCAGGGGCATAACAAAGTTTCTTTCTTACTTCAGGTAACTATTCTCCATTCAGTGACTCAATGATAATAGCCTCGATGAGGCTGCTTCAATACTGGGGCTTTGTCATCTCAACACCAGCCTCCACGTAAGAGAACACTAAGAGTCTTGCTTCAGCCTGCAAGTCACTCACCTTCTTTCTGCTCACAGCTCTGCCCAGCTCTAGTTGTGCTGGGGGACGAAACTCTCCTGTACTCAGAAGGAGAGGAAAGTGGATATAGGTGAATTCTAGAAACCCCTACCACTCCATAATCTATTGTCTTTTTTTTTCTTTTATTTCCTCAGGTTTTCTCTGTATTACCTCAGCCACTCTATACTATTTAGTTATGCATTTCCTTAGAATTTTCATCTAGTTATTTCTTATACGTGTGTCTTATTTCTCTGTGTACCTGAACCTGGTAAGTTCTCAAGGATAGTATGTGTCTTCTACATCCTTTCACTTTTATAGGCTCTCACGGGTCCAAACACTGAAAAACAAGCCAGTCAGCTACATGGGTGCTTATGAAAACACATTGGATTGAATTTGGCAAGTCTGGCTTTTTTCTGTCCAGGTATAAGTGCTCTGTTACACACACTCAGGAATCATCTGATTTGTTTTTCTTTTTGTTTGCGATTTCATGTCCATCAGATGAGTGGAATTTGATTCGAACTAAAGTGAATCAATAGAGGTTGGACTCCGCTTTACTGTAAAGCCTGTAAAGTCATTTTGCCTGTGAGACCCTCATTTCTTGTCCAGGCCTAGCAAAAATTGCACATTTACCCTGAATGTGACATTGTCTTGGCACATTTTAAAGGTGAATCTGAAATTTTAAGGGCATCTAAATATGCCGTCCTCTCTTCGGCATCCAGTTGGCGAGGTTCAATAGAAAACAAATCAATTGCCAACCCCTGTTGAAAATAAGCACACAAAGATCTCGCTTAAAAAAGGAATATTGCAAAATGAATTCATACGCTGTGGAAGGTGAGGTCGAGATCCACAGAGCACTTTATCTGAAACAGAGTTTGCTTACCCAGACTGCACATTTCATCCTTTCTTGGTCAATCTCTTTGACTTTTTCTTCCCTACTAAGCCTGACTTTTAAAATAAGTGTGAGTCAGTGAAGCAAACCCTGGTTCCGATTAGTTCCCCGTAGAATAAAGGCAGAATAAGTGAGTATCTGTAGCTTTTGAACATAATCCTTAGGAAGTAGGTATGGCAATAATTATTTCTGGCCCCACACAAAAAGCTAACAGATCAATTCAGTCTTTCTCAAGGACCAATTCTACCACAAACATATTCTGCCCTGAGAAAAGAAAGATTCATTCAATAGTAACAGGGCTGGCTGTTTATCTGTCATCCCACAAACTTGAAACACTTATATTACACTAGCACACCTCAGGGAGTTACTTGCTGGCTTCCACTTCTGACTGAGAATTCGCTACTGTGAAATATGTGTGTATCATCTTGCTTTCTTTTTACATTGAATTTGCATTTTAACGTTTCTCATTCTTCATAGGTAAGAGGGAACTTTCTTTTCTCTAGTCATTTCTACCTTGGGACTGCTGCAACTTGAAGCTGGGCTAAAACTGTGCCATATAGTGCAGACAGAGTCGAGATGCAGAAAAGCAATTTGTATAAAAGTTCAAGGGAGAAGAACAGGGTGAGGAATTCAAACCCTCCTCTTAGATTTTTATTTTCTGCCATTTTCCTTTTTTTCTTCTACTTTGTCATTCCATTTCTCCTGAAATTTATTTTTTTTTTCTTTCTCTCCCATCTTCCATTTTTCTACTTCTTGGCTCTCCTTAGCACCCTTATTTATTTTTTATTTTTATTTTTTAAGATTGGGACCTGAGCTAACATCTATTGCCAATCTTCCTTTTTTTTTTTTTCCTTCTTCTCCCCAAAGCCCCCCAGTACATAGTTGTATACTCTAGTTGTAGGTTCTTCTGGTTCTGCTACGTGGGATGCCATCTCAGCATGGCTTGATGAGTGGTGCTAGGTCTGCATCTGGGATCCAAACCAGTGAAACTCTGGGCCGCCGAAGCAGAGTGGGTAAACTTAACCACTCGGCCATGGGGCCGACCTCCTTGGCACCCTTTTTTTTAATGTATTTGCTTTTCTATATACACCTCAGTTGGGTCATTACTGCAGTTGCTTGCAAACACCACTGTCTCTCAGAATTGTGTGTAAATGCAAAATAATCATAACTGTCACAACAAGAATAACTTGTCATCTTTCTTGTGCCCTACATGGGTGCCCTGGGCTTTAGATGCATTATCTCTGTAATCCTTCACCGCCATCCTGTTAAATAATTTGCCTGGGGTCAAAGAGCAGGAAGGCAACAGAGCTGGGTTTCCTAGTGGTCTTACTCCTAGTGCCAATGCTCTTAGAGTAAAATCTTGGGGCAATTACATAGTTTGTGTCATTGACTCATATAAAACTTGGAAGAATTCTCAAGAGACCATCTGCTGAGACCCCAGCTTTTTGATTAGTCCCTCTAATTCCCGTGGACCACATGCATAGCATCTCTTGCAATGATCCATTTAAATCTTCCATATTAGTTCTGAATCAGATCCTCAATGTGACTTGGAGGCTGTGCAGTGAGAAAGAAATTTCTCCTGTGTTATCGTTGCTGGAAACTGGCAACTTCTTATGCTGACTACGTTGGTCGTAGAAGCTGCAGTTTGGAGAACCAGGCGTCCCCTCTCACTGTGGGCACCTGCTGCATAATTCTTAGAAGACTCAGAAGCATTAACCTTGGTAGGGGAGCAGACAGAGCGCCTGAGCTCAGCTTGATATAGATGCTAAAGGTGTTCAGCAGTTGCAAAGTCGCAGCTGTGTTACCTGTTTCGCACTAATTAGGAGTTACCATGAATCTACTTGACAATTAAGGACAGAGTGAACTTTAAGGTAGATGAGTACCATGGGACAGTAAACAGTCTCAGGCAAGCAAAATGAAAATTTGCAACAAGTACTGTGTTTTACTGAGACTATAAAATTTCTTTACTAATGTGGATTCAAATATATAAATAAAAGTCTGAAGTAGTTTTTCTGCCACTTGAAAAGGGTCTCTCTCAGGAAATAACACTGCTTCGAGTCCTTGGTACTGCAAGTAGTTATGTGTGTGCAACATCACTCACCAGATGAATAATTATTTCAACACTAGCCTTATCCAGTTCTTAGATTTCAGTTGTCTAGTTTCTGACTAATATATCAGCCCTAGCAACTTAGCAATTAAGTAGCTATCTAGAATAGGAAAGCGCAGAAAGCTTCAGTTTCTCTCCAAAGTCATACTCGATGAGCTATATTTTATGATAAAACTTTCCCAGGTTAAGTTTTCTGTTCCTCCTTGCTTTCTCCCCCCAGCTAATTTGTGCACACACGTATCTATTTCCATTCACTTGGGTTTAGGTCATGAAGGCCCTTAAATCATCTTCTTTTCTTGGGCCATAAAAATACCTGAGGGGAGATTTATCGGGACTCTATTCTTTAAAGACCTGATGCTAAGTTTCAGGCGAGGCAAGACTGCCTTGTCATCATGCAGAATCTGAGAAAGAGACAGCAGCCTAGATGTGACTTACAGCTGGGATTCAGGAAGATGTGCAGAGTTCAGGAAAAACCTGCGTGCCATGAGATGTAGTTGAAAACTGTAAATATAATTAAGCCAGGTGGATTCCATGACAACGAAGAAGATTAGGGCTTGGTGGATCTGGTAGACCATTGAGACCTATGCGAATAGATGTCAATTTATTTATATCCTTACTCCTGAGGAAAAAAACCCACAACAACAACATAGTTTGATGTCTAAATGAAGTAATCTCTAGAAAGAAAAGGGAGATTATATTTGTTAAACTGTATAAAAAAAATCAGAAGATAATATGGCTTTGTTCACAGTATTACATAAAGAAGATTAAAGACGAGGAACAAGCTGCTTAAACACTGTAAACTAATTAGTTCTACGAATTGTTTTCCCGAGGTTCATGAGATATGAAACATTGGCACCAGTGCGTGAAATACACTCTGCCTCAGTGCTCTTTTCAATTTATTTTTCTGTTAGTGTCATATGTATATAAAAAAAGAGCAGCCAAAAAGAAAGAGGTTACAGAGGGAGACCAAAGCCTGTCAGATGATTGAGGCTGACATTTTGTCATCTTAAGCCTGGCACGGGAGGGTCCTCCTCTAATACCCTGTATAAATACCAGCTTCATTTTCTGCCATCACAGGCTACGTTGCGCAAATGATGTCATGACAAGGCCCAGAGGAATTCCTGCTGCTGCTCAGAGCGCTCTGTCAGCTCCCAAAGCAGTGAGGCCCAATCCAGTGGGTGCATCCTTAGTTTGTTTCCCAGGAGCTGGGTCTTTTCTGAGAGCAGGTGAGGAGGACCCAGAGTGAGGGCAGCGCCGGGAGCCTGCCATTCTCAACATCTCATGCCATTGTTCAAACGAGATTTGCTGTTTTTTTGTCCTAAAATCAAATATTTTCTAGGTGGAGAACCAACCAAGGCTAAGTTTTTATTCCCCAAATAATAGATACATCTATTTACTTTATTTAAACTAGAATAGTATGCTTTTTTTTAATGTAGTACGTTTTATCTTTTTCAGAAATTTATCTTAACATAGAAATATATTATTAGGACAGTAGATGAACTCTGTTGTAACCCTGACTCTCCATCTCTCTCTCTTCTGCTCTTCCTGTGTATATTGTGCAAAAAGGGGGAACATCCTCACTCCCTACCATGAGCATTCCCAGGTCTCCTAGTCAGAATTGTTACTTTCTCTGTATTCTCAGAGAGCTAGGTATAAAACTAGGCATAAAAGTACCATCTTCTCTTTATTTTACCATCAAACTTCTGAAAGGCACCCTTGCTAATCTCTCTTCCTCACCAGATCCAGGCCCAGCCCTATGGAGAAGGCTGTCTCAGCAGTTAGTGACGACGTCAAATCCATTGATCTCAGTTCTCATTGAGCCAGGTTGTCCCTCCCATCCCTCCCTAGGGTTCAATGCCCTAGCCTATCTTCTCCCTTTCTGAAACTCTCCCGAATCTAAGAGAACCATGGGTTTTCCTCAGTTACAGTTGAGCACTTCTCAGTCCTTAGTTATTTAAGGCAGTCTCTCCTCCTTCCCTTGAATCACATTTTAGTCTTTTCCAAGTCCTCTTTTCTGCTCACTTCTAAGCAGTCACCCATCCTGTGAGGTCAGCTTCCCCACCCATCTCCCAATCCTTCCACTCATCTTCACTTCCCTTATCAGGCCCTTGTGCAAGTCATCAGTTAGTCTTTCCTGGACTATATACTCCAAGTCTTGTAACTGCCTTCCCTGATTTCTATTCATCCCCAACTCTGCTATCAGAACTGCTTACCCCAGCCACAAATCTGAATATCTCGAAAAACATAAGATTCCTCCTTGTAATGAAGTCAAGATTGCCCATGATTAATAGCCTCCGAAGCTCCTCTTAATCTGGCACTTGTTTATATGTCCCACTTCCCTCTCCACTATTTCTGCCTCTTCCCACTCAAGCCCAGTCCTCCCGGTGTCTCAGCAACTTGGTTCTGCTTAAACTGTGGCCTCTTCTGAGAAGGCCCCCATGAAGCCTTCCTTTAAAAAGGTTTTGTTTGCCTTTTATGCACTGTCCAAGGGAACCAGTATTCACATAACTGGTTTCTTGAACACCTTGCCTTTCCCACTAGAATGCTTCGGAGGGCAGAGTCTGTGTTGTTGGTCTTGATATCCATGTAGTACCCAGGACAGTGCTTTCCATGTAGCCTTACATTTGCGTTACATTTTAAAAGACTGAATTCTAGCCTTTACTATACTCTACCATATGTTATAGTTGATATTTGATGCTTGGCATTTCTTGGTCCCTATCACTAAACTCCTTACGAGCAGAGAGCTCTCTGATATATCTTTGTGCCCTTTCATAGGACAAGAAGTAGGTTCATGCAAAATGGGGTTGAGTTTAATTTTCAATAAAAAGAGTGAATGTTGACTGGATAAAAATGCAGACAGATCTAGCAATATGTTGACTTATCTAAAAAAAACCCTTTAATTTGAGCATCAGTGTATATTTTATTAAGCAATTATATCAAAATTGTCTTATGTTAGCTTTCCAACTTTACTAGTGTCTTGTGTGTATGAAGCATATCTGTAGGGCACTTTGGACATGGAAATATGTTTTATTCTGTATTTTCTAATGACTTTTTGAAAAATTGATATAAGCAGACATTTGTAGGTTTTAGACATCACATTGTAGAATTAGATCAGTACTATTTCAACTGCATTTTGGTATTTTACCTTTTTTAAATAAAAGCATGTTTTCAGATCGTAAGTATTCTACTCTGGAAACCCCATTTCCTTTATCTTGTTTTTCAAAATATATTGGTATATTGGGTTTTTTTTTTTCGTTACTTTAAGATAGTATAGAAAATTAAGAATGAGGGCTCTGGAGTCAGATTCTCTGAGACTTAGTTTCCTTACCTGTAAGATGGGGCTAATAATGATCCTCCTTGCTCAGGATGCTGTGAAGATTTGAGATAGTACCTATGAAGCTCTTAGCAGAGTGCCTGGTACACAATCACTCAGTATATGGTTAGGTAATATTGTATTTTGTTTTAATTTGGATTTGTATAGGGAGGGAATTGTGTGTTTGGCGGGGAAAGCCGCTGGAGGAAAGTCCCATGGACTTTCCTGGTGCTTTGTAGTTCACGAACAGCAGTGGCAGAGAGTGACTCCCTAGGAAACTTGTGTCTCCTGTAACCTCTAAACCCCTTAGTGACAGTAAATCACTTTTTGTCCTAAATAAGGATAGTTATAATTTAGGTTTTTTTAAAAATATGTTTTCATTTATTGAGGTCAGTGCATTTGTGTCGAACAATTGAAACCTGACAAGAAAAATCAAGGGTAGCCTGGGCACTGCTCAATTATTACTCTGATCGGATTTTAATTAGCACCAGATGTAGAAGGAAGTGCTATTTTTATTATTCATTACCATGCACTTGCTTACATATTTACCCTGAGGTGAGAGGTATTTTATTAATTATTTTTGTTGGCAACCAAGACAATAGTTTTGACTTCTCATTGAAAGTTGCCAACCTGTTTAAACAGTCATAACCATCATAAAAAATGAGCAGTGCTATTTACTAAGCATAAACAACTCTCTGAAAACTAGAGTCATTCACTGTTAAGATGAGTAATTAGTCTTAACTTTTATTCACAGTTATTCCAAACTCCATGACTTACAAATTTTTTTTAATACAAGGTAAAATTACTTTCTTGAATTTGAGGTCTTTTATTTTTTTTTCAGCTTTATTGAGGTGTAATTGACAAATAAAATTGTGAGGTATTTAAAGTGGACAACATGATGATTTAATTTGAGGCCTTTTCATCCATGTGAATTGTCTGCATGTATTTGCATTTCTTTTAGTATAGTATACCTTCGTGATTGAAAAGTTAGCATTGCTTAATTATATGTTTTTGGAGCAGCCTCACAGAAGTATAAAAACTTTCATAAATAAAATGAAAGCTCCGTTTTAAAAGCAGACTAATGAAGTATGAACCAGTCTAATGACAACAGTAAATGGAAGCATGAAAAAAATGCAATCCTTTTACAAAAATAATTAAATACTAAGGGACTTCTGTTGGTTCCAGAAGTAAACTCAGATGACCCTGTCTTATTTATTAAGACCGATGAGCTCTGGTTGGTATGTTTATTCCTTTGCCCCTGCCACTTTTTGGCATTTTTTACATGCTGTCTAGAAGTTTGCAACTTTCATGCTATATATTTTTTCCTGTCTGACTTTTATGACTTCCCCCATAAAATGTATTGGTTGTCTGAGTCTCACAAATCCTAAACTACTTAATGGCTGTGGCTGCATCCATTATGCTGTTCTGAGTGTTTGTGTGTTTTTTCCCAGACATCTGTGTAGATAGCTTCTGAAATTTACAAAACCTTTGTAACTAATCCCATAGGTTGACCTGAGCAGGGGCAGTCTTTCTTACTGCTAATTACACAGTGCAGCCCTTTGGGAAATGGGCCCTTTGTTAGTGATGAATTTGAGCAAGCAGCTAAACATTCCTGAATAATGCTGAGAATATTACTTGCTTAGGTCTTTATGCCTGTGGATCCCCTGCCTGCCTCTTCCTTCTGCATAGGCGTCTGGCCACTGTGCTTGATGTGCATATTAATGGCTGGGTGAGGAAGAGCAGTGAGAAGCTTTCTTTGGCAACAGGGTGTAACACAAACAGCTGTGTGATGAGGCACAGGTGGATTATTAGGTGTGACATAATGAGTAGTATTTCCATCATGGCATTATGTACCTGTCAAGGTTTTTGTCAGGCTTTATCCTTCCTAGGGCTTGAAACCTGCTCCTCTGTTGCAATGGTTATCACTGAAAGTGGTCAGAAATCCCACTGCTGCCAATCAGTTATGCTACCTCTAAATATCAGTCTCTGACTGATAGCTTGTTAAAGTGACTTTCAAAACCAAGGGAACTCTCTTAAGAGTAGATGTGTGTTTGATTCAGGGTGTATTGATTTGCATAATTTAGCCAATAAAGTACTATATAATTAAAGGTCTGGAGACATTTACCTAAGTTTTTAAAAATACCATTCACGTATTGTGGCCTGAATTAGTCACCTAAGATCCATCCTGTAAAAAGGAAACAGTACAGGTAGAAATTAGTCAAGCCACACCTTGAGAAACATTTCACCTGGTGGCTTGGTTATTACTATCAGGTCCACCCAAAAGAAAGTAGGACTATAGAGAAATAAAAAAGATTTATAATGTGCATCACCAAGACACCTGAAAAACAAAGGAATATAATAAATATAATTGCCAGAGATTGTTTTACAATTACAAATACAATACAGAAAATTGTCTAGAGCAGTAATACCTCATATAAAGAAAGCCCTTTTCCAACATGCCCTTTCTCCTCTTTTATAGCCACATATGCAATTTTAGATGTAGATTTGCACTTGTAAACAGTCCAGAAAAGGGTTTCTCCAAATGTTACTCTATTGATTGATTAGTTCAAAAGATTGTCAATTATGTAATCTATTTTAGGAGAAGAGAAAGCCTGAAGATAGGTACGCAGATATCTGTATTTTAATACTCTTAGTATTCTAAGATCTCCTTTATTTTGTTGTTAGTGCCATAGAGTTGATTCCAACTTATAGCAACCCCGTGTACAGCAGAGCGGAACCCTGCCCAGTCTTTTTGCGCCATCCTCTCACATTCAGGCACTGTATCAGACAATACTCTGCTGCTATTCATAGGGTTTTCATGGCCAATTTTTTCAGAAGTGGGTGGCTTTCTTTCTAGTCTGGAAGCTCTGCTGAAACCTGTCCACCATGAGTGACCTGCTGGTATTTGAAATACTGGTAGCACAGCTTTCAGCATCATAGTAACACTCAGCCACCACAGTATGACAACTGACAGAAGGATTGTGTGGTTTCCTGGGGAAATGAACCCAGGGTGCGGTGGTGAGAGTTCTAGTTCTTAACCACCAGACTACCAGGGATGGCCTCCTTTATATGCATCAACCTATTTATTAAGTTTCTCCTCAGATTCCTACCAAGAAAAACTTTCCCTCTCTTGATAAGCCCATAACCTCCATTTTGAAACTGTGTGGTGCATTGTGTTCCCTTTTGTGTTTCAGCCACTAGAAAGCTCAGCTAGGTTTTGTGTTCACTTGCCAAACAGCCTCTCCTGTTCACAGCCACAGGCCCAGCAGCACCTAGCACACAGTAATACATGCTCAGTAAATACAGAGTCCATCAGCAGATGTATGACTTAGAGTCATTTTTTATTATAATTGACTTGCCATCCTCTTTATATTTGGCTTTTTTGTTTTTAAGCTAAGTTCTAATGGTTTCATTAGGTCCAATTCTTAAGAATTTGTGAACCACATCAAATCATTTCGTGAAGGAGTCAGGATATAATAATAAACATGAAAAGAATATGCCTCTGTTGTACACGATAGCATGGTCTGGATGCTCCTCTGTGTGTGTGTGTGTGTGTAAAAATAAACATTTTAAGGGCATCTAAATGGACTAAGAATAAAGTATTTCTTTAGGGAGTTAGAGTCAAAAAGTCCTGACACATAAAATTCTAGGAATTAGACTTGATGGAAAGGTAATGAAGTATTCCCCCCAAATTCTACTCCGATATTCTCACTGAACTGGTCGTTTTCATTTATTTTATAGTTAATTAAGCCAGACCGGAGAAACAGGAGGAACAGGAGGGTCTGTTCTGAAACCCTAAACAAGCCCAGTTGATGGCTTTATCAGTAAAACAGCACTGGATCCCTGCTTCATGAGGGAGTTACGAACATAGAGACTTGTCAAGGTTTGCATATTTCCTTCCTAAGTATTATCTACTCTGTTTGGCTCTCAAGAGTGTAGTTCTTGAGAAACTCTCAAGCCACCCTGGTATCTTCCATCTCATGTTTTATTGATTTTCGAACTATACCATTTCAAACAGTGCCATGATGTGAAAACAGGAACACAGTTTGAAATTCACTTGTAAAATATTGCAAAATTAGACATTTTTAAAGGATCTGGGAAGTGTTGATATTAATTAACAACATTCCATTGCTCCAGAAACAGTTCAGCCTGGGTATTTTGAACTCTGAAGTAGTATAATGTCAGGTAAAACTATCCAAAGAGCTTTCTCACTTTGGGGTGGTACAAATGGGATGTTCTCATGAGAAATATGTACTAAGGCTGTAGATACCCTAGACAAATCTATCTTCAGATGGATAAGTCTTATGCAATGTTGTGGTGTGGTTGAGATAGTCCTCGAGCAGCCCTCAAAATTATCCTGGCTTCTCAGGCTCTGCTCCTCTTTTAGCAATGCAGCAGATTAAAATAACTTTGAAGCATTTTGAAAATATTGTGCTACTGAAAACCTTAGAATCTCTTGACATTTTTCTCCCAGGATCCTCACCAAATTCTTTGACATGGACACTAGTGGCATTTTGTTTCTCTTGAGTTTCTTGGAAAGTTCGCATAAACCACCATCCTCCACCAAAACCCTTATATAGTTTCCCGTGCTAAATTTTTATAGGGCATTACTGAGCACTACAAACCATCTGCCGCTTCACACTTAGCTAGCTGAGGTCAGTGATACTGATAGCTGGGGAAGTGTGAAGGATATGAAATGATTAGCCACCTCACAAGAGTGGGGTGAGGTTGCACCGGTACCTGTTTGAAAAGGTCGTGTGTGTTAATTCACAAAGACAAATTAATTATTAAATTTAATACTGTATAACTTACAGGGAGAATAAAAGGATTGTTTATTCACCGTGCCACTGTGACACCTTTGCTCAACAGGGAACGTGTTACAAATGCCACAGGTAGTAACTTGAGGATACATCCTTTAACAGCTTATTAGTAGTCATTTCCCAGTCAAGTAAATATCTTAGCCCAGAAGTTTATTTAGTAAGGTGCAGTCATGATACAGAAGCAGGAAGTAACCTCAAATTGCACAGTCACTAGCTTAACAGTGGCACAGAATTTTTCTAATCACAGTGATGTTTATGGAAATTTAATAGCCCTTGAATTGTTGTAGCCTGGAAAGTTATGAGTTACCATAGTTTGTCCTTTCACTTATCCTTAAGTCATGCATCTACACCGTCTTTGATCTTCCTGGCTTTTCCTTGCTCCGTACTGCTGGCAGGTCAGCCAGCATCATTCTGGAACAGTTGCTGGCCTTCCCTCTGTCTTCAGAATGAGTAACTCTTGGCTAGAACATGGTGGCCTAATATCAGTAATTTCCATTCCAGAACAGATTTAACAAGATTGAAGTGGTGTTCCCTATATTAGCCAATATTTTATACCAACAGTCCTGGCATCTTCTAACAAAATTGGTGGCCCAGAGATATGCTCTCCAACATGTTAACGCCATCCCAAGATGCTATTGGTGGGAGAGTAGCGACTGAGCCATTCATTCCTCATTGCCAGTGCAGAGATGCATGGTTGCATGATAATACCTCCGTGTATTGTATTAGTCATGCTTGGAGGAGAACTCAACAAGGGTTTCTGATCCTCTGGGAAATTTTCACGTACAAAGTTGGAATTCAGACTGTCTGAAATCCTTGAAAACTCTATTCGGCTGTTCTGTGCTGATGAATATTTCTTAAAGTGGAAGACAATCTGTAAAATATTATTGATTACATGGCAAACTCTGAGAAGTGACAAAGACAGAAGTTCTTTGGCATGGGCTGCAAACTTACATGGCTGCTGCAGCAGGCAGATACCTAAGTTAGAAGATCAGTCCTGATGAGGAAAACTCGGTGAGGAAAGTCCCTGTTGAAAGGGATGGCTGCTCATTCTAGCAGAATATTGCCATGGAAAAAGAATATGGAACCAATGACGCCAGATCTTCTAATTTTTCAAGAGAAGGCAGAAATCTGTACTGTATATGAAATCTCTGGATTTCTACATATTGGTTCAGGTTACTCTGAAACACTGTGCTGGCTAAAACTGACACATATGGGGCTGAAATTGGTCCATAGGCCACGAGTTTATAATTTGTCTTTCATGGAGATCTGTATCTAAACAATGACAGTGGTGTGTATTAAGTATGTGGATACTAAAGTCAAATGAAAATCTATTAACGAATTAGAACATCAAATCAAAACATGTTCCATAGCTGGAGGAGTGTGTCATGGTATGACATCTATCCCACACCAAATTATAGATGACTAAGCTAACAGTACTTTGAGAATTGGGTCTATCATAGCACCAATTCCTGACTTTGGGCATAATTCTGTCAGCCTCTCCAGTGAACTGTAGTTAACATTAACAGAAGACAGCATCCCTAGTGATAACCTAGAGAAAACAGCCTGTTTGTCATTGGTGAGGACACCTAGCTCTTTTCAGTGTACGTATGCAAAGCAGTACCAGCGGAATCCGTAAGAAGCTGGCTGCTCATTTTTTAGGAATTTAAGAATGATAACAACAAAGAGGGTGAATAAAAGAAATACTGTAAAGACTCAAACTCCACTAACTTTAGTAGAGCCAGACTGCTAAAAACCAGGCCTGGAATGCCGAGTTTGGGAATGATGTGGCTTTCTTGAGCCAAGATTTGAGTTGTATAGAGTGTAATTTCCAGAGGCAAAGTTTCAAAGTGTCAGCTGTGCAAAGGCTACAGCTTCAAACACCGCCTGTCCCTGAGCTGGATCTCCATCAGTGACAACATCTTGGAAGAGGGCAGAGTTGTTTACAGAAAAACAGTGGTCAAGGTCCCTGGAATGAATGTGAGCAACCCAGGGAGGTGATGCATAGGTGAATGAAGAGTTCAAGCAGGTGCTGGGGGCGGGGATAGATGGGGTTCCATTTACAGTGTTGAGATTCCTGCAGGGGCTAAGAATATCAAAGGTTTGTTCAAATATCCTTCAGCCTTTTCATCAGCTCGACATTTGCATCCCTTGGTCCTACGAGCTTTATTTCAGCAGTGAGTATGCTCAGGTGACTGAGCTGGCTCATGTTACTGATTGCTATCTGGTTGTCATTCTAGCCATCTTACCTCCCATGTGAGTTGTACCTTTTTGGTGCAAATAAGCTGCCAGAGCTAGCCTGGCTTGATCTCTGTGCTGCAGATGTCTCTAATTAACTTGATTGAGACAGGTCTGTGGGATCCTGTTGCACAGTCTGACAAGTCCCCCAGTCCTGGGAGGTACTATACTGTCACCTGATGCATGCCTTTTGCTACCATCCTTTGGGCAAAGTTTATTAACAACTGAAGTCTTCAAGTGCCCGTGCTTTTAATATGGAAGCTGTGGAGTGATGGTTGCTAATGGGCAACCAGGAATGTATGAATTATCTTATGTTCTCCTTTAGGTTCTGAGAAAAAAACCTCAAGAGACCTTTACTAACTTCTAGTGTTTTAACATACAAAATATTATAATTTTTATCAATACTATTACTATTGACATTATTATTTGTGGTAGCTGAGAGAAACATGATCTTAACTCATTACAAGCGTAGACCCTTAAATGACTCTGTTGTGGGAGAATGATAAAACACATAATAAAACAAGTGTTTGGAAGTACTAGTTTAACTGGTTCTAAGATCTGCAAGATGTCCAACTACTGTAGGTGAAACTAGCCCTAAGCACTGTAAACTATTTATTTTGACTGTCTATTAGGATATTTTAGAGTGGTTACTTCTAAAATATCCTGACACAGAAGTCACTTACTAAATATGAAAGAAACAGTAGAGAAATCTTCAGCAACATATAAGAACTACCATATGTGTAATCAACAGAGGTGTGAAGGTGAGAGTTCGCAGGGCAGGCGAGAAGACCGGGTTGACAGAGGAGTCCTGGGAATTGAGGTTGGGTAGGTTCAGTAGTGCCAAACCATAGAGGACATGAAGGACCAAGCAGGAATTAGATTTGCTCTTATAAAATAGGGAGTCGTTTGGGTTCTTCACCTGGGAAGGCCTGATGAATTGGGAGGGGAGTCAGGAAGGGAACAAGGGAGACCAGCTGGGAAGTGATGATGCTAATCTACGCGTGTGACAGTAAGGCTTGTATAAGCCTGTAGTATTAGAATAGATTCTGATACTGAACAGGATAGTGAAGAAAGAAATCTGCAGAATTTGTTAACAGTTGGGCTTGTGTTGAAGGAAAAAGACCCCAAACTTGACATTTCTCTTCTGATTTCATTTTATCATTCTTTTTGTGGACATGTCCATCAGAGAATAGGGAATAGAGAATTGAAATTTCAAGAAGTTCATTTTATCCATTATTAGCAATGTTAATCTTTGACGAGTGAGCGGGGAGAAGGATTTATGGATTGTTGAAGGACTGGTAAAATCGAGGGTTGATAGGGAATTTAGAGGCACAGTTTAAACTTCCATCTGTGCATCAGTAGGAAAAAACATTAGCAATTGACTGATTCTATCAGCTTCTCTGTTTAGTCCTCCAATTTTAATCAAGGAAGACTGAGACAGGCATTAATGGTTTATCTGCTATTATACCACTCTCTCTGGTCAAGTCTCAGTGCTGACGTGCATATGGAAATTGGAGATTAGTCATTTCCTGGGATACTCTTCATCATCCTTACAAGCCATACAATGATGATGGGGTGTCATTTGCTTTTGGTCCAGCTTGGAGGATTAAAACGGCATCTCTGGCTATTCAGATAAGCCTTTTTGGGACTGTGTGACAGTCCCAGGAGCAGCAAGTTAGTGGTCCCAGGATCCCCACTGCAGCCGTTTTCAGGAGCAAAAGCAGATAGCCAGAGAGTGCCTGCATTGGCACCAATGAGGTTGTCCTTAAAGGAAAGGAGAGGGGGTTATCCTTACAGGAAGGAGAGGCTTCTCCAGCTGCAGGTGTGCTGCTGCATTTCAGAGCCCCTCCTAATGAATTTTAGACTGAGAATCTCATTCTCTTAGAACTATCACTTGAGAATCAGAGTAATTATTTCCTATGGCCCTTTATGGAATACAGTTATAATTGCATTACTGTTAACGGTGTTCGCATTAACACTTAATTGTTAACGTCCTCCTAATTTGGAGGAAATCATCACCTCTTCATATTTCATTGCCAGAAAGAGTTGTTAAACTCAGAGGATAATTCGAAGCTTCCAGATGGAGAAATGAGAAAAGATGTTAGAATTCAGAGGCAAAAATTGTGGAATGACTTCTCTTCCTGGTGTTTGTGTGTGTCTGTGTGTGTTTGTTTATTTTTAAGGTACTGTACGTCCTCTTCATTTTGAGGTTTAGCCATAATGCATCGTCAATAGCTGGGAAGTAACAGGGATTCATGTGTGGCGTGGAGACGGCTCTGGGGCTCGTGGTAGGAAAAGGGCAGTAACGTTCTCTCATAGCTGACATCCTGTTTGAGTGTTGAAAGACACATTAACGAGGAAAGAAAGACGCCACTGTGGCAAGGTCAGCCAGACGGTGGTGGGCTACAGGCCTTGACTTTCAGACGATTGTTAACTTCTTCCTTTACAATATACTGAACTGCCTGTTGTTCACAACCAAGTGACTCCTTGGCTTAGCTCCGCAGCAGGAAACTGAAATATTTTGAGAAGTCTTTATTCAGGCTTGAAAAAAAAAAAATGGAGAGAAAGAGGAAATACCAGGATTATATCAATCCTTGAATCTATTAAGGGGAATATTGTTTGGAGCTTTTGAGGATCTATTTTCATTTGAACGTAGGATGGGTACTTCTAGGACACTAGTTTGGAAAGGACATTTTTAGGGGCCAGAAAGAGGAATCACAGGCCCCATGGATGGTCGACCTGGGCGGTCACACACAGCCTGGTGCTTGGGTTAATGTTATCCTGCTGCTGTCTTGAAATTCTTAGTAATTTTTGAACAAGGGTTCCCACATTTCGTTTCGCACTGGGCCCTGCAAATTATGTGGTTGGTCCTGCTGAGCCCTCATTGGTGGTTGGAGCAGAATGTGGTTTAAATTTCACCCAGTGTGCTAGAAGCCAGCTTCTCCTCAACCACCCGTAAGTAATTAAATTCTGTACTCTTATCAACACACAAACTGGTTTGACAACATTGCAGGCTTGTTCCTTTTTAAAAATGTCATTTAGTTCAGCAGCTGTCTTTCCTGAATGCTTACTTGATGCCAGATAACCTGTTTGACCTAATTTTTTTTTCACTTTTCAACTGAGTATTTCTACATCTGGTGTAGGCTATGGATTCCTGTTGAAATGTGAAAGATTAATTAATGAGCTTAGTTTCATAAGGTTTAACGTATATTTCAACCGGAAGAACTACCAATGCTGGTGGAATACCAAATATGGTGAGGTTTTAACACTCACACACCCTGGGGCGCATTCCTTAATTTCTAAGGGCGTGATTGTTGAGACCTGGAAGATTTCAAAAGCACCTTCTAAGGAAGGTCACCTGGGACTGGTACAGAGCAGAATGGACCTTTAATGATGCCTGCTTGCCAGCTTGGCTTCTTATCAAGTTATGCACTGACAAGTGAGGAATTGCTCCATCCATTTTATTTTGCTCTGTGACTCATTAGCTTTATTTCTCATAAACACCCTTCCCTTCCAAGTACAATCTAAAAAATTCTGTCATTAAAAGCAATTTTGTTTTTCCTGCCTAAGGGAGACCATTTTCAAAAAAATATGTGCATTTTGACAATGTGAGTCTTGCCTATTTAAAGCTGTAAGTATAATTTCTTTTTTATTGGGTGATAAACTTTCTTTCTGACAAAAGAAAGGACAGTCAAGATTTCTCCCCTTTTAAAAAAATTGTGATTTCGCATTTCTTTACACGTTTTAAAGCACATTTTACATAACTCTGCTTTAAAAAAAGAAAGTTATATGGCTTCACGTGTTATCAGTTCTACAAGAATGTCAGTGGTATTGAGCATTAAATGAAGCATAAATAGGTCATGGAAAGAGAACAAAGTGCTATGTTGCATTTGAAAATTTGGGTTTAAATGCTTCATTCCTCTAACTATAACATGATTATGAATTTACTGTAAAAAACCGGACATCTGATTTTCATGTTAGCATATATGCATACATACATTTGTTACCTTTTCTGATTATTTTTGATGTGTTGTACAAAGGAAAGGACCTTGGACAGTGGGTCACAGATCCCTTTCCTGTTTCTGCCTGGGAAAGACAGTGTGATGGCATTTCCATGCCTGCCCCGTGGTCTGCTGCCATCAGTGCTCAGAGCTGGCTTTCCGTACTGACTCTCACTCTCAAATTTTACTTCTGGGTCAGTAAAGCCAAAAGGTAAGGCTGCCTTATGAACAGTCTATAAGACGGCGTTTCTCCAACTTTGGTCATCCGTGTGCCACCTTCAGAATTTTTGCTATGTGCATGTATGTATCACCTATGCCAGAATTTACTTAATATATTTTTTAAATAGACCCTAATATTTTTTACCTGATATTTTTTCATGGCAACTTTATATCCTTTTCCTAAATATTCCTTTGCCAAGAATAATATTCCTTGCTATAAGTAAGAAAACAAAGCTCTGTTTCTGAAGCCTGCTTTCTCTTTGTTAAAAGTAGAGATTAGCCAGTGCAGGGAGGTGTTAAAGACCTGTTAGCACCACACTGAGATTTTCTCCTTGACTACTTGAAATACGGTTCATAAAGGAATAATTTTCTCATTATATGATTCATTGTTTGTTACTGCTGTATCCACATATCACCTGTAGTTCTCATAATACTGCTAGAGGTCTAGATCATTCACTTTGAAAATAGTGCCTTAAGTGATGAGATTTGATAGATGCTGAGAGGGCCCCTCACTTGTCATGTTGTCTCAAATTCCGCCATTATAATCATTCCTTTAGATTTATATTTCGATTTTGTTCCATAATTACCTATTTAAATGTAAATTACTCTGCAACCTCTTAGTAGTCTTCTAAAGATTGGTTTTCCTTATTGAGACGAAGACTTCACCAAAGAAGGACACAGGCTAGAGATTCGGGCTATGGAAGAATAAAAGTACTTCAGACAAACGTATACTGTTCACAATTAACTTAGGTGTAGTCTCTTCTTAGGCATTTTTCTCAGCCTAAGATAGCCTCTCTTCTGTTTCCCCTGACTCCAGCTATAACACTTTCTACAACACTGGGCTCAAATACCAACATCTCTGTGCCCTTCCCTAATGGCCCAGCCCAAATGTTGAAGGCTCTGTGCATCTTGCTTACAGAACTTACCACACTGATTTACCTTATAGCTAGCTGTGAGCTCGCCTTATCTCCTCTACTAGACACCAAGTGAGTGGTGTATGAACAGGAGACCTGACTTCATTGACTGTGACAGAAAGTAGGAAATGCGAGTGTCACAAAGCAAGTTTCTGTAAGCTGATTTTGCAAGAATATTCCCCATGCAATGCAGCTGGAAAGGGCAGTGTTCCATTCACCTAAATTTGGCCCAGTGACATCAGCTGTGTTCCTGTGCGAATGAATCATTAAAACAGGCAGACACTGAGACTTGCTGAGGTGTGGGAGTGGGGAAAGGAATTTGGGATAGAGAAACCAATTCTATCGTTTCAGCTCTGGTGCCCAGCTCTACTTGAGCTATCTTTCTCCAAGCTTGGCTGACTGGCTAGAATATGTGAACAGGGAGGATAAAGTATTATCTGTGCAAAGCATAGCGGTGACTCAGCATTTAAAACCTGCACCTTTGACATAGACTATGGCTTAACACGATTTACAAGCTGTCCGTTGTCTCTAAATCCACAGTAGAACTGTGGTATCATAGCGAAGCGTTGGCAGTGGGAGGATGGTCTGCTTTAGCAGAGGGTGCCTCTCTAAAGAACTCGGGTACCAGCTTTGAATCACAGTGTCATGAAAAGTGCTTCGGAGTCAGAAACTCTTGGGGTCGAATCCTAGTCATGCACATAGAAGCTGTGTGACTTGATGCGAGTTAGTCTCCTAGTGCTCCAGACTTTCTCATGTACACTGGAGATGATAACAAGGTAGTGGTCTTTACTTCGAGCATTGCTGGGTGTACTAGGGAAAGCAAGGTGATTGTGGAGGACACAGCACAGCGTCTGACACCAGTAGTCGTGAAACCAAATTCGCTCCCCTTTTCTTTGTTTTTCAGTGAGGATCTTGGTCTCTCTTGCTTGAATCACGTGTGTGTCTTTGGCAGTGCCCTCTTTATATTTTTCAATGTACTAAGACACCACGACAATACATTCAAATTTAAAGTGAGGGAACTTTCCTGTAAGCAAACTGGAATAGCTAGAGATGGAGAGAAGAGTATCATTATTGTTCATTACATCTCTTATGCTGCTGTGATGGATTTGGGAATAAAACCTCTGGAATTATTTAGCTGCCTATTTATTTGAGTGGATAGGGCCATAGAATCTTGGTGTTCTGCCCTATGAGGAGCGGTCCATGACTCATTTTTAGGATTCGTCTGGCCATATTAATTCTTCCAGCGTCCTACGTAAGTTGTGGCAGGACAAGATCTAGGAAAGAGAAAGAAACTATTTTGGGTTGTCATCTTAAGTAACCTTCAGCCATTATTTTTAGAGGCTTAACTGTTGATGTTCACTCTCTCCAGGTGTGCAAGAAAAGATGGCCTTGAGAGGACTTGGAAAGAAGTGAAGGGGCAGTCTGGTGTATTAGAAGTCATAATTTGGGTCACATTTGAAAATAAAAGGCTTTGCTGTCGCTGTTGGTAACCATTAGCCTAAGGAAAAGCAGTGGTTCAGAAACTTCCCTTGAATTGTTTTTCTTTAAAAAAAATCTCACACAGAATGAAAAGTTTGGGGCACAGGTGTAGACCCTTAGGCTTTGCTTCCTCAGTGAGCTCAGTGCTGGTCTCAAGGACAAAAAAGAGAAAAAAGAAGTTTTGCATTAGAAACAGATTTACCTCTCCAGGCAGAGGGATGGCTGTGAACACGGTCTCTGTCAGGACCTGGAGTTAGAAGAGAGAGCTGGGAACAGTAGCTGTGTACTTGAGGTGTTTATTTTCCCGTCTTCTCTTTCCTGGCATGATGCAGTTTGCTCGTGGACTCGGTTTTGCTTCAGAGTTCCTTCTGTGTGATAAGTGAAGGTGAGCTACTTGGGGACTGGTAGTTAATCTGAGCTATGGGCAACTCCCTTCTTGCCTGGGATTCTATCTGTAAGGTTTTGCTCTGTGGGTTTAACTAAACTGTCGGGATGGCAGAGGGCTGAGTGATTAGAGTTCATTGTTGAAAGCTCAGGCAGGAAATGAAACTGTTCAGCACCCCAGAGAAAGGAGTTTCAGCAAGGAAGGAGAATGTCTGGGCCCAGAATCCTCGGTGAGGCTCTGTTTCTCTGGAAAATTATGTACAGAATTTCTCCTCTCTCCCTTGGGGACATGCAGGCAATAGATTTTGGAGCAGCATCACCTCCCTGTGCTCCCCCCCCACCCCCGCCTTTGCTAGAGCACTGTCTTGCTCTAGTCTCTCCTGGGGTGGGGGCAACTCGGACACTGTCAACTTCATCAGAAGGCATTCCAGGGCCTGGGTTGTGACAGGGGTGATGAAGAGTGTAGGGATAGTCAGAGACACATGCCCCTGGAGGATGACGGAGTGGACCAAGCTTCCTCTTGACTCTAGAAATGGCTGGTGTGTGGGCCATGGGGCTGAACTGAAGCCAGCCCAGACTCCAAAGTTAGGAGTTCCGGGCAGGGTGTGTCTAAGTTATTTCCCTGCCTCCTCATAAAGTTCCTATTGTCCCCTCTCTGTACTCATGGCTTCTGGTTCAGAGATTGGTATTACAACTTCCTAAGAGCTCTCTGAGCTTTAAAATTATTTTCTTAATGCTTTCCACCCACTTCCCTTGCTCCCATGTGGAGTAAACCTTGATCCTAATATGAGGTAGTTGATTCTCCATGTGACGTTCTCACTATCAAGTGCTTGGAGGTGGGTGTGACTTCATGCCTTTTAAGTCAATGTTAGTGACTTCAGATCATCTTCGCAAGGAAGCAAAGTGCATAGATTTTATGGAAAGAGAGGGTGTGGAAGCATACGAAAGAATATGGAAAAGTTCAATCTTAATAAATTTTGAATTGATTACAAGAAAATTCTTATAGCTAGAGCTTCCCCAAATTAATTCAAGCAAAAGTTTTAAATTTTTTTGTACACTGAGTTTATCATTCCATTAATTATCAGAATTCTTCTGAGCCTTCTAACAAATTTTATTTGCTCTCTAAAATGTTTAGGTCAACTGTTTTTATTAAGTGTCACAATTCCTCTCACTGAATCTCAGTGCTTTATAAATTATACACACACGCACGTGTATATGTATGTATGTCACAAATGCTTGTTGAGAAAATCTTGGAAGATAGTCCTGAAAATAGCTAGGGGTAGTAGCTTAGTTTTTTAGGTCTAATATTATTTTTCTGATTACAAAACAAATGCATTGTTATTGAAGAAAGTTAGAAATATATATTTTTAAAGTGCACTGATGAAAATCAACTTCATTCATAATACTACCATCCAGAGTGGTGATTTTTTTTTTTTTTTTTTTTAAAGATTTTATTTTTTCCTTTTTTCTCCCCAAAGCCCCCCAGTACATAGTTGTGTATTCTTCGTTGTGGGTTCCTCTAGTTGTGGCATGTGGGACGCTGCCTCAGCGTGGTCTGACGAGCAGTGCCATGTCTGCGCCCAGGATTCGAACCGACGAAACACTGGGCCGCCTGCAGCAGAGCGCGCGAACTTAACCACTCGGCCACGGGGCCAGCCCCCAGAGTGGTGATTTTATAGATAGGGTTTAAGATATATATGTGTGTGTGTGACTGTGTTAACATGATCAAAATTATTTTATATATTGTAATCTGCTTTTGCCTTTAGTCATATATGACAGTTATTTATTTTACTAGAGAAATGACCAAACTGAACTTTCTCAAAATCTTTTGAGAGTGATTGTGGTTATATTTTGGAGCAAAATAAGAGTATGCTACCTAAAAATTAAAGAACGTAGGACTAGAGCCCCTTCCTCCATCTCCCTCAGCCCCATCTCATGTGAGCACCCTCTCTTTATAGATAAGGAAACTGAGCCCTGGAGAGTGTATGACGTGCAGAAGGTCACACTGGAAATTGGTGACAGAATGGGGACTGGAACCCAGGTCTCCTGCCCCACAGCCAGCTATGTTTTCTCTCTGGTACAAATCTTTGTATGGGATTTTTTTTTCCATGCATGAATGAACTTCAGATTCAGGAGCCTTTCAGATCTTAGCTCAAAAAAAAGGTGTGAACCATCCTTGCAACGGATTCGGGAATAGAGGGAAGAAGAGGAAACCAAACTTGGTTTAGCCAAGGTCATGGAGTTGCTTATTGGGCAGGGGGCGACACTTCTCCGTCATGGGAAGCAGGCATTCTGGGTAATACTGTCCCTTACAGCAGGACACTTTTATACATTCCCAGGTGTTTTCATCTCTATCCTCATTTTCTGATCATCGCAAAGATTGATAGAGATGGTGTTTCCATTGAACTACTGACTTAAATTCTGGGACTCAAGGGTAGATTAGCTATACTTATGAGGCTTTAGGTCTAGCTCAAAACATGGACTTGAGGCCATTTATTATGGGGCTTTCAACATTGTGGGTGTTTATTGTGGAACAAAGTTTCTATTTGAAATGATGATGTCAGTTCCTCAATATAGCATTTTCCCTGCGTGTTTACTTGATTTCTCAACATAAAATAAAGATCTCAATCCAGGAACAGTTATATAAACAAAAGATGCTCCTCTTTGTTTCTCTTTTTTTCCCATCTCTCCCCTTTCCCTCTTGTCTTCCCCTTCTGATTCTTTCTTTCTACAAACTCCTTCACACACACTCTGTCCTTACCTCTTCTGAATTCTCTCGTTTCTTCACTCTTCTTGGAAGATGACAGCTGCATGCGTTTTAGGTCCATGGAGTTTCGGAGTGTGAATGTGTGTGTCCTGGCATCCTCAGCACCTCTACAGAGATCCCAGGACCTAACCACACATTCTGAGAACATTCTGAAGAGTTGCAGGAAATAATTGATCAAGAGGTTGCTCTGTGCAGGGCACATTGGAATTCCGTTAATGTGTAGCCTGAAGCAGAAAGTGCCTAGCTACTTCAAGGCCCTTTGAAAACATGTACAAGTACTTGGTGAGAACTTCAGAACTCTGTTAAGCTGTCTTTGATTCCAAAGATATCCCTAGGGCCGGTGAATAAATTACAGATGCTTTAAAAAATTTTTTTTACTTAATGCCTATATTAAATAATTGATTTTTTATGAACCAATGTGACTAAATAGGTTAATCAAGTTATTGCTGGATTTGCTTAATTTTCTCCACTTTTTGTTTAATAATGCCTTGTTTAAAGAGGTAATAACAGCATCCTTTGTTATAATTGTATGAAACTAAATACTTTTCACCTATAGAAGCAGCGCTGCCTCTGTAAGCTGTTTCAGGTCCGTTGAGCTGAGTAGTGGTTCACCTTTCTCCCCTGTGCTCTCTTGTCTAGATTACAACCTGTAGAAAGGATCTTTTTCTCTGTATTTAATATCTGGCACATAGGGCCTCTCTTTAGGGGTGTATCGACTGGATTCACAAAGATGCTATTTGGGGCTTGAACTCAGTAACTTACTAAGTGGTACCTTTGTACCTTTAAGGAATTCTATTGAACAATTTTCTCTCTCAGGCGAGTCCAATCTCTACATCTGTATACTTTGTCCTTGCTTCATCTGAAAATTGTGTCGAACTATATGTTGTAATTATGGGTATTTTAACCCATGCTTTTCCTTTCCATTTCTCTCTCTTTTCAGAAAATCTTAACCTTCCTTCTTCTTCTTTCTTTTATTTTTAAATTTCAAAGTCTCCTAGAACCTGGGATTTGGAAGAAACCTTAGGAGTCATGTAGAGTGATTCCTGCCTCATTCATTTAAATGCGCAGGTGGTCAGAATTTGACATTTTTATACTCTGAAAACAAAAGAATATGGGCAAGTTTCAGAGAGAGTGGGCTGTTGTGCCTGAGGTGGTTACTGTTCTCTTTTGGTTTTGACACCTCCACCCACCATATTTGCATGACAAATGTGGAATGAATGCAGAGTGTCCTTTTGTTTTTCTCACTGAATATCCTAGGATATTTCTAAAGGAGGGGTTAATGAGAAGCTCATTTTCTCTTGTTTTAATGACTTAGCTATATTCCTCCAACAGTCATAGACACCCATACGAAGACACAGCTTTCCTTAGGGAATTTGAAATTGATTAGCATCTCTGATGAGCCTTCAAGCTTTATGGTAATGTTGGCATCATTTTCTCCTTCTCTTCCGTCTTTTTTGGTTAAGAGAGGAAGTAGGTCAGCGCTATGCCCGTTTCAGCTTTTTCCACATTTTAAATTACAAAGTGTCTGAGTTTGCTGAAAATTTTTTTTACCAAAAAAGTAAAGAAACAGCTGATACCTTCTCTTAAGAATGAGGCTTTACCCAGTCAAGTTTTCGATAAATCAGTTACACTGATATGCTTGCTGTGTGACAGACTGCAAGTGAACCTCATTATTCATACATGTCTATGTGATGTTACTGAATCAATTTGTGCTGTATCCATTTTGCACTCATGGATAGTTCACGGTCCCTTATGAGCAGAAATAGTCAGCAGGCAATAATAGAAGACACGGAGCACAAATGGATGGGGAATCCTTTGCTCCATGGTGCTGGGTCCATTTTTAAAATTCGGGTCTCATCAGTATGAGGACGGCATCAGCAAAATCAAAAAGCAGATGCTTTCCAAACCTTTACAAGTCATTCTGCTTTTATTCTGATAGAGATTGTTCAATGAGTGGACAGAAAGAGTCTCTGTCCCTTCTGTTGAGCAGAGCAGGCCATTCCTACATGCAGTTCCTTGCTGGCTCTAGTAGTTGTCTGTGTGGTAGAGTAGCCTTTCCTGATTCAAAAGACATCTTGGAATCAGAAAAGCCAACACTCAAAAATGTTAGCTTTGCAGTGGCTAAATAGTTCCTAAGGACAAGCATTTGAGTTGCGCAAAAGGGAGTGGAAGAAAGAACATGAAATGGTCATGGCACCACCTGTAGCCGCTCACGTCAGGCAGGTTCTGGTGTCTTTTGGCTTCTGGAGACAGAATTGTGGCTGGTAAAGCAGACCCCAGTGAGGCATCCTGCAGGGCCCGTTGTCAGCTGATGTCACCTCACTGAGACGCCAGATATGGTCACACTGAGAAAATGGTGTAAACTCACCCATCACACTCAAAGCTTAGAACTTTCTTCTGCCTGTGCCATTGCTTAACAAATCAGTCCTGACCACTCCCCTCCTACACTTGTGCATTCGTGATTTCCCTGAGGAAGAAAATATCAACCTCACAGGGTCTTCAACTCTTTCGCACTCACAGAACTCCAGGAAATAATTTTTACAACATTGTCTTCGAACTCAGGAATTCATCCTGCTCTGAGCGCTGTCGTTATTAATAAACTTGGTGTTCTTAGCAATTAAGTCCACCTCTGTGGGTGTCATTCAGCTGTAAAACATGGGCATAAGATGAATGATCCCCAAGACCCTTTTCACTTTAAACCTTCTATTTGTTTGTAGTTCTAGATTTTTGTTGTTCCCTGGGGCATTTCATGTTTTTGTGTCCTGGGCATAAAAAAAAAATGTATTCCATTGATATCTGAGGTCCTAAAATAAAACATTGTTAATTTAAAAAGTAAGTCTAAAGGAAGGAAGAAATGTTCCTTAGGTCAAAGAACAAAGAATTGTCAGATGAGCATTTTCAAAAAAGTGTATTTCAATGTTAAGGTAAAAATCAAGACTTATGCCTAAAGAGCCTTTTATACATCTTAAAAAACAAAGATGTAGAATACATTTATTAAAATATCGGTAATATCCTGAAATTTCCAAAGAAAGATGAAAATTATTGTTTTTTCCCCCAATGTACAATGGGTGATTAAAATTTCTGAGTTTCTCTTGCCAGTCACAGAGAGGCAATAAAAAAATACTTCCTGAGAAGCTCAGTCTTCTGTAAAGAGACTTGGTCCCTTAAACAAATGTTTTAAATGGGGTTGTGAGATAGAAGGGAGTTCGGTGCTTAGTTTCTCTTATGATTTCAGCAAATAATTCATGGTGTTGACCTACGCTAAGATTTTCCAGCAACTCTTTTTCTGCATCACAAAATTACTAGAACAAAGTATTTTCTACTTTATTCTAGACCATGGTTTATTGTCTCACTATTGCCAAAAAGACTTAAGTAATCCATGTTGTGTGCATCCTTTGTCTCACCTCTGTGCCATTTGCTTCCCTCATTCTCTCTACCCTACCTAGATTACTTCTCCTAACTTGAGATGACTCTTATTCAGACTTTGACTCTAGGAAGCCTTTTGTCTCCAATGATATATTTGGGATCTCATTTTTACATCTCAAAATGTAATTGCAAGTTTTTGTGTCTAGCCCCCTGATTAGGCTGAATTCTGTGAGCACAGAAATTGTATCTTATTCATCCTAGTACCCCATGTCTGACTTGATACCTAGCACATAGGTAAAGCTCAGTGAAGGCTTTTGAATGACTGATTGAAGGCATATCACATGAGACTATTCAAATAATAATTATTAAAATGTAAAGAGGTGAGGGGAAACAAATTATCAAAGGTAGTATCTTACTCTCATTTAGCTCTAAGCTGCCTGGCAGCCAAGCCTTATAATAAATATAATGTGACCAAATTATAGTAGAAAACAGTGTGGTTTAGAGGGAGGAAAGAGAAGGAGTTTTGAATCCTAGCTCCACTAGTTACTAGTGACCTTAGACAAGTTCTAGCATTTCTCTTCATATCATTTACTTTATCTGCAGAATGGGAATAACAGCACCTACTTTATAGAGTTGTTCTAAGAAGTGAATGAACGTACATAAAGTGAATATAGTTACTTCTTAGGAATGAGGTAATTCAGAGGGTCACTATGGATTTTTTGTTTTAAATTAGTAGACTTTACTTTTTAGAGCAGTTAACTGTTGGTTTGAGTTTTTAAGTAAAGTAGATAACATTTAAATTGTATGGTAAATAGATAATTAATGGGGTCAGAGGGCAAGAAAAGTACCCTTATCTCTAAAGACTATTCAGCTATTTTCTATCTCCTCTGTGGAGTATAGTATTAAGTAGCAAATGGACTTTCTTTGGGAGAAGATAACTTTAGACCATAACAGGTCAGCAGTGAAAGTTAAAGCAAGAAAAGTCATGAAAGTTGTGTTTCTTTCAACAGCATTTGGAATTTCGAGTTTACACACTTTGTTAAAAAACAAAAGGGTTAGTCTTCAAGTGGAGTGACTTCCAGTGGGTCACTGAGGCTGTTCCCTAGTAGGTTGACTGGAGGACCTATGCGTTGTGGGCCCAGCTGACCCTGGACAAAGAGGAAAGAGGTGCAGAGCATTTGACCTGCCAAGGGGGGTACTCCCTAACCGGAAAACCACAGTGAGTGTGAAGGGAAAGCAGGGTACGAGGGCCAAGCCACTGCACAGAGAGTCCAAATGGACATTCAGGGTCATACAGATTCTTGGGAAGCTTTCTGAATTTGTCAGCAGCATTTGTCCTTAAAGGAAATGAATTTTAAAACCTCAAACAAAGTTCTTGCAGGGTCGTCTTGAACAAGAGGAAAGCTGGAATAGCCAGGGAGCTCATTTGGACAGGAGGTGAGCAGAGAAGGAAGCAAGAACGGTGAGGGATCACCTCCCATCCCAAACAGTAGCAAGGCCACATTGATTTGCTGGGACAGGTGTGGTTTGTTCGGCTAACAGACAGCTACCTCAACCACTGGCAGGGTTGCAGCAGCACTTGGTTTTAGAACCTCTCTTCTTAAAATGGAATATTTTTCAGCTCTCGAAAGGCTTAACAAGATCCGAAAAGATCTTGCTGCTGTTTGCTGCCTGCTACACATGCCTCTTTTTACACCTTTACCTAGATGGAAAGCACTGAAACCCACTGCTTTGCGTGTGCAAACAAGCCTGCTTCGGTAGATGACAGTGCGGGAACAGCTGGCTTCTTCAAGAGCTGATTTGCACTGCCCTGACATTACCTAAACAATCATTACTTATTCTTTTTCTTCCTTCAACGCTTAAGCAAGTTTCAGCATGTTAGAAAAGAGATATGTGGGAAATGGCCTAGAGCACTGGGATAAAAATATATGTCACACCCTAGTTAGCTTAGGTTAAATTAACTTTAGATTGATATATATGGACTCCCCCTTTTAGGAGCTGAATCACATACTCACTACCCAGAGCTCTTAATTAGCCCTCTCCATGTGGAGAATGGACCTGTAGCCATTCACTGGGTTCCTAATTCTTTTTCAATTAAGGGTTCTAAGTTAAAGGAACAGTTAATATCTCTAATTTGTATTACATCTATCGAAGCTAAAACTGTGTTAATCAAACAACAGCAGAGTAGGAGCATTTCCAGTCAGTGGATGGCATTTCTCTGCAGGAAGTACTCAAAATCAGAAGTTTGGCCGCACCCAATCAGGGCAACTGTGCATTAACGTTGTTCTGAACATATGCTAATACTAACTGGACCAAAATGTTAGTTTTACAGATCATTACAATGCTTCTAAAAAAAGAATAGTTCACACTGAGTAAAGTGGAGAGAATTATCCATTACCAGATTGCAACAAAAGAGCTTTAACAGCAAAGAAACAAAGACATTTTGGGTGTCTTATGTTACATGCCTGTGTGTTGTCCTAGGCAGATGGGATCCAGATAGGTTAAAGGCAGAGAGTGAGGAACTTTCCATCCTAATCGGGTGTAGTATTTTAAATAATTTATTTGATAAAAGCAATGCCCGCTTCTGATATATATAACATGTCGGGTCTTCCCTCAGTTAAAGATTTTCAAGGAAAATGCTGGTCAGATTTAAACACCACATATTCGTGAATTCCCAGTGTGGCTGGTTAGCAATTCTTTATCCCACAAAGAATTTTAAAAATGTGCCAGCTTAAGGAGGTCAGAGGCTAAAGCACGGAGGTGTTTAATGCACATTTTTTTCCATCTCACTAATAGACTGTTGACATGGGTCTTTTGTGAATTCCCTTGCTAACTAAATATATTCATGATCTGAGTGAGGGGAGGAGCAGACTGCTCAAATTTCAGGATATAAGGTTTTGTTTAATTTCAGTCAATCATTGGTGGATGGCAAGTACACCAGATGAAATGCATCCTCTGAATGAGCTCTGAGATCTTTGGGCCTGTGTATATAAATCATCTTGCCTGCCATGACACCACATCCAACAAACCCTGTTGACACTGACAGGGACCAGATGTGTAAGGCCAAGGCAAAGACATTAGGTTTTGACATCAGCTGACTGACAGTTACATTTGGAGACACCAGTTGAGGGTTTGAGATTTTGTTGAGCAAGTCAGGTAGATGGAAATCTGCATTTAATGTTATCACATGGCTTTAAACACTTAACTGAAGATAGAACCATCTCTGTCCGTGGAATTGAGCTTAAAATAACCCAGTTTTAGCTCTTCAGACCTAAGTACTTCACTCTCACTCACTCCTGCTCTTCTTCTCTCGCACTCTGATTTTTGCAGCCACAGCGGGAAGAGAGTAAAAGTTCTACTTACAAAATAGCTATAAAATATTTTTTCCTACAATGTTTTCTTTCTAATTTCATCCCTGCCCATCTCTAAGTGTACTAAACATGATAAATTTATGAGCGAATAAAGATATACATAATACAATTTGCATACTAAAAAATGACCTTAAATGTATTTGGAGTACTGAAAATGTTAGTATTTGCATAGTACAAAATTTCCTTAAATTTTCACTTTGAAGAGCTTAATAACTTCTGGAAGTTTTCTAAGTGTTGAGGCTTAAAAATCTCTAACATAGGAAAAGTAGTTGAGGTAGAATCATGCTAAGTCAAAGAGTCTGCACAAAGCTAACGAGCGGCTGAAGTCATTTTAATCCAAAATTGAAAGAAGCAGAGGATCACAAAGTAGGGCTTCAAATGGTGAATTGAACCCATCTGAATGTAACACTTTGGGTGATTAAATATTTGTTCTTAGTCTTTAAAAAATAAAGCTATATTGTTATATATTTTAATCAATATTCAGATGAAAATAAGTAAAAACAGTTAAGGGAAAAGTTTTATTTATCTTAAAACAATTTTTCATTGATTTTAACATAAACTATTTTAAAATAACTACTCAAAAGTGGGTTATAGAACTTTGTGGCTTCAGTTTTCAGTCTTCAAGATTTCAGTGACAAAATATGAATACATTATTACTTTTAGCAGGTCTGAATATCAGCATTTGTTTTAGTTTGTATAAAACCAATTGCAAAGTGACAGAAGGAAAATGTTAATGCTAATTATGAAGGGAATTATTGGCTTCCTTCATATTGGAACTCTTTTAATGTTTGAAGAGTGGGTTAATAGTGATCTGCATTCACTCAGCTGTGCATCCATCACACACATACACACACACACACACACACACACGCACACAACCCCCCTCAGTTGGCAGTTTTGCCTACAGGCTGCTGAGAGCTGATTATTCTTCTAATCAAAACCGTCACAATCAGGGGAGACAATTAGCCAGGTTAGGTCTCTGCTGATTTCACATGTGGCCCTTAGCATCAGATGGCCTTGAGCACTCTTGAATCATATCAACAAGTATTTCAATAATACCTACTCTGTTCCACCTGCTGCCGTTAACAAGGTCTGCCTTTCATCTCTGGAATTGCTTGAGTTTGTGAGTTCTTGTTTATTTTAAATTGAAACTACAAGGTATTGAAATTTTCAAAAGTGGAAACTTGGCAGTCCTCATTGCTAGTGCCATTTTAAAATCACCTAGTCAATAGGTCTAAAAATCATGCAATCAATTACCTATAAATAGATTTCTATTTGTTTCTGTACTTACGCACTTATGGAAATCAATTTATAGAATTTGATTCCTACGTAAAATGCGTATACATATAGTGCAAAAGACAGAATTCGACGTATAATGGGCCTAGCACATTTTAAGCCTTACTTAAATCAGAATGACGTACAACACATTTGGCCATAATACGTTTTCATATTTCTCACATGAAATAAATTTTGTTCTAAATATAACATTTATTTATTGTATTAGTCCGGTCATTGTCTGATTTTACCAGATGCTAGAAGAAGTTTTTTTAACTGAAAAGCAATGCCTTTTATCAACTCTTTTAATATGTAATATGTCTAAATGTCAATCTTTTTTGTTAAACATTTTGCCAGTTTTAGAACTCAATCTAGAATGTAGCTATGTTTCAGGGTTTTGTAGTCAAAAATACACCATTTATTTCAATATCCAGTTTAAATAGTATATTATCATTTAGAAGTAAAGTGTCTTTAGAATGAAGCCAGAAGACCAAATAGAGATTTAGCTGAAACAATGTGGGTCTTATTATTCTTATATAAGGATATAATATTCATATAAATTTTTTTAAATAAAGGAACAACCAGACAAGCATTCCTTTTTAGTCATTTGAGGGATTTAGATGTTTTGCTGAAATATTAATTTTATGTTTTTAAGTTGTCTTAGTGTGTATGCATGTCTGTGTGTTCGAGTTATCCCATGTATGCACTATAATTCTTAATATCTAATGACTCTAATAGAGAAGATCAATTAAAAAATGATTCTTTAAGAGCTTAATACATACGAGATGATAATTTGTTTTATATAAAGAAGTTTTTCTTTCATCATAGTTCTGATCATTAAATGAAAATAGACTTAAATTTTTACAAGCAAATGTCAGCTTTGTAAGTCTGACATTTCTTAAGTGGGTCCAGGCTTGGATAATTGACATAATTTAAGCATTTATTTATTCACTCATTCAATCTTTTATTTATTCATTAATGCATCATCATTCATTTTCTCTTTACATGTAAATAAATCGACATATATAAACATATATTAAGAATTATTTATTCTTCGCCTCCAAAACAGTAGTTGATATCTCCAAGTGTATTTTTCAGGTTCTTTTTCTTTCCATTTTGCAAAATTTAGAAATATTTGTTGGGTCTGTTTGTGGTTCATGGGAATAATTTTTTTGTCCTAATTATTGCAGTTTATAGCTTGAAAACAATCTTGCATGTTTTTTCACTTTACACATATGCAGAGACAGCTAATACAAACCAAGGTAGCTGATTTATCCTGTTGCTCTATGGGCAATTAAACCAGGAGTATTATCTCAGCAGGAATAAGTGGGCAAATTACACATGTGAAGTAAATGGGTCTTTGAAGCTTGAGCACATAGGTATTACTGTACAAGAGGCTACATTAAGATGCCTATAGAGATCAATGGGGGATTATTGATGAATACCAGAGACTAGAGAAGTGATGTCATAAACTTTTAATAGTCTAATAAACTATATTTAAGGTTTTCCATCTTGGTGAGATCTACAGCTTTTATGCAGTAGAATAGTGTCGTCCTCTATGCATTGTGAAGAAAGCTCTCTGACTTCCCAAGGGATTAACCCTTAAGGATCAAATGGCAGGGCCACGCAGCGCTCAGTTTCTGCAATTGTCTAAAGAAAATGAAAGCCTACAGAATCATTACCTCTGTTCTCTTAAGAAATGTGACAAATGATAAAGCATTGTGACTTTTTAAATATTACTTACGAGTTACAACATATAAGCAAACTCTTCTGTCCTTGTTGGTTTGAGTGGTCTCTGGGTGACCTCAATAGTACTATATAATTTTAGAATTCTAAACACCCCCAGTGCATCTTACAAAACAGAGTCCAGTTCATGTGAAATAATGAAGACTTTGTTAGAGGATTTAGTAGATGAACCACATACATCCAGTGCCCTGGTTTTTACCCTTGGCCCCTCTCATTGCTCAGTGTTTTATCCTTTTATCAATTATAAGCAAAATTTAAGGAGCAAAAGTAGAAAAATACATTTGAGTTACTGAGCAATACTATCAGGCATTAGGCTCTCATGAATGTTATGTATGAATTATAGCTTTGAGCATGCTTAAAGCATGAGGAGGAGAAAATATTTAGTCAGCAAAACTAGTTTAGGAAGAAGACAAGAAAGGGAGAATGGCAGGAGGCATTTCATGATTCAAGGCCTGTGACTTAATTTAAATCAAGTCACAATTAGGCTGATATCATCAGTTTCCCAGGAGGTGAAGATTTTGCTGTCATCGAGAGAAGCCAAGAACTTTGCCTTTGGAATCGTAAACCCAAACAGAGGTCCCAGGGTGCTGAAAAAGCCATTTTGTTTCAATGAATCAAAATGACCAAAAAACATTTTTGTTTGGAAAATCCCATTTTTCCTCTTAAAACCCCCCTCCTTTCTCCTAAAGTTCAAGTTGAAGCATATAAAATATTTCAAGGCTCTATGTCATAGTTAATCCAAATTTATTGCCAAAAATAACAGATCATTTGAAAGGACATGATTTGCCTCACCTTTGGGACCTGCAGGTCTATCTACCATGCATAACAACAAAACATTTATGTCAGCATATCCTTCATCAGAGAGCCAAAAGGGAAAGTAAGAGAAATAAAAAAAAAAAATGACCTCCGTCTGCTTTAACATATTGTCAACAGTTTTGGAGACCGACAAAATCTTAAATTACCCCCGCACTTAAGGCACCTAATTACCTTCCAAAAGACTTTGGAAGAAGAGAAATTTTATCTGTCCGGAGAGGATAATACAGATGTTTTTTTCCTATCATTTTTAGTAGGAGGGAACAGGTGTAAAATAATTTTGATTCAGTGCACGTTATATATTTATACTCCTGTAATGGGGATGTTGGAACCCAGAGAGCTCCTCAAGGACTTGAGATGAGTCCATGAAAGGGTTCATAAGATACTTGGGGGGAAATTTCTAAATGGTGACCTCATTGATTTTCCTCATCATTGTGCTTGCCATTTCCTGTTTTGCTGTTTCGGCCCTCAGTAGGATTGAAACTAGGTGTGGGGGGAAAATGATGATGTGGTAAACAAAGTACAGCTTCTCTTGTAGCTTTTCACCAGTGGTGACATTTCTATCAGTTGTCACCACCTAAATGGTCCCTAGTTCTGCCATTTTTCGTGCAGAAAGAGTGGGATCCTTTTCATGATTTTAGCTGTATTTTTGCCCTTAGAACCTTCCATCCTAGAGACTAGACAATCATCATGACCTTGTGCCTCTTGGGAACTAGACGCTATGCCAGCTTTGTAGCGGTCAGTTAGAGCTGCTCCTCACTCCGCTGAAATGGATGTAATGACGGGAAATCCTGAAGTGGCATTGGGTGTAATCTTAGTATTCTACCTTTATTTAAAAAGTGAGATGCAGAGAGAATAAATAACTTGCCCAATTCACACTGTATTTAAGGCAGAGACAGCATTTAAACCCAGGTCTTTCAACTCCACATTCCTTGTTCTTTCGGCCACTCCGCATTAACTTTGAACACATGTGGTCATATTTAAGCCCTGCAAAATAATGAACAAATGGTGGGGATTACTTTTAACCCTCTTCTGATGTTTCTGCCTCTCTGTAACTGTTTTCTCGTTCATGTCCTTTCTTTAATCCCACAAATGCCTGCTTCAAGCTCTTCACGTCTAGGCAGTCATAAGAAGCGGAAGTGAAGAGTTTGTATCTGACTTATTTTGCAGCTTCTACAACACACAGCATCTCACACAAAATAGGGCCTCTACAAATAGTTGCTGAGTGGATGAGTAGGTGAATAGTTTATTGTCGGGGGAGTAAGAAATCCTCAGCTGAAGCCTGCGATGTGTGTGTGTGTGTGTTTGCCTGGTCCATTGCAGTAGACTCCTTGTGATCTTCCTTCTCCAGGCTTTCTCTCCACCCAGTCTGTCTTCTCCAGAGCTAAGAGAATGATTGCTTTAAAATACAAATCCAATCATGTCCTGAGCCTTCTTAAAACTCTTCTCTGGTTCTTCGTTGCCTGCCCAATTCCTTTTTCAAAATAAAGTTTTCACCTCCCTTCGTAGCCTCATTTGCCCTCTTAACAAACTCCTTGCTTTTAAGCCTTCTGGGGTTTGTCCCTGTCACTCTTGCCTGGCAAGTCCACTCTCTCCCCTTCTCTTGGAATAATTCTGTCCATCTTCCAAGATCTGGCTCCTCCATGAGGTCTTCCTGTACTCTTTTGAAGTCTGTTGCTGTTTCCTATTTTCCATAGCATTTGGTACAAATTTCTCATATAACATTTATGACATTTTATTGCCATGATTTATTTGGGTGACTATGTCACCCACTAGATTGTCACTTCCTCTCGGCCAGAATTATGTCTCAGTTCATTTTTGTTTCTCCATCTTCAGGTACAATGTTTGAGCCACAGGAGGCAATCAGTATACTTGTATTGAGTGAATGAATAAATTAATAGAGTCAGAACATAAATATGTGAGAAGTCAATCAAATTAAGAAAGATGGAAGGCCAACCTAATAGCATATTGCTCAAGTGAGTGTAATTTTAAAGTTTAAGCTAAAATAGACCTTTTGGTAGAGAAATGTCATTTATTCTAATGCAGTGTGATGACACGTAATCTGTAGAGCTGACCGCAGCAGCATTGAGAAGTTTCAAGTATTTCTCCAGTATCTCACTCTATACCTCTGTCATTCTGTCCCGTGTCCCTTTCCTGAGGCCTGTCCCCCCAACCCTGCAGACCACTTACTCTTTCTCATCAAAACTTACCCACTGTGTTGCTTAGTCTCTCAGGGGTCTTAATCTCTGTTAGGTGACGGGTATTAATGAGTCAGAGAAATGAAAATATGTTAATGCATTAGCTGGCAAGTATGATTTCCCTCCCAGGCAAAATTACACTTTACACATACTTAAGAACTAAAATTCACTTTGGGGAAGGCATTTCTGCTTAAAGATGGCTTTTGTGTCCCAGAAATCACACCACACAGGCAACTGTCCATCTTTCCTCCATATGTTATATATATGCCACACTTCCAAAACGCGGCTGAGTTGTCTTTGTATATGCACAGGCAGGCCCTCCAAAGAATCAGCATATTCTCCTCCCGCGTTCTATAAACTTCTTTTAGAAATCACTTTTTCTCCATAAGCAAAGATTTGTTATAATTACACTCTACCTACTCAAGAGATGTTGCAATGACTATCAACATTTTTATTTCTAAAGATCTTTGAGATTCTCAAGATATTTTTTAAAGTAGTAAAATTCCTTGTCATTAGCGGTCAAAAAATACCTTTTTCGTTATGTAAATAATTGTACATCTTCCTCTTACCTGTACCATTTGTCAAGCTCTCTTTAAACACTTTAAGTTCTCATTTGCTCATTTAATTTATTGATTTAATCTTGACAAATGTCCTGGGAGTGAGGCATTATTATTATACCAGTGTTACACGTGAGGAAACCGAGGCATGAAGAGGTGAAGTAACTTGCCAAGGTTACATAGCTAGTAGTAGCAGAGCCCAGATTTGAAGCTAGACAGATGGCTCTCTATCCTTTTTCTTGACCTCTTTCCTGTGCTGTCCGCGGTAACTGATAAGACACTTGGTTCTTCTCAGTTATCAGACGGATATCTGCAAACTCTGGGAAATGAAGATAAAGTTGAAATATCTTTAATCAACTGTGATTTCCTTGATAACCACCAGATATTAGCAAACTTTATAAGCCATATGTGCTGAAAAAGCCAGGTGCCACAAGGATTGGAAATGAAATTTTCTTCCCACTCTGATTTCCACTTTTTATTAGTGACACCTCCCAAGTGGTTCAGAGAATGCCTATTAGTGTTCCTGGACATCTTGAACGATTTGCAGCCATCCTTAGAGAGGTCTGGGTGGCTGAACTCCACACCTGCCAGGTGTCCCTCTGCCCCTGTCAAGCATGCCTGGCTGAGCTACTCTAGAATGCTCAATAAGCTGATCAGTCTCCCCATTCATAGGCTCTACGTCATGTGATGTCTCCGTTGTCACATCCGTGGTGCCAGTAAACATTCCAGAAGAGAAGAGCAGATTCTCGCTGGACTTTCACATTCACCTCTTCCTTTTTGGTCATAGGTAAATTAGTGAAATGAAAACAAGGAGAAGTAGTTATAAACCCTTCAATAGAGCACATGTGTGCTCTGTACAAAGTGGATTAAAATACTCTTTGGAGTTTAAAATCATGTCTCAAAAGATGGCAATTTTTGTACTCCTTTGACCTCTGATCAACAGCTTTTGGATCACTTCATATTTAAATAAGTTATTTTATCATTAGTCCCGAGACTAAAATTAGATTTGCTTACTTGAACCCATAAACAGAAAGCCTTTAGACTAATAAATATTGAAAAATATATGGTGATATATACATATATATTTTTTTTTTTCTCTAGAATGAAGCACTAAATAAAAGCATTATTTGAGACTCTGAGCAAATAGATAGCAAGCCGTGTCTGAAAATTGTTCTCCTGGGCTTTGGCCCTTTTGCTAGTTTTCACAATACAGGATATTTTACTTCTAAGTTTGACTGTCTTACACAAATGGATTTGGGAAAGGAGAGCCATCGCTGCCCTGCATGTAGCAGCTGTGCTTACTGGTTTTATAATCTGTAATCGCAAATTGTGCTTCTATTTTAACTTCAGCGTGCTTAAAGCACAGGATTCTTTTCAAATGTTCAGACATGACTATTTAAAATTGAAAAGAGGAGTTTAACCATTAAGTATTCTCATCTTCTCAGATTTTCCTTCTGATGTGATGAAGTGAAATACTTTTTCATGTCACCCATAATTTCTACTTACACTATCTTGCTTATGCAAACTTTTAAATAGGCTGTATATGCAAGAGCATATAAAAATCTGTACAAGTTTTTTCTGGCTTTGCATTATTGTTAAGTCAGCAAGGATTGTAATGGAGTGCAGGGGATGAGACAACGAGAATCCAATCAATAGATGCAAAAGGCAAATGGACTTGCATAAATTAGCACTCTAATAGGAAAAAATAAAGGCATGTTCTCTTTCATCTTTCAAGCAGTACACATTATTGAAAGAGGTCTAATAGATGCTACCCTGATTTATTTTTACCTTTTTTTTAGGGGTGCAAAAAACTGGAAAATGCAAGTAAATTGAGCATTGGAGTGACTGTTCTGAATCACTGAAATCAGGTGACTGTATCAAATACAGTATGTAAAACTCAGCATGTTGGGGCCACACGGATGACACCATTGTTAGGGTTACTCGTAGAAATATAAATACTCACAAAAACCTCCAGAGGAAGGTTTCATTCTGTGAACAGAGTTTGTCTTGGAGGAACTAGTCTCTGATCCTGACGTTCAGGCATTTCTAGTGTACTCTCTACATTTACACCATATCTACCAAGGAAATAGCAGGAAGGATTTGTCAGATGTAGAATGTCTGGGTGTGTAGGCCTGGGGCAGTCACAGATCATCTGCCGCTATAGCACTATACAGTAATTCCATTAACCGTCACTAGCTCAATTCAAGGAATTTGGGTAGAGCAACGTGCTCTGTTCCCCCATTATGCCAATTATACTCTATTTTAGGGGGTGTGATAGCTCTGGCATGAATGTCAGAGGGTAGCAATGTCTGGCACTACAGCTTCTAGCCATACTATAATTGGCAACACCCAAGATTTTCTCTTCTACTCTTCCTATTCCCTCCACCTCTTTGTTTACTGCTTCCATCTGTGGGAAAGGAGCTGGGGGTATGAGGGGCTGCCAGGTAACTTCCACTGCCTTTGCTAAAAGACAGGCATCTCAGGCATGGATTTGCCATGTCCCTGGGGCAGCCTTCAGTCCAGCACAACAACTTGATCATTTGTGTTGCTGGTTGGTTTAATATGGGCCAATAAGAAATACGCTAGTGATTTCATAATGGCAGTTCTCCAAAGAGCTCACCCCTGGACAAGGAGAAATCTGCATCTCAGGGAAAATTTGGATAGCCTCTTTCATGATATTAAGCAACACTCTGGTTTGAAGTGAGCACTCTTTAAGATACATGTAAAATTCACATTGTTGATTTTTTTTTTTAGTACCTGGAGAACTTTTGCTCTTCGGGAAATCTCCTAGAAGTTCTCTCTTAGGGGAAATACAATCTGTATTGTTGGAAGAGAAAGAAGAATTAATTTGTCAGTGTTGTTTTGATCTCAATCCAGAAAGCCAAAAAGAGTTAAAAAAAAAAAAAAAGTCTGCTGAGTATCAGCATTTCTTATCTTTTTCTTTGCATATTTTAAAAATAGGTCTTTCCTTAGCTCTCTTCCATTATGGTTCACTGTAATCAGTACTTTATGGTCATATTATATAGCTTTGTTTCATTAGGGCAATGAAAATGGTATTGAACAATAGCGATATAATGCAGGGAAACAGTTTGTAATTCACTTGGAAATTGCTAATGTAGTAGACAGTCGATAATACAATCAGCTCGACTTTCCTAGGAAAACATGAGCTAAATTTCCTCTATTTTTCTCTCAAATCTTCCTAATAGGGCAGGGGTGAGGGAAATGCTCTGAACAACACTGGAAAGCTCGAAGCCTCTGAGTAGAGAAGTTCTTTATGCTTTGAGTTTTGAATGACATCTACAGGTCTCAGGAAGAGCTACTATTTAAGGCTCAAATTCTCCCTGGAGATTTTCTTAAAAGAGACTAAATAATTAAGAGTCCAGAAAGGAAACAGCTGGATGAGATGATGCCTCAGAGTTCCTTCTACTAGTATATCCCTCTATAGTCTTTGCAGAAGTAGGGTGCTCGTGAAGTTATTATCAAGTATCGGGTGCCAAGGGAAAATTAGAGGCTATTGCTTTACAAGTCTATGTCATGCATGCTGCATGCGTTAAGGAATTTATAATTACTGTAGCTCAAGACTAGTAAACATGAGTAGTGGCCAGGACTACAAGGGCAAATAACCTGGTGTGTTTAAAGAGTGGTGAGTTAGGATTTTGTCGCTCTCAACTCTAGTCACTTGGTTGTGGCGATTGTTGAGTCAAAACCAACTATAGAAAGTTTTATGTGAGAGGAGTTCATAGATTCAAAGGCATACGTAAATACTTAGCTGCAAATATAATGCTGAGAATTCCATTTTTAATTCAGTGAGTGCTTGAGGATGCTGGGTTGCAATTTACCATTAAGAAAAAGAGGAGTGATGTGTCTAATTTTGAGTTGCCCTATAAATTTTTCTAGTCATTAGAACCAACACAATTTTGTCACATGTGATATGAATTTTTAAATGTACTGATTGTCTGACAGAGAATAGCAGTATTTCATGTTTCCATATACTTCCAAACATCTCTGACATCTTAAGAGATATTAATTATATGTTGAAGCCACCACGCTGATTTAAAAAATAAACAAAGCCAAATTTAATACTCTCCCAGGAAGCGCCAGCTTTTGTGCCAGAAACTCGTATTTAAACTAAAACAAAAACCAAAAGCACTTCCGATGGTTCCTAATTTTCAGTCAATTTCCTCTAGTGGATTAGAATAGTTAGTAACTTCGTAGGATTCAAAACCCTGTCAAGGTGTGTGTAAGCTTCAGATCATGTCTCAATTATGTGGTAAGTGCAACCCCTGCTCAGCTTCACTGCCGGCGGAAACAGAAGGAAAAGGCATTTCTGCCGCCCGGGCGCCATTCTCTCTTCCTTCTAATATTCTTTGCATACTAGTGCATGCTTCCGGCGGGTTGAAGCACCAACAGGGGATATACTCTTTGTTAGTCTTGGAGACTGTGCTTCTAGGCTGCCCACTTGGCCAGTGCATGTCATATGTTACTTTCTCTAGTCACATTAATAAAACCATAGTAACCAGCACCTTTAGTGACCAAGACTCAGGCTTTTCCATTAATTACTGGATTCAATAAAACATCCTTGGGTGGGTCTTGGCTGTTGTAAATCTTTTCTCAGCTACAGGCTGTTCTGAGCCAGAAAATCTGCCAATGGACCAAGGTGAATTCCTTGTTTGCTTACACCTTCACTTTCCAGAGATGGGGTTGAAAGATATACTTTGTATTTGTGGAATGGAAAAAATCTAAGTTCCTTTTTAGAATACAAAGTGGGTTATGATTTTAATTAAATATTTGGCATGCACAGAGTAGATACCCAGATGTTGAATTAAAACATCAATAAATGAAATTGCGCTATTCTGTAAATAAATCAATCAGTGAGATCGAGTCACATTTATCCTCACCATGGATACAGATTCTGTACTAAGGCCCAGGCTCATTTAACAGCTCCCACAGGTTTCATATCGCCTTTGTTGTGTTTAGACCAAGCTCATCAACACTGAGTTTGTAACTCAAAAAGAGCTCACGTTCTCTGTCTTGAACTTGAACAGTTTGAACAGCAATCAAATGTTAATGTGAGTCTCAAAGAAATTTTGGAATCTGAGATTGTGCTTCTGAGTGCTGAAGAAAGCCAGTTGTGACCCTGTCGCCTCCAGGCCCACGGTGCTGAGTTGTCACCCAGCATGGAGTGCCCGTTATCACCCTCTTGTTTCATCATCTTTGTGTCTTGGCATTAACCATCCCTCTGAAACCTCACAGCCCCCACAAGTGGCTCATTCAGAGCTTGTCGCAGGACCAAAAATTCTGAAAGTTCAAGAGGAGGGTCATGTGCGTTTGCTTTGAGCTATATAGTTCCTGTCCAGGGTAGACATTTTGAAAGTAGAGCTTATTAAAATGACAGGGGAAGGGGGGAAGACACTAACTCTGTTCTCTGTGATTGAGACAGACAAGCATTTAAGTAGGTAGAGAGACTACAGCACTGGAGAATCCCCTAAAGTGCTTACATTTATTTCTGAGAAATAAATGGTGAATTGTTTATTTCTTTCTCCCCCTTATGTTTCCTTGGGATACAGCAATTAGTTTCTTATTTTTTATGATTGCATTATTCTTGCATATATCTTTCTGTGGTCCAGGCTATAAAAGTAAATAGAAGATCCAGCCATATGAATGAATATCCTTTTAATGAGTGTGGGGAGGAAATAATAATACTAAGTAGTGCAAAACCATTTTTATGTGATGAACCGAAATACCTTTGTTCCCCAGCTCCCCAGTCTTAAGCCACAGGCCACCAGAAAATGTGTGCATAAAATGACAGTTTTATGTATTCTGGCATTAACAAAAGTAGCTTGTGGTTTGTTTGGTCCCCAGAATGCACTTAATATGATTTTTGAAAGGCGGTGGCATATTCTGTTTTAATTTCCAGGGTCAAGGAAGGGTAAAATGGAGTATGTGACTTTTCTGTAACACCCTTCATTCTATCTTTGGGCAAAAGCCTTGCTGAAACAGTGAGATAACACAGTTGCTGGGTGATAATACAGTCATTTTTGTGGTGCCATGAGTTAATTTCAGAGGTGAAACTATCCTTACTTAGAAAAATAATGTGCCTTCTCCCCCGAAATAGCCATTTGCTTGGAACAGCAAATGGATAGTGAGTGTCTCCCACGTGCAGGGCATTATGGGGGGTGCCAGAAGTGGCTTAACTCTGCTCTCTTCCCTCCCTCTTCTGCTCCTTCCTGGCCGTTGTTATCTGTTGTTTCCCATTGCTTTTCTGTATCTCTGAAGTCCCTGGAAGTGATGTCATTCAAGACCACCCACCCCCAACTCTACCATTAATTTAATTTCAAACTGCCTCTATTCAGCTGCTCAGGCTGCCATAACAAACTACCATAGACTTGTTGCCTTAAATAACGGAAATTTTCTTATAGTTCTGAAGGACAGAAGTCCCAGGTCAAGGTCCGGCAGGGTCAGTTTCTCTTAAGAGCTCTCATCTTGGCTTGTGGAGGCACGTGAAGGGAGTGGGGAGAGGGGAGAGGAGGCACTTTTTGATGTCTCTTCTTAGAAGGACACTAATCTTATTGGATCAAGACCCCACCCTTATGACCTCAGTTAACTTTAATTACCTCCATAAAGGCCCTATCTCCAAATATAGTCGCATTAGGGGTTGGGGCTTCAACATATGAATTTGAGGAGGGGGGACAGATGCAAACATTCAGTCCATAACACTGCCCAAATAATAGGAGAAAAAAAATCCTGACATAGAGAACCATCCGATGACGGGGACTTTGTGGCAGTTTCTAAACGTTTAACCTGACGCTCTGTGCTTCCTCCACTTAGCGCTGGCCACTGTGAGCATATTCTAATGATGGTTGCAGGGGAGAGCTTGAGAAGTCCCAGGACAAAGCCACATGAAGACTCTCACATACCTGTCTACCTGCCCACAGTGACTTGGATGGCTAGCAGAGGGATGGGAGGAGAGATTTCTAACCCCCAGAAATGCCCAAGGACAATGGATTGGTTCTAGTGTTTGTCTACAAAGATTTGAGTCATGATTTGGTAGCTCCAAGGTGATTCTGGTCAGTTCCTGAGAAAATTGCTCTCCTCTCCTGACACTGGCTCAAGGAACAGAGGCTGAATGTCCTGGTAGGAGGGACACAGTCTGTACTCCCCTTGACTCCTGCTGACTGGAGCAAACCCTGGGCCTATCCCAGCCTGGTCTAGGCCTGACCTAAGCAGAAGAGAGCCTTGGAACCAAAAGATCCCCTAGATTGCCTGCTTGTGGTTGCCGGGACACAGCTTAGAGCAGAGCAGTGGTTGGCAGAGGCTGAAAGGGAGCCTTGGGTGTTCCTGCCAATGTGATAGGCGGTTGCAGAGCTTTGTGAAGCAGTCTGATGAACCCTCTCAAATAGAGGCACCTAATGCTGCTCAGCTGTGTAATTGGGATGGAAATGGGCCAATGAGAGGCGGCAGTTTGTGCTTAACCTTTGGGGAGTCTTGTTCGAGGAGACTGTGTGTGGGGGAAAAAGAAGCATTACAAATAATAAGCTTCTCCGCCTGATTTGTAATGAATTAGTAATAAATGGCCTAGTGCTGTACGAAAGTCTGACGATTACAGGGCAGCTTTAGCTAAGTGCACGGGACCACATCTTATTTTGATCAGCTGTAGCATAGCAAAGACATGTAATTATCATAATCTAACAATTAGCCTGGCATCACTTTCCAGTGTTTAATTACCCCGATAAATGGTAATTGAATAGAGGACTTAATGACAAGAGAGAAACTTTCCTTCTGCCTTAGGTGCTTAAGTTGTCTACTCCGCTAGGCGTAATTTTCTAGCGTTGCTTGAACAACAGTCCTGATTATCATTTTCCTTTTTGCAGTCGGCCATTATTTTTGTTTCCTGATCTTGACCTTTGTTTATAATAGTCTTTAGCTCTTTTCAAAATTTAATACTGGGACCCAGAACACAGGCGGAGATTATTGAGTACCTTATGCAGTTTTCCTGTTTTTAAGCATTACATCTAATATCCTTCAGCTATGATTAACCTTCTTTGGACCTCTATCAAGTCACTACTATGTGCAGACACTGTGCTAAGCGTTGGGGATACAGAGATGAGTAAACACCAACACTATCTTCAAGAAGCTCTGTATCAATAGAAAAGGAGGTCTGGATAAAAATATAATAATAATAATAATTACAGTGATTTGCTTTCAGTGCAGTCCCAGTTTTCTTCTAAATAATTCAATACTTTTATGACTCTTCCCACTACCTAATTTCTAATGACTGCAGATCTCTTTTCTCTCACCTTAGCCTCATTCCTGGTCCCAGAGTTCTATCCAACTTCTCACAGGGTTCTAGCCAACCAAATAAAAGTAACTACTTCTCTCTCTCATGCCGATTTGCATAGAAACAACAATTTCCGCTTTACATCCTAAAGCTTTGTATGAGATGCTATTATTATTATTGTGCCCTACCATTTCCAAATATATGCTTCCCCTTGTTGTGCGAAGATCATACATAAAAGAAATCCGTAAAACATTTATTTCCTTTCTTCTAGCTTGTTGTTTTTTCTCCTTTAACAATGAACTAATAGATTAGTTCCAGGCCACATAGGTCTCGGGAACGCCACCCCAGTTTTTGAAAAGTTGGGGCCAGATTCCAGTATTAGACGGTCATGATTCCAATAAGTTGTCATCAGGCCATAATACAAATATTTATTTCATTGTTTGCACATCAGTGCTTAGAACTATCAAATCATTGTTTGAGTTGGTTAATAGAAAGGACATTTATTATAGCTCTTTGGTTATTGTTATTTTTGAAACTAGAAATAACATGAAATTGCGCTAGGTAACTCCGTCCCAAAAGGATACCAAAGGGCTACATGTATGTAAGCAGTTTGGCAGGTGGCTTATTTGTTTGATTGACTCCTGCAACCCCTGAACAGAATCAGTATATTTAATCTTATTCTCCTAGGACAGTGGCTGGATAACCTGTTCAATGATTTCCTGCATCTGCTGTTGGATCTGTGCGTATATGGCAGGTGCTCTGTTCTGTGTGCTTGACATGATGTAAAACTCTGGATAACTTAGGGCGTGAAGGCTGGCTTTGTCAAGATGTTCCTGACCAGCAGGAGTCAAGAAAGAGTCTGTTATGCATTGTGGAAGTGACCCCTGTTAGGACATACACTGATTGCCAGACAGTAATTCTTTATTTCATTTTAATCTCCTTTTGAAAACCACTTGAAGTGATCTGTGATGTGTTGGGTCTGTAGAACTCTGCCTGGTTAATTCTTTGGCTGACTTAGTCTGTTGACATTGACACATTCTTACTCCATGCCCGAGGCCTCTTTGGGGGCTTAGAAGCAATTAGATTGTCACCCAAAGCTCCCAGTCCCTTCCTGAAGGAAAGTCTTGTTTGGGCGCTGCCAATTTAATGCTTTGTTTCCTTTGGAGCTCTTCAGTCAAGCTAATAAAACAAACTCCAAATGAGTTAAAACACGGGAGGAGAGAACATTTTGTGGGCCCTGTATTTGAAACAAGTATTACTCCTGGGAGACAGCAATTTTAAAAAGTCGTTCAGATTGATGTGACTTGTACTAAAAAAGCAACAAGTGAAAGCGATTTGAGATTTTTATCCATCTATTTGATATGAATAATTAGTATTAATTGTGAGATTTTTAAGCCACTTGCTTTAAAGCACATTCACATACACACAGAAAAAATGTGACAGGTTAGTATACTAAACTACTAATGAATTCTAAATATCTGGCCAAGTAAATTCTGTCTATTCCATCACCGGCAGTTACTGAATTCAAGGCAAGACTTTCATGCTGAAGAATCTATAATTACCAAAACATGCATGTGTAGGAACTTCATTGGAATTTTCATTAATGGATAAATAGAGCACCAACTCTGAGTTCTAAATATTTTGTATCTTGTGCTTCAGTGGATGAAAATGTGTGTGTTGTAGCATACAGCGTTTCAACTGATTATAAGTAGGAAACATCTTTGGAATTCATCCTTGAGTAGTTTTTTTTTTTTTTTTAACTTGGAAGTCTTCACTTCTCTGGGAATTTTGGTTGTTCTTGGTATGTTCTAGAGCCTGGAGGAGCTGGATTGGACTGCTTGAAATGATGAGTTTCGATCATCATGTACAACACCTCATTCAGCCGTAACAGCTGGCCTAGTAATGGTGAAACCGTTCATGACTATCTCAGAGCTGAAAAGGAAGGCTGATTACCAATACATTTGAAAGATAGATATATTTCAGTCCGTGAGAGGAAACATTTAAAATTAACAAAACAAATCCTTCTTTAGCCCCAGTGATGCTAATATTATTTATCGATCCCAAGTTTGATTTGCTGTTTGTATTTCACGATTTAACCTCTGCAGAAAAATAAAAAAAAGAGCATCTTCATATTTAGGATATGAAAGCCATAAGGCTTGCATTCTGTGCTGAAAGGAATAACAGAAGGAGACAAGAAGAGACGTGTTATGCAACAGAGACTGCCGTCCTGCCCATCTCCTCACTAAACGTATTTGTAAACCAAATCCCATGTCTATTACAGGGCCCATTAGGCCCTTCAGGACAAATGAGAAATTCTTCTGGTTAAAAAGAGACATCTTATTCTGAAATTAGCCTTTAAATCAATAATAGTAGAATTGAAAGACTGTGCTGCCAAGATGTATTCACTCTAGATTTAGTTTAAAATTTGGGAGGAACCCTAAGCTGATAAATTTGCTTAATCTTTGACCATAAATCATATTCTTCTTTTACATTTCAATTTCAGAATGTAATATATTAAGTTGCCTTGTAATTAAAGAAGTGACATTGTAGTTCTGCTCAAATAGGAATATTATAACAATCACCTCTTTGACAGATTAAAATACATTTAAAATGTAATAATCAACTATTCAGTTCATGAGAAATAACATTTTCATTATTGAATCCTTTAAAACATTACAGGAAAGGGGGATAAAAGTGTCTCACAGCTTCCTAGCCTCTAATAACCACTCTGTCTCCTTTCAGAAATGCTGTTTCTGTATTTATGGAGTGCAGAAACTTCACTCAGGAGCTGCTTGATAAAATACCTTGGTACATATTTCCCTGGAAGCAGGCTCTCTGCTGTGCCAGCAACATATGCTAAAGGCCAATTTAGAACGTTTTAAATATGCACCATACCCTTCCTTTTCCAGCTACTAAAATGAAATGCATTTTGGCTTTAGCAAATGAGGATGGAATGAGAGGAAGAACACTGCAGGGGAAAGTGACTAAAGATGAACTCAGAGAAGGATGATTATGATGGTGTGCCTCTGCAGCCTGAAACCCAAGGCACTGCCTGTGTGTTCGTTGGACTTGGCCTCCCCAGCTGCCAATATCCACAACATAAGAGCATATGGTGGTAGAGGAGGAAGTAAGGTCAATGACATGAAAAACCATCCACTGAGAAAGGAAGCTAGGTGATGTCTACTTGCTGTAGCAAACAGGAAGCAAGGACAGAGTAAGTTGAGAACTTCCACTTGAAGTTGGTAATGGATTAGAGTACTCAAGTACTAGACGTCCCTTCTGTCAGGGACCCACGTTTGGAAAGAAATTAGTTAGCTAGAAGGACCAAAGTCCTTATGGTGCAGATTAACAATGGTCATGAAACAATGCTTTGATCTCTATCTCAGTAGAAAGTTGGGGGGGGGGGGCACTGTTGATGACTAAATGAAAAGACAAATTGTCAACTCTTACCTCACTTCTGTGGTCTTTATTTCGTTTGAATTCTGAGACTCAAGTCATGATTCACTTCCTACAGACAGGTTAAGTAAGGACAGAGTTATTAGTAATAGTTTTAAATTTATAATCTAAGCTGTATTTAGCTGTGGAATGTCATCAGGTGTACACTGAAGACAAACTAAGACACATACATCTGTGTATAGACTTTCTAGCTCCACTTTAGTTGTATTTTTGCTATCAGTAGCCCCGAAATGTGCTCTATATCCAACTCTCCAGGCAGCCTCTGGGTCATCAAGAACTATCATAAAGTGCGTAATTCATTTTTGGTGATTGAGTTGATTACAGAGAACTAGTTGCCATCTGAATTTTATTCTTCTTAATTAACTAAAATGATTCTTTCGTAATATATATGACATTGATTCTCAACCAAGTACTGTCAAGTTTTGACGAATATATACAATATATTCTTGCCATAAGAGAGTATATATACTATTATACGTTATTTGGATCATTGACCTGAGTAGCCATGCAACCCAATGGAGAACAAGGGCCATCTTCCTGTGCATACGAGATGTTTCCTGGTGCTTGAGACTTTTGTATTGTGAGAACATAGGGCAGTAATCATTTTACTCAAACACAGTCACTTTTCTAAGGGTGATTACTATGCATGCTTTACATTGTAAACCACTGTGATAATTTAGTAGAGATTGTATTGTAATTATTGCTGGCTTGTTACTGTGCAGCGAGAAATTCTTATAGTTCATAATATGCAGCGATTTCAAAGAGGTAGAGAACCACAGATACAATGGATGGAATTAAGGATCAGTAGGAGTAAAGAGGAGACATTTACAAGAAAATTTCTAAGAAATTTACAAATGTGTTAAAGCAGCGGCCATGATACCCATGGCATTTGTAAATATTGGCACTTGGAATCACTCTTCCTAGATGTGAATTTGCTCTTTTAATATGAGCTTAAGCTCATGAAATCTGTTTCCTGATAGGAAAAAAAAAAAAATCCCTTTATGTGAATGACTCCTGAGCCTAAAAGCACTTTATTCTGTGAAAGTCTGGAATGATGTGCGTGAGTCAGGAGCTAACCCTGTGATCTGAGGCTTGTTCTAAATGTTGATATGCCCTTCGCCTTTCAGTTTAGGAGTTTGGGACCAATCTAGTGAGGAGAGAGCAGGGTCGGGACACCTTGCAGCAGGCTTTCCTAGAAGATCAGTGTAAACCGAATGGTACCAGAACTCTTAAGAGGCCTCCACTGGATGAGGAGAATTACAACAGCTGTAAAGCTTTGGAGCTGTTGTTGTCAGGAGGAAAGAGAATGCGCTTCAGAGCCATATAAACCTTGGGTTAAAATCCTAACTCTGCTACTTACTTTCTGTGAAAAAAAAATGAACTAAGAGGACAGCAGCCTCTCTGAATGTCATTTCCTCGTTGGTCAAGTGAAACAATTATAACTGCCTAATTAGAATTTCATACGACAGCATATGTAAAGCCGAAACATAGCAGATCCTGGATGCAGTAAATGTTTGTTGCATTAGTGAATAAAGGAAAGAACTGAAACCCCGTCAAGAATGAGAACCATCCCTCTGGGGGAATACAGAGTAGACCTAAGAACTTGACTTTAGCCATTAATCCTCTCAGGAAGTGGCAGAGTGAAGAGCTTCCTTCTGAGGTCAGACTGTTTGGGTTTGAATCCTGCCTTTTACCAGTTGTGTAACGTTGGGCATGTTGCTTGACTTTTTAATCTCTATTTCCTTCTTTTTAAATGGGTGTACTAACAGTGTCTATTCTGTGGGATTTGTGATGGAGATTAAATTGAGATAATGAATGTAACATAATAAGCACTTAATAATATTAACCATATGCATATGCTTCCTCACAGCAAGACCAGAAAAGAATGATTTGGTATTACTTTGTCACCAGAGGGCATGATTTGGGATAGTATTAAAAGAGATATTTAGATAACCCTAAATTTTCTTTGGATTGTATTTGGGTATGTTATACAGATGGCTTTTATGAGTTCCAGTTTATCATTATTTTTATGAATATATTATCCATTCCTTGAAATTTACATTAATAAACTAATTTATGCAAATTAAAGATCTGAAACAGAAGTGTAAGTTGATTCAATGGTGAATCATCCTCTTTTCTTTTTTGTATGGATAGAAGGGTAGAAATACTAATTGCTGGCTCCACAGTGATTCACTTAATACCCCACACGAAGTAAAATGTCACCGGAAAGGGATAACTAGTCAAACCAGTGTAAAATGAGTCTTCCATCTCATGGTTTGTTTTATTAAAATTTTAGCAATATTAACAGGGATAAAGGTTGGAAAAGGGAAGTTAAATTCAAGGTGTCAAAAAACTATGACAATTTGTAGAATAAAGCAATAACAGAATAGGTCCAGACGATGGCAGTTGTAATTTTTATTTTCCCGTTTAAGCAGTGTCAAGTGCTAGTGGAAGCTAAAATGAGTGACACTTAGGGAAAGGAAAAACTTCCCCCTTGAATGTTTTTAAAATCTATAATAATAATATAATAATATAAAGTGCATCTGGGCATTGCCTTCTGCTGCAGTTCTTGCCTGGCTCCCCTCCAGAACTGTCAGGCTACTCTGAGTGCTGATGATTCATATCCCCGCACCCTTTTATCCGAACGTTGCAGTGTCTTGTCTTTGTACTTTGGCAGTGATGTTACCTTGATGTTCAAAAATCTTTTAAAAGCAACACAGTCTTTCCTTGCATCTTGACAAATCGTTGTCTGCCAGTAATGAAGAAAAAGTAAACCTAGTTCCATGATCATTGGAAACATAGAGAAATAAGTACTTCCATGAGTTTTTTGTTTTTAAAAACGGTTATGTATTTTGAGATCTTCTAACTGGAAAGTGATCTGATCCTCTTTCCTCCTTTCTCTTGTGTAAGTAAGCCTGCTGCTTTTCAAAAGCATGGATCAAATAGAGTTTTTGTGGATCATTGCATATTTGAGGACAGACTTCAGGATTTTCATATGATTTCCTTTCTTTGGGGATTTTTAAAAAAGGAAAGACAGGAATTATTTTTATTTCTATTGTATGCTCCTACTGCTGTTGTTTAAAAGTTAATATTCTGTTATTTACCCATTGTAATATGCTTTAGTAAATCCTGATAATAGCAACAATGCTTCACATTCACATGATGCTTTTCGTACATTTCTTCAGCTGAGGCTTGAAGCAGCCATGTGAGGTTAGCAAGGCAGATTCTCATTCTTATTCCAGTTTACATATGAGGAAACTGAGGCTCAGGATGGTTTATGACTCTCCCACTTAACCTGCAGCAGATCCAGTCCTGAAATCTAGGTCTACTCACCCAAAATGAGTAATGCTTCCACTTTTACCATGTTGCATTTCAGAAAGGAATCTTGGCTTTGTCAATGAATATTTAGCATGAAAAGTAAAGGTGGTGGTATTTCTGTTGGGCTGAATATTGCTCACAAGAATGTGTTGAAGGTCTTTGTTATGTTTGGGTGCTGCATTTTAAGGGGAACACTGGGAAACTGGAGGACATGAGGAGAGTCAAGGGACTAGAATGATGAGGAGCCTGGGAACCATACCAGAAATAACCAAAGAAATCAGAATTTTCAAGTCTGGAGAAAGGAAGATACAGAGAGACATAGCTGACATCTCCAAATGTTTGACGGACTACCTGGTGGAAGAGAAATTAGATTTGTTCTTTTTAATTTCAGGCAGCAGAGGTAGGATCACTGGATAGAAATTACACAGAAGCAGATTTATGCTCGATATAAGAAGAAACTTTCTAACATTTAGAGATGTCCAAAAATGGAATAGACTAGCTCACCGTCACTGGGAAGTGTTCACGCTGAGGCTGTCTGACTTGAAGATTATATGACTTTATGGGCGTTGTATTTCAGCAGTAACACAGTTTTATGAAGAACTGTCTAAGGAATCAGAGAAGAATTTCTTCACTAGCTAAAAACAGAGGGGTTTTGTAGGCTTTTCCACTCTGTCTTTAGAAAGTTCTATACATAAGAATTTCTGTTTCACATATCACTGGGTCCTGAGAATGCTGTTCAGTTGATGGGGAAGGGCATATTAGTTAAAACAAATAAGCAAAACTTTTGTAAGATAAGAATCGAAGGAGACAATGTGATGTGTGCAGTGCTATGTATGTGCGTACATTGTAACTAGTTCAGGATGAAGTGGGCATGGTTTTTGCTATTTTCGTCTAACGTGTTACTTTCACTGCCCCTCAGTCCAGCTTAGAACACAACCTATAAAATTAAAAGAGGTGGGGGGAAAAGCCATTCACTTTAGGTGGTTTCAGTTTTCTTAATATGGAAAGG